>NW_011495050.1:21489170-21491198 GCF_000754665.1 Bison bison bison | reverse complement strand
AAAATCACTGCAGATGGTGATTGCGGCCATGAAATTAAAAGACGCTTATTCCTTGGAAGGAAAGTTATGACCAACCTAGACAGCATATTAAAAATCAGAGACATTACTTTGCCAACAAAGGTCCATCTAGTCAAGGCTATGGTTTTTCTAGTGGTCATGTATGGATGTGAGAGTTGGACTGTGTAGAAAGCTGAGCGCTGAAGAATTGATGCTTTTGAACTGTGGTGTTGGAGAAGACTGGAGAGTCTCTTGGACTGCAAGGAGATCCAACCAGTCCATCCTAAAGGAGATCAGTTCTGGGTGTTCATTGGAAGGACTGATGTTGAAGCTGAAACTCCAATACTTTGGCCACCTCATGTGAAGAGTTGACTCACTGGAAAAGACCCTGATGCTGGGAGGGATTGGGGGCGGGAGGAGAAGGGGACGACAGAGGATGAGATGGCTGGATGGCATCACCGACTCGATGGACATGAGTTTGGGTAAACTCTGGGAGTTGGTGATGGACAGGGAGGCCTGGTGTGCTGCGATTCATGGGAGTCAGACACAACTGAGTGACTGAATTGAATAAGCCCAGGGTAAGATTTACTATACTTGATTTTAGTAGGGGTCATTGAAGCATTCTAAGTCAAGGAAATGGCAAAGTCTTAGTATATCATTCTTTCAAAAAGATGATTTTGTTGGCAATATAAAGAGGTTGGATTGGAGGGGCTCAAGACTGGAGACAGGGAGATCAATCAATAAGTCATTGTAGAAATCCAGGCTATAAATGAGGATAACCTGATCTAATACAGTGGCAGAGAGAAGGGGGCATACTGGAGGGATATCCTAGATAGAATTAACACAGAAATGTAGGGTGAGAAGGAACTGTTAAGGGTAATTCTAAATAAGGGGGAAATCTGCTTATGATTAAGAATTATAGAAATCAAGATAAGATAAACTTCAGATTATTATATTATATAATATTTTTAAAAGAAACTAACCCAGTGGGAAGATGTTACTCAAAAAACAGTCAAAAATTCTCTTTCAAGGTAATCTCCCTATTTTCCCCTATAGTATTTTTAACTGGATCATAAAAAAAGACAGAGGTATCACAAATGTCTTAAAAATTAAAATACCATGTATCAAGAATTTTTCAAGAGGTAATGTGCTTTGGTTAAATTCTCTAAGAATAGATAATGAAAAACAATCTACTTGGTGTTTTTGAACCAAAAAACATAGTGTTTTTTGGTTCAAACACAGTAAGAATTCTTGTGGTTTTCAGACTGGGATTCTTTTGAATATTGGCTCAGTAAAAAGGGCAAGACTTTCTTGTCTATTTTTTGAGTGAGAACAAGCATGGTATATTATGTGAGTTTCTCTGTGTCCTTAAGAAACTACTAACCTCCAAATTGAATAAGCCTAAAGTCTAACGATAGATCATATTTTTCATCTTGATTACAGAACTGAATATACCCAAATTCAAGACCACAGTTCACTGAAGTTTTTGCATATTGTGAAGAAGTCCACAGTAAAAAATACTCACGTAAGCCTTAAGATTGGATCTTTCTTTATCACGTGACAGTTTCTCTGAATTCTTAACAAGGTTCACCAGAATATCCAGAAATGTGCCAGCAAGGATCTACAGTAAAGAGAAAATTCAGTTATAACAAAGGACCTGCTGTTCTACTAAACCCAGACAATGTAGAGGGACCTGTAAATACTTTCTAGACAATCAATGGGTAAGGCATCAACTTATGAAGTTGGTAAAGCCACTGAGGAGTAATAAAGTGGCAAAAGGAGCCCACAAACACGGTCAGAAAGACGGAAGAGTCAGATAATGTGCCACCAGCAGTGAAGAAAATTCACTGGACTGTGAAAATTCGCTCTAACGTACCAGAATTTGAAATGCATATTGCGGGGAGCCGGTGAGGCATTCCACTCGTGACAAAGGTCATGAGGAAGGAGGCTCGGCATACGCAAAGGCGGGATCGAGCCTCAGGAGTCCCCCCGGATATTCTCGAGCATTTTCCCCCAAAAAACAGAGTCTGC
>NW_011495050.1:21488235-21489070 GCF_000754665.1 Bison bison bison | reverse complement strand
GCCCCTGTTAAAAATAAAGCTAGGGGCCTTGTTCACCAGCGCTTGGTCTCCCCATGTCATTCTTCCCTCTAACCTCCAGCTGAGTCTCCATCTGGAGCGCGGAACCCACCATGCTTACTAATTATGCCTGGGCTTCTAAGACCCACTCGAGAAGGAGTCTAGGGTGAGACACCTTCCGCTATTCGAGAGGGCGCCTGCGGCCTACGTAAGTGGTGCAAACTTCTTGTCTTGAAGTTTTATTGGTCTCCCGCGTAAACCAAGCTACTCAGCTTCTTTTCTCCACTGAATTTTCCTACTGAGCTATCCTCATTCTATTGTTCTCTATATCTCTAATTAGCATATAAATAGTCGCCTAGGCCGTCTCTCCTTCGAATACCCTGGATCAGCTGGGGCTGGTCCCCAGTAGCATATTTTTCACATTAGAAATGGTGGCTGCATCTCAGGTTAGCCCACCAAAGCAATTTCAGAAATAAAATGCTATTTGCAGTGGGGGAAAAAATAAAAACAATCCAATATTTATGTTAAACCAAATAGGTAGGGCTGCGTGGGCGCAGGAGGGCCAAGAGGAGCTACTCTACATTCAAGGTCAGGAGGGGTGGCTGTGAGGAGGTACCCCTCGTCCAAGGTAAGGAGCAGCGGCTGTGCTTTGCTGGAGCAGCCGTGAAGAGATACCCCATGTCCAAGGTAAGAGAAACCCAAGTAAGACGGTAGGTGTTGCAAGAGGGCATCAGAGGGCAGACACACTGAAACTATACTCACAGAAAACTAGTCAATCTAATCACACTAGGACCACAGCCTTGTCTAACTCAATGAAACTAAGCCATGCCCTGTGGGG
>NW_011495050.1:21486891-21487959 GCF_000754665.1 Bison bison bison | reverse complement strand
TCACAGTAATCCAAGTCTATGCCCCAACCAGTAACACTGAAGAAGCTGAAATTGAATGGTTCTATGAAGACCTACAAGACCTTTTAGAACTAACACCCAAAAAAGATGTCCTTTTCATTATAGGGGACTGGAATGCAAAAGTAGGTAGTCAGGAAACATCTGGAGTAACAGGCAAATTTGGCCTTGGAATACAGAATGAAGCAGGGTAAAGGCTAATAGAGTTTTGCCAAGAGAACGCACCGGTCATAGCAAACACCCTCTTCCAACA
The DNA here is from genome assembly GCF_000754665.1 of Bison bison bison. Taxonomy (NCBI): domain Eukaryota; kingdom Metazoa; phylum Chordata; class Mammalia; order Artiodactyla; family Bovidae; genus Bison; species Bison bison. Next base: position 21,487,691 of record NW_011495050.1, on the reverse strand, counting down.
ACACAAGAGAAGACTCTACACATGGACATCACCAGATGGTCAACACCGAAATCAGATTGATTATATTCTTTGCAGCCAAAAATAGAGAAGCTCTATACAGTCAGCAAAAACAAGACCAGGAGCTGCCTGTGGCTCAGATCAGGAACTCCTTATTGCCAAATTCAAACTTAAACTGAACAAAGTAGGGAAAACCACTAGACCATTCAGGTATGACCTAAATCAAATTCCTTATGATTATACAGTGGGAGTGAGAAATAGATTTAAGGGACTAGATCTGATAGAGTGCCTGATGAACTATGGACAGAAGTTCATGACACTGTACAGGAGACAGGGATCATGACCATCCCCAAGAAAAAGAGATGCAAAAAAGCAAAATGGCTGTCTGGGGAGGCCTTACAAATAGCTGTGAAAAGGAGAGAAGTAAAAAGCAAAGGAGAAAAGGAAAGATATAAGCATCTGAATGCAGAGTTCCAAAGAATAGCAAGAAGAGATAAAAAAGCCTTCCTCAGCAATCAATGCAAGGAAATAGAGGAAAACAACAGAATGGGAAAGACTAGAGATCTCTTCAAGAAAATCAGAGATACCAAGGGAACATTTCATGCAAAGATGGGCTCAATAAAGGACAGAAATGGTATGGACCTAAAACGGAAGCAGAAGATATTAAGAAGAGGTGGCAATACACAGAAGAACTGTACAAAAAAGATCTTTACAACCTAGATAATCATGATGGTGTGATCACTCACCTAGAGCCAGACATCCTGGAATGTGAAGTCAAGTGGGCCTTAGAAAGCATCACTACG
>NW_011495050.1:21478781-21486197 GCF_000754665.1 Bison bison bison | reverse complement strand
ATGGGAAATAGATGGGGAAACAGTGGAAACAGTGTCAGACTTTATTTTGGGGGGCTCCAAAATCACTGCAGATGGTGACTGCAGCCATGAAATTAAAAGACGCTTATTCCTTGGAAGGAAAGTTATGACCAACCTAGGTAGCATATTTAAAGGCAGAGACATTACTGTGCCAACAAAGGTCTGCCTAATCAAGGCTATGGTTTTTCCAGTAGTTATGTATGGATGGGAGAGTTGGACGGTGAAGAAAACTGAGTGCCGAAGAACTGATGCTTTTGAACTGTGGTGTTGGAGAAGACTCGAGAGTCCCTTGGACTGCAAGGAGATCCAACCAGTCCATCCTAAAGGAGATCAGTCCAGGGTGTTCATTGGAAGGACTGATGCTAAAACTGAAACTCCAATACTTTGGCCACCTTGCGAAGAGTTGACTCATTGGAAAAGACCAATACTGGGAGGGACTGGGGGCAGGAGGAGAAGGGGATGACAGAGGATGAGATGGCTGGATGGCATCACCGACTCGATGGACATCGGTTTGGGTAGACTCCAGGAGTTGGTGACAGACAGGGAGGCCTGGCGTGCTGCGATTCATGGGGTAGCAAAGAGTCGGACACGACTGAGTGACTGAACTGAACTGAACTGAACTGAAATAGGTACGTTTAAGGAAAAAAAAAAATTCTAATTTGAATGCTGGTATACTTAAATCTCTGAGATTGTTCCCCCATCTTTTCTCTTCAGTGTGAAAGAAAACTGGCTCAGCTCTAACTGCAGTTTTTTCCACCTACCTGACCTCACCTGTCTTGCACCTTGGTGGTGCCCCATCTCTGCGCTTTCACTGGGAGCCCCTCAGGTTTCCCCTCAGGGCACTGAGAGACATTTCCAGAGACTTCTTTTTGACCACTCTCTCCTCTTGAAGGAACATGGAAGGGAGGGAGGTCATGGACAGGAAGTATGGACCACAAAAAATCCATAGTAATTTGCTAGGTAAACATTTCTGTGTGCCAAAAATGTTCTAGATACCATGCAAAGTGGTAAAGTTGGAAAGTAAAGTCTAAATTCCAAATTTATAGCTCCAGCTGAAATTCATGACTTTTACTAGTCATTCGTGCTGTTATCAAGTCCCCTTAAGTAAACTTATATAGGAAAGTAATTAGTGGCATTTTATGAAGCTCCATTTACCAATGTAAGTTAGGTTGTATCATAAAGGCTAACAGTGCGAGGCTGCAAGTGAAGACAAGGGCTGACAAGCTGCATGAGAGGACCAGTCCCATAATAGTTCAGCAAATACCCTGATGACACAGTAATACTCAAAACATCCACACTTCTCGACTGTTCCCTAGTTTTCTGTCGGTCTGCAATACCAGTTTAGACAAACTTCATTTATCACTGATTTATCAAATCACTCAATTGATTTCCTTGAACAAATAATCTGTGTTTACCCAAAGCTTACTATTTTCCTCTCTTGTCCTGCCCACTGGAGCTGAGTGTTCATGACTAAAGCCTCTAATATATTAATATAAAATCTTCCTTTTTCAATGTTAAAATGGTACAGGGGTTATTTTGAAGTTTGTAACATTTATATTGGGTTAGCCAAAAAGTTCACTTGGGTTTTTCTGTACAACCTTAATAAGAAAACCTGAATGAACTTTTTGGTCAACCCAATATTATGAAAAGGACAATTGCTGCTTTGTGATTGGAGACAGAATTATAGATTATATAGTTATGCACCCCCAAAGTAATCCAAATGTTTCCTTAAATTTACAAGAAAGACTATTTTCTGCCAGTTTCTTTTGATATGACAAGGCCCAATAAGAAAATAAACTTGATCAAATTACAAATTTACAATTTCAAAATAAATATTTTATAAATGCATTAGACTTACTAGAAACCTGCCAAGAAAATGTCAAAGACCCTAAATAAATCACTAGAAAGCTATTAATAGCTCCCACCCAAAATAATAGGAATGAATAAAAATCAGGATATATATTAACTGTAGTCTGAAGGGTGAAGAGGACTCAAGATTTTTTCAGTTAAATTTTTTTAGATAATTGTACATTCAGCTTCAGCTGTAAGAAATAATACAGAGAGATCCTGTGTGGCATCCAGTCAGTTTCCCTCATGATAACATAGAGTAAAATTGTAGTACAACATCAGTCAGGATATTAACTTACACTGATAAAGTCAGGACACGGGCCCAGAACCTCTCCATCCCCACCAGGGTCTTTGCCCACTCACAGACACACCTATTCCCCTCCTGCCCCCACCTTCCCTTAACCCCTGGAAACCACTACCATCTTCCATTTCTAGAATTCTGTCATTTTAAGAATGATACATAAATGGAACCATACAGTATGCCACCTTTGAGGATTGTTTTTTTTTTTTCCCACTCAACATAATTCTCTGGAGATTTACCTGGGTTGTTGTCTGTATCAACAGGTTCTTTCTTTTTAACTGCTGAGTAGTATTCCATGGTATGGATGTACCACAGTTTAACTGTCTACTTACTGAAGGACATCTGATTATGTCTAGTTTGGGGTGTTATGCTAAAGCTTCTAAAACATTCAGGTGCATGTTTTTTATGGGAACATAAATCTTCATTTTTCTGGGATAAATGGCCAGGAGTGCAATTTCTGAGTCATATGGAAGCCTAAAGATTTTGATGAAAATATTGTTGAGTCTGAAGGTATTTATTTTCCCCATGTAAGGGAAAAGAAAAAAAAGGAAGAAAGAAAGGTCTTCTTTGAGGTCATTTCTCTGGGTGCTAGAAGAGTAAGAGGTTATTTATGGAAGAATTTGTAGAACTCACCACGTGGAAGGGCTCAGGTGGAAGCCCTGGTATTTACCAAAGGGAAGGCGTCATAAGAACCATTTCACAAGCATTAATGTGTGATATCTTTCAAGACTCACAGAAGGCTGAGTCTGTCACCTTGTGAAAGGATGTGGGCACACTGGAGGCGGCCTTAGAGGTGGGGAATGCAGGAGGGAGAGGGGTGCGATGCAGTCAGACTCTCCTGCCAGGGGCTGCTTTCAGGAGTGTACAGGACTCTAGAGGCAGTTTCTCTACAGTCAGATGTTCAGAGGGCTTGGCTGCTCCACCCAGAATGTATCTGGAACTGGAACACCTAGGTTTAAGCCCCACTTCAGTTACATAATAGCTATATGACTCAAGTACCCAGAATGTAAGTTACCACCCTCCAGAGGCTGGGCACAGCTCTCAGACCAGTCCTCAACTGTACTCTAGCTTGCATAGAGCACTGATCCCCTGTTAACACAGCAGTTTCTAACAACTAGGTGACCTCTAGTGGGGAATAAAGACCTCGAAGAAAGAAAAAGAACTGGTTCCTCCTCACAGAGGAAAACCCACAAAAACAGCCAATACTGGGAATAGTCAAGCCCCAGAAAGCCCTCAGGTTGTTCACCATGGCCTAGTTTTGATTCCTAAGGGACAGTGTTCAACGACTGGTTCAGAGGCCAACTCCCTGGGATTGTTAGAAGCAGGACTTTGGGGGTCAGGTCTTAAGAGGGCTGGTATTAGCTTTAAAACTTCCAACTTCACGCTCTGTTATACTGCACAGGAATCATGAGGATGGAGTCACTCATTCTCTGGGACAAGGCAGTCACCCAGATCTCAGTAACAAGAGCTCCTAAAGCCAAACAGCGCTTGTATAAACCCACATAACAAAGAGTAAGGAGGTTTCAGTGAAAACTTGAGTCACCAACTTGATAATAAAGTTCTAGTTAACACTCTTTTCTATTTTATAGTTTTATTTTACATTCATTTTAGGCCAATCTCAACAGCTTTAAGTATTCTTGATGGTTAAGAAATAGTGAAGAAAACATGTTCTATTTTAACATATACTTACTATACCATAACTTTAAATTGGTATTCTATAACCAATATCACCAACCATACATAATGTGTTGATTTATTTTTCATTTTGAAAAGTCACTGGCAAAGGCAAGACCAAATGCTACATTCTTGGTTCAAATGGACTGACAGCCTTATGCCTACACAAACAACTTTGATCAGAGATCAAAGTACCAAACACTCAACAAAATTCAAGGAAAAATGGCATACCTGAAGAGACATGCTATCAGATCTTATCACCTGCATTTTCCAATGTCAAGGGAAAGTACTAAAACTGAGAATGACATTAGTAAATGGAACCCCCGAATCTGGATTCACTCACCTGATTATTCCTACCCTATTAGAAGGATACCGTTGTTTTTAAAACATAAAATGATCTCAAAGACCATAAAACAAGAATGTCCAGTGAATTTATTAAATCCTAACTGCTTGCAGTTTATTTATTTTTTTCCTTTGTAATCTGCATCTTTTTTTTTTAATTTTTAAACTTTACATAATTGTATTAGTTTTGCCAAATATCAAAATGAATCCACCACAGGTATATATGTGTTCCCCATCCTGAACCCTCCTCCCTCCTCCCTCCCCATACCATCCCTCTGGGTCGTCCCAGTGCACTAGCCCCAAGCATCCAGTATCATGCATCGAACCTGGACTGGCACCTTTCGTAAAACCTAAGCAATGCACGGATCCACAGATATTAGACAAGGGGATAAAAAGCCCTATGTAAAAGAAATTTAGCTGTGAACAAGTAAAAATTTTAACAGTCTTTAAACCCTTTCCCAAAACACAGATAATATATTTCTCCGTCTATTTATCTTTAGCAGTTATATTTCTCTAATGTTGTTGTTTAGTCGCTAAGTCATGTCCAACTCTTTTGCAACCCAATGGACTATAGCCCAGCAGGCTCCTCTGTCCGTGGGATTTCTCAGGCAAGAATACTGGAGTGGGTTGCCATTTCCTTCTCCAGGGGCTCTTCCTGACTCAGGGATTAAACCTGCATCTCCTGCATTGCAGGGGGATCCTTTATCACTGAGTCCTCCCTGGAAGCTCCGTATTTCTGTAATAGAGCGGTCTTGATAATTTTCAAGACTTAGAAAATTTAATGGGTCTAAGTTTATTATTGTCAGAGTGGATTTCAAATTTAGTCTATAAGATTTCCAAAATGCCATGCAGCTTCTATACAATTAACAAGATAATCAGGAGAAAATGGTTTATACAAAGCTTTGTTGCTTGTTTATAACTGTTTTTTAAATTCCTGACAGACCATGCCTCTAAGAAGACAAAAAACGGGTCTGACCTGTCTGTGTATCCTGGCAGATTACACAGTGCCTGGCACATTGTTTCTTAAAACCTAGACATGGGGGGTTCCAATAATTCTTTGCTGAATGTACACTCAATTAAGTTCACTATAACAGGATTTTGAAGTAACATTTTTCTTATGACTAGTTCTATAGTTCATTGTAAAATTCTTAAGAAAATAAACATGAACAAAGAGAAGAAAGTACGTTATCATAATCCTAACAACTAGATGTAACTATCATTAATATTTTGACATTACAGTCTCACAGCTTTTTTCTCTATATGAATGTTTAATTCATACTATACATACTAATGTTAAACTTTTTTATTATATTGTGAACATGCTTCCAAGTTATCAGTCTTCTAAATTATTTTTAGTGGTTATATTCTATTGTTTGCATGTACCATAATTTTATTATTGCATTTCCTAGCATATTAAAAAAGAATCCGCCCTATAGTCTTCCAATTATTACCCAGATTCAAATTCACTGACACTGAAGATAGTCTAAGAGAATTTTCAAATAATATTTTTGGACAAAATTTGACTACCACAGTAAGCTTTTAGGCAATGTATTTAAAATGTGACACAGATGAACCTGACTATAATGAAAGGCTGTTGAACCAGCTTCATTTCTTACTGGCAAATGGTGTTACTGTGATAGCAATCTTAATGCAATGCTTGCTTTGCTCACTATAAAACTTCCAAGATTCTTATTTACGGTTCATCTTAAACTAAGTTAGATTTAGGATCCTTTTGCTGTTGTTGTTCAGTCGCTAAGTCAGGTACGATTCTTTGTGACCACATGGGCTATAGCTGCCAGGCCCCCCATCCTTCACTCTCTCTTGGAGTCTACTCAAATTCATGTCCATTGAGTCAGTGATGCTATCTAACCATCTCATCCTATGCTGCCTACTTCTCCTGCCCTCAGTCTTTCCTAGCATCAGGGTCTTTTCCAATAAGTCAGCTCTTCCCATCAGGTGGCCACAGTACTGGAGCTTCAGCCTCAGCATCAGTCCTTCCAATGAATATTCAAGGTTTATTTCGTTTAGGATTGACTGGTTTAATCTCCTTGCAGTCCAAGGGACTCTCAAGAGTCCTCTCCAGCACCACAAATCAAAAACATCAATTCTTCGGTGCACAGCCTTCTTTATGGTCCAACTCTCACACCTGTACAGGACTACTGGAAAAACCATAGCTTTGACTATGCAGACCTTTGTTGGCAAAGTGATGTCTCTGCTTTTTAGTCTGCCTGCAATGCAGGAGACTCGGGTTTGATCCCTTTCTTGGGTTGGAAAGATCCCCTGGAAGAGGGCATGGCAACCAACTCCAGTATTCTTGCCTGGAGAATCCCACAGACAGAGGAGCCTGGTAGGCTACAGTCCACAGGGTCACAAAGAGTCAGAATGAAGCAACTTAACATACACACATCATTTCAGGCTATTTCAGTACCATGAAGAATACTTAAAGTAGGAAGTTTAAAAGTAGAACCTTCTGAATTTTACTTCCAAGGCTCAAAAATAATTAACAGAAGTTCAAAAGAGTATGTTTTAGATAGAGCTGGACTCACAAGATATAATTTGTTTATATTTAAATTTGTGAAGCATACACATTTTATGGTATTCCCAAGTCGAATTTAACTAAAATTTTTTAATTGTGTGATTTCAACACCAAGTTATCAATTACTTCATTATTAAAAATCTTTTATTGCAGTAAAGGGGAGGTTAATTTCAAATGTGTGAATTAGAGAATGCTACTTTAAGAAAGGCCAGTACATTGTGCTTAAGCTCATATATTGATATTAATTAAAAGTGGGCTAATTGAGTATTACTTAGGTGATATTCTTAGGGAACAAAGAATTTATGTTTATAAATATTTATTATGTTATGATTATTATTTATGATGGAAAGGGCAAAATGATTTGCATGTTTGCTATTACTCTGCAAACAACTGCTTAGCAACATGTGTAACATTTATCAAGTTATTATATGCCACGCACTGTTTAAGTATTTTTCTAGTAATAACTGAGTCCTCATGAAAAAGACCTATACTGTGAGTACTATTGATATCATTATTCTCACTTTTATAGGTGAAAAAACTATGTCCCTAAGTTTGTTTTCATAAGATTCTTTTTAATATAATGAATTAGTTTTTAGCAAATCTTTTCATCAAAGGTTATATAAAGGGAAACATTAGTCTAGCCTACACACTTTGAATTAACTCTTAGAATCATTTCACTAAAAGTAAACTTTATTTA
>NW_011495050.1:21469077-21478681 GCF_000754665.1 Bison bison bison | reverse complement strand
AAATGTTTCTTACTTTACAAGAAGTGTCAATCTAGCACATATCATTCTGATAAACTCTCTGCAATCATCTCACACAAATTAGACTTTTTTAAGAGTAAGAAAAATAAAAATAAAGTATTTGGAAGTGTTTTCCACTTACAGGAAGTGACTATGTTCCTGGACTCAATATTCCCAAGCATTTCTTACTTGTTGGGATAGTGAGAAAATACTTGCCTAAAATTTTATTTCTCTATCAGGAAATCACAACAAACCAAACAAGAATTTCTAAAATATATATCCTGAAGTATTTATATTACTTAACCATTATTTTAAAATTATTAAACTTTAGTGGGACTTTCCTGGCATCTCAGTGGTTAAGACTCTGTGCTTCCAGTGCAGGGGACACAGGTTTAATCCCTGGCTCCAGAACTGAGAGCTCACATGCTGCCTGGTGCAGCCAAAAAAAATTTTTTTTAGTTACAATTCAAATTTCAGAAAAATATTGGCTTAAGATAGATAAAAATTAATTTTTTACAAAGAGAATATTATCTTAGATATTTTATTCTGATGCCTTTTAGTATTTTCTATAAATTTTTACTGTGTTCACCATGTTAAAAATTCTTAGCAAGGGAATTCTTCCCACTGAAATTTCCAATTTTTAATCTGTAATAATAAAATATAGACATCAAATTAGTACTGGGAGGTCAATGTGAAGCATATTACTTTTGCAATAAAGTTATTTGATTTTTTAAAAAGTTTTTTCCTAGCTACCTCAGTATTTCACTTACGTGACCTAATGGTGCCACCTTGTGGCCCACCTGGACTTCAAGAGCAATGTGAGCATCTAGCATTGGAGAAGGAAATGGCAACCCGCTCCAGTGTTCCTGCCCGGAGAATCCCAGGGACGGAGGAGCCTGGTGGGCTGCCGTCTATGGGGTCGCACAGAGTCGGACACGACTGAAGCAACTTAGCAGCAGTAGCAGCAGCAGTACCGGTATAAAGCCAAAATGAGGGCCTCTGAAGTTTTCCTTTGTCTCATTTCAGTCACTTGTCATTCTTACTAATTTTGAAATTATTCAGAACTGGTCTGAACTTCAATTTTCCTTCGAAAAGAAAAGCTTACCTAATATAATGTGTGTCAATTATACCTCAAAGAAGAAAGAAAAGAAAGAAAGGGAAGGAAGAAAAGAAAGGAAAGGGAGGAGGGAGGAAGGAAGGGGAATTCCCTGGCGGTCCAGTGGTTCGGTCTTGGTGTTTTCACTGCCAAGGGCCTGGGTTCAGTCCCTGGTCTGGTGGAGGAACTAAAATCCCATAAACCAGGCAAAGCAGCCAGGGTAGGAGAGGGGAGAAGAGCTTACTAGGCAAATAAATAGCATAAATATGATTCCAGGCCTTTTAAATCTAAACCTCATTAAGCCCACCTTTGATATCAGACTTCATATACACAGAATTGTTAAAGTGCTACAAAAATGACCTTCTCACTTATTCATTTATTCAGTGTTATTTTAAAATATAGGAATTACAACCTTTTGTAAATTATTCCTTATTTTCTAAATAGGACACAAAATTTAATCAGACTTCACCTCAAATCATCTGAAAGCAAAAGACTGTTCTTAGGAGTATTTCTATGAAATTTTTACAGCTGAAGGGTGATCTAGGATCACCTAACAGATTATCTAACCCAAGCTCCTAGGCTTATAGACGATACTGAGAACCAGAGGCTGTAACTTTTCATGTCAACCCTCACCTCTAGGGTTCTAGCCTTATTCATGATCTATGGTAGAAATACAAGGTACATCATCTTCAACGTAACAGGTTTTCACAATTCTATAACCTGCTCCCATTCATGCTCTGAATTACGTGCTAGATGGAAGCTAGTGTGTGTGGCACCCTTAATATAAAACACCCATTCTAGTGACAAAGGGTGGAATAGGACACTCCCTAGTCTACACAACTCGAGAGGACTGGTCAGCACCACAGTGGACACTGCTCACAAATAACTGTCAACGAGTGACCATTAGGGAAGCAATTCAGCCAAGGGTCAATGGTGTGGTGGTCGTCAGGTAGAGTGAGTACAAGGCAGATTCAAGCCTTCTCCTGGAGACCCTCCAGCTCACCCAGGCTTGGGCCTGCAGGTGAGCTGAAGAGCCCAGGGAACAGACCGGGAACTACATTCTGAGGGCTCCAGAGCCCTCAGTAAGGCCCCCCACTAGCCATGGCCCAGGCCTCGAGCAGCAGTGAACCTCTCCCCCATCCCTACTCTGTGACCTGATAGCAGTGCCGTCTGCCTGACCTATGAGGCCTGGTCTCCTCGTTTGGGCGACCTGAGGAGACTGAGGACCGGTTGGGTTGGATGCCTGGCTCCCTCAGGGATGAGCTGGGAAGAGTGTGGGAACCTGGCCCTGAAGGAGCTGCCAACTGAGATCCGCCTCCTCTTAGCCAGGACTGGGACCTTGGAGGGTGAGTTGTGCTTTGGGATCTTGCCCTTTTTGGTCAGGACAGAGAATAACATTCATCTAGTAGAGATTTACAGCATCATCATTACCTGACTATTACCAGACCTTAAGAACCAAGGAGCTGACACTGAGAAGTATGCAACAACTCACCACACCCATCCGTCACCTTTTGCTTTTAAAGGGGCTTGCTGAAAGCTTTCGGTACCTTTGGAGTTCTTAGGGCACGAGCCACCCATCTCCTTGTATGAACCTGTAACAAACCTTTCTCTGTTCCAAACTCTGTTTTAGTACTGACTGGCCTCACTGTGCGTTGGGCACACAGACTTGTGCTTCGGTAACAGTGAGGCCACGTGAACCACTCCAGTCTAAATCACATTTAGAGCTCCAGGATGTTTACACTTATGGCCCAGGTAGACCCTTAAAATTCAGGAACTCCTCACATATCATTATTAGACCTACCTCTTACCCTACTTGTTCCAACCTTTAGGGACCTTGGTAAATAAGCATACGCCATGAAGAAAATGACTGACAACAGGCTGAAGGGGCTAACTTGGCCAAATCTTTAAAAATGGCATGTTTGGACTTTTTTTTTATATTTTGGTCTAGTGGCTAAGATTCCACTCTTGGAATGAAGGGGCCGTGGGTGTGATCCCTAGTGGGGGAATTAAGATCCTACATGCTGCAGAGTACAACCAATAAATCAATAAATATTAAAAAAATAAAAGTGGCATGCTTATACATAGAAACTACATGAGGTAACAGGTATTTCTGCCCACTGGAAACAGTTAAGGGTGAAATCTTTGGTAGGAAGAAAGTGCAGAGTTTTAGTAACTGAGAGTTGAGTGTGTAAGGCTTTAAAGGGAGCCTTTGATTCCTTTCCTGCTGTCTCTCCTTTGGACTGTGGGTAACCTATTTTGGGGAAGCATCTTTGATACCCAAAGAAAGTAGTGAATTACATGCTTAGAAATGGCTCTAGGTTCAACAAAGAGAAATATGGATTTTTGCCCACTTTTTTTTTTTTAACCCCCGGTTAGGAGGATAAAAATAAGTATAGGATTTCAAGCAGAAGTTTTATTTTTCAGCTGGAGCTTTCTTTGTGCTGCCACTTAGGAATCTAAGATGTGGGGCAAGAAGTAGGAAATGCCAATACTATAAAGCAGGATGGAGTCAGCAGTCCTGGTAGCTTCTTTAGTGGGACAGTAATTCCAAATGGACAATGAATCATAGCAATCCCCTTTCTGCCTGAGACCTGGCCCCCATGCAGCCTCTCCTAGTAAAATGGCAGATCTGTGAGTTGGCTCAGTTTACATCTGTGTACTCAGAGTCCATGGTATCTTTCAGAAACAGGAATAGAGGCTGGCAAACTCTGTATCACTTTCCTATGGAACTATTTTTATAGACTGCCCAAAGACCTACCAGGCCATTGTGACCAACAGGGGAAAGAGTGGTCAGTGACTAAGGTCTCAAGACCATTCCATTTCATGATTGTTGTCTATAGATTTTATCTTTAAAAAATTTTTTTAAAGAATGGTTAACTAAATTATCAACATTTTATCAATCAGACCACTCTTTTTAAAAAAAATTCCATGCCTCACTCTTCTGGTTGAAGTTCATCCTTCAATTCTTTTAGTGAGGATCTGTAAGCAGTACAGTCTTCCAGTCTTCTGACAGTGGCTTTATTTTTACTTTATTCTTGAATAATAGTCCATGTGATTACAAGGCTGTAGCTGCCAGTTACTTTCCCTTAGCATTCTGAGGCTATCGTTCCACTGCTTCTTGGCTCTATTATTGCTAGAAGACATCTGCTTTATTTTAATTGTTGCATAAGTCTTTTCTTTGGTTTAAAAATTTTCACTTTATCCTTAATGTTAACAGTTTCGCTGGGATCTATTTAGGAGGATTTATATATCCTGCTTGGAATTCTGAGTTTTTATAATTTATAATCTAAGGACCATAGCCTCTTGAATTCTGGGGAATTCTCACTTACCTCTTCCAACTACTGCTTTTCAATCATATCTTCCTATTAGATATATGTTGGAAACTCAATTTATGCTTTTCTTAAAAAAAAAAAACTTTTCTACACTGTAGCTTCTAGGTACAGTTCTCAGCACTATCTTCTAATTGATTTATTATCGCTGGCTGGATTGAGTCTAAGTTTATCACACATCCAAAAAAAAAAAAACAACCCTCAACTACTGTACTTTTTCACTTCTGAGAGTTCTAATTTTGTCTGCATCTCCATCTGCTCTTGTTACTTTTTGTTTCATAATTTACCACTTTGAATAAATACAAGTGCTTTCTCTACTTGAGCATAGGACATTGAAAGTCTTTGTTGGAGCAACAAGTATATACTGTATGAAGAGGGAACTATAGCCATTATAACAACCTATAATGGAATATACTTTGTAAAAATACTGAATTGCTATGCTGTACCCCTTAAAACATTTAAAGCAACCACACTTCAATAAAAAAAGGGGAAAAAAAACTTTGTTGGATAGTTTCCTAAAATTACTTACACTAGGACTGAGTTTGTGTTCCAATGCAACATTGCTGGATGGATTTTTCTTGACACTGGATCTTTTTCATTCATTTTGGAATCTCTGCTGTAAGCTTATTTTGGGAGAAGGGTTTGTTTTTGTTCTCCATTCCTCCTACCACATGCTTATTCCTCCACATGGTTGCCTCCGACTTGCGACCTGACAATGAGTTCAGAACCAGGTCTTATAAAAGCTGAAGATCTTATATACTGGCCAAAACTAACCGTGCTTTTCATTCCCTTGGAGGCCCAGTGCCACCGCAGTGGACACAACTGGCTGCCTACCATTCATGCCTTTTTCTGTCCCATGGTACCAGCACCATCACTCCTGGCTGTCCCTAAGTATGTTTTGAGGAAATAAGCTCTAATTCCAAGCTATGTAACATGTAACATAGTACATTCTTCTAGCTGCAGTGGTTTATTGTTTTTTAATTAATTTTTATTGAAGCGCAGTTGATTTATTAATACAATGTTATCTTGTTTCTGCTGTACAGCAAAGTTAATCAGTTATACATATATCCACTCTTTTTTAGACTCTTTTCCCATATAGGTCATTAAAGAGTGTTAAGTAGAGTTCCCTGTCCTCTACAGTAGGTTCTTATGCAGTGGTTTTATTTAGAAGTAAGGCAATGGCAACCAACTCCAGTACTCTTGCCTGGAAAATCCCATGAACGGGGGAGCCTGGTAGGCTGCAGTCCATGGGGTCACTAAGAGTCGGACATGACTGATCGACTTCACTTTCACTTTTCACTTTCATGCGTTGGAGAAGGAAATGGCAACCCATTCCAGTGTTCTTGCCTGGAGAATCCCAGGGATGGGGGAGCCTGGTGGGCTGCCGTCTATGGGGTAACACAGAGTCGGACACGACTGAAGTGACTTAGCAGCAGCAGCAGACATACTTCAGTCCAATAAGACCCTTTACTTACTGTGATATATATTCAGTTCAGTTCAGTCGCTCATTTGTGTCTGACTCTTTGCAACCCCATGAATAGTAGCACGCCAGGCCTCCCTGTCCATCACCAACTCCCGGAGTTTACTCAAACTCATGTGCATCGAGTCAGTGATGCCATCCAGCCATCTTATCCTCTGTTGTCCCCTTCTCTTCCCACCCCCAATCCCTCCCAGCATCAGGATCTTTTCCAATGCCACCCCCAATCCCTCCCAGCATCAGGATCTTTTCCAATGCCACCCCCAATCCCTCCCAGCATCAGGATCTTTTCCAATGCCACCCCCAATCCCTCCCAGCATCAGGATCTTTTCCAATGAGTCAACCCTTCATATGAGGTGGCCAAAGTACTGGAGTTTCAGCTTTAGCATCAATCCTTCCAATGAACACACAGGACTGATCTCCTTTAGAATGGACTGGTTGGATCTCCTTGCAGTCCAAGGGACTCTCAAGAGTCTTCTCTGACACCACAGTTCCAAAGCATCAATTCTTCGGTGCTCAGCTTTCTTCACAGTCCAACTCTCACATTCATACATGACCACTGGAAAAACCATATAAAGTGATATATTCTTTTTTTTCTGATAATAATGTGTAAACAGAATATCTAAAATTGCTTTAGTCATTTTGACATGTATTTCAGAAGGGACAGAGGGAGAGAGAGAAACAGATAAAGAGAAAGGTAGGGGTGCTGGAGATGAGAAGCACACAGGGAAACAGAGCCAGACCTTGATTAAACCTCACATGAAGCTCATACTAACTACGGACTTTTCAAATACAGGCATCGATAAATTCCTTTTTTTACTGACAGTTTGAATTAGGTTTTCTGTTACAACCAAATATTTAAATGATACAGAACCTAAAGTCTTACTTCCTTGGTGGATCAGAGGGAGAAGAATCCACCTGCAATGCAGGAGACTGGGGTTCAATCCCTGGGTTGGGAAGATTCCTGGAGAAGGGAATGGCAACCCACTCCAGTATTCTTGCCTGGAGAATTCCATGGACAGAGGCTACAGTCCAGGGGATCACAAAGAGTCAGACACAACTGAGTGACTAACACTTCCTTTACACTGTCCTTGAATCTAAAGTAGTCATTACCACTTGATTCCTACTGCTGTGTGCTTCTGCCACTGCTTTCTACGAAGGAAAAAATACTGCTTGTGTTACATGTTTCAGTGAAAGACGAAGATCAAATGAAGGGTGGGAGCAATGATATCTAACTCTCTTCAAGAAGCTGAATTAACAAAGGTCTAAGAAATCTCATTTGAAAATGGAATAAATAGCACAGCAGGCAGGAAGCAGACTGAAAGCTGGGTAAATTCTAAGCGCTCACCAAGGAGATAACTTGAAGTACAAGTTGAACAGATCATCTGAATAGATGAGATAAAAATAAGCTCACTGTGGGGAAAACACAGACAATACCAGTTTTTGTTCTATTTTTAAGAAAAACAACCAAGAGGCAAACACAGCCCCAAATGGGGAAGCGGCAGAAAGAGATTTAAATGAAAGAATCAGTGCCATCTGGCTCTTGGAAAAAGACATATTCGGGCTAAAAATGCCACCAAAGTTAGAATGCCTAAACCGTTCTGACAATGCCACACCCAGGACATTAAAAAATTTTTAACTTAGACTAAATAAAAAAAGACACCATAAGAGAAAACACAGGTTTCTTAGCTAGTTTTAATATACTTAGCTTAAAAAGTAAAGCAGAGACTTCCCAAGTGGTCCAGAGGTTAGGCCTCTGTGCTCCCGATGCAGGAGGCCTAGGTGCGATCCCTGCTTGGGGAGCTAGATCTTACATGTCACAACTAAAGATCCTGCATACCACAAGTAAGACTTTTTTTTTTTAAGTAAAATACAACAGAGGAATTTCATGAAGAACCAATGTCGAAAAAATAGCTAAATAAACCATGTGTGTTCTTGCATTTGCTTCTATATGACTTGGCACCATCCCTAAATAACAATGTGCACATATCTTTTAATTGATTGTATTCAATTGGATAAATCTGTCAAAAGTACTCCTACTTATTGGATAGTTCCGTGAATACACAGAAGCATCAGTATTTCTTTGGCATATGTGTGTTTATGGCCACGTGACCAAGAGCTGGGAACAAAAAAATCATCAAACTTTTTTTAATCAGATGGGTGTATGCCTATCTTTATTGAACATAGTTTAGTCTAGAATTGTTTTGTTTCTCTAATAACTATTGGCAAATCAAAAGTTAAATTATATAAGGTTTATAAATACTGCAGTGAACAAAGAGGTCTAGAAAAACTGAACAGCACTAACAAGTTCTTCTTCAAGTTCTACACTTCTTCAAGTTCTAGAATTCTGGGTATATAAACAAAGGAAGTGAAATCTTATCTCCAAGAGACACCTGCATGTTCACTGCAGCATTATTCACAATAACCAAGGTATGGAAACAACCTAAGCGTCCACTGATGCTGAGGTTGAGTGAGTGGATTAGAGTGGATAAGAAAGATGCTGAATATACACGACGAACATTATTCAGCCATAAAAAGGAGGAAATTCTGCCGTTTGTGACAACACGAATGAACCTGGATGATACCACGCAAAGAGAAGTTAGACACAGAAAGACAAATATGGAATGATCTCACTTACATGTGATATGGAATCTAAAAAGTCAAACTCACAGAACCAGAGAGCAGAAGGGTAGTTGCCAGGGGCTGAGGGACAGGGAAATGGGAAGGCGTTGGTCAAAGGGTACAAACTATCACTCACGACATGGAGCTAATGTTCAGCAGGTTGATTACAGGTAATAGTATGTATTGTGTACTTGAAATTTGCTGAGCAGATCTTGTGTTCTCATTACATATGCACACAAAGGTACTTATGTGAGGTGATGGATGTATTAATTGTAACTTGCCTGGGGGAAATCATTTCAAATTTATGAAAATATTAAATCATCACACTGTATGCCTTTTAAAAAATCAGACTGCATAAACATTATGTACAATTTTTATTTGTCAATAATATTTCAATGAATCTGGAAAGATCCTGAAAGATGACACTGTGAAAGTGCTGCACTCAATAAGCCAGCACATTTGGAAAGCTCAGCAGTGGCCACAGGACTGGAAAAGGTCAGTTTTCATTCCAATCCCAAAGAAAGGCAATGCCAAAGAATGCTCAAAGTACCACACAATTGCACTCATCTCACATGCCAGTAAAATAATGCTCAAAATTCTCCAAGCCAGGCTTCAGCAATACGTGAACCATGAACTTCCTAATGTTCAAGCTGGTTTTAGAGAAGGCAGAGGAACCAGAGATCAAATTGCCAACGTCCAATGGATCTTGGAAAAAGCAAGAGAGTTCCAGAAAAACATCTATTTCTGCTTTACTGACTATGCCAAAGCCTTTGACTGTGTGGATCACAATAAACTGTGGAAAATTCTGAAAGAGATAGGAATACCAGAGCACCTGACCTGCCTCTTGAGAAACCTGTATGCAGGTCAGGAAGCAACAGTTAGAACTGGACATAGAACAACAGACTGGTTCCAAATAGGAAAAGGAGTACGTCAAGGCTGTATATTGTCACCCTGCTTATTTAACTTATATGTAGAGTACATCATGAAAAATGCTGGGCTGGATGAAGCAAAAGCTGGAATCAAGATTGCCGGGAGAAATATCAATATCCTCAGATATGCAGATGACACCACCCTTATGGCTGA
>NW_011495050.1:21468770-21468977 GCF_000754665.1 Bison bison bison | reverse complement strand
CAGTGTCAGACTTCATTTTTGGGGCTCCAAAATCACTGCAGATGGTGACTGCAGCCATGAAATTAAAAGACGCTTACTCCTTGGAAGGAAAGTTATGACCAACCTAGACAGCATATTCAAAAGCAAAGACATTATTTCGTCAACAAAGGTCTGTCTAGTCAAGGCTATGGTTTTTCCAGTGGTCATGTACGGATGTGAGAGTTGGAC
>NW_011495050.1:21462493-21468670 GCF_000754665.1 Bison bison bison | reverse complement strand
GGCTATGGTTTTTCCAGTGGTCATGTACGGATGTGAGTGTTGGACCATAAAGAAAGTTGAGCACTGAAGAATTGATGCTTTTGAACTGTGTTGTTGGAGAAGACTCTTGAGAGTCCCTTGGACTACAAGGAGGTCCAACCAGTCCATCCTAAAGGAGATCAGTCCTGGGTGTTCATTGGAAGGACTGATGTTGAAGCTGAAACTCCAATACTTTGGCCACCTGATGTGAAGAGCTGACTCATTTGAAAAGACCCTGATGCTGGGAAAGATTGAGGGCAGGAGGAGAAGAGGATGATAGAGGATGAGATGGCTGGACGGCATCACCAACTCGATGGACATGGGTTTGGGTAGACTCCAGGAGTTGGTGATGGACAGGGAGGCCTGGCGTGCTGCGGTTCATGGGGCTGCAAAGAGTCGGCATGACTGAGTGACTGAACTGAACTGAAGCTGGAAAAAAGGAAAAAGGAACAAGCATCTACTTAATTTGGAAATTAGCTATTCCTTTGTCACTGATTTTATTTATATATTGCATATACTTTATGCATAAGATGTAAGTTGATCATTCTTATGTCTGTATGCTGGTTTGGAAAATGGGATTTCATTACAAAGATATAAACCATAAATTTAAGTTCTAATAATACCGAAAATAATTTTAAATAGGTAAATCTTTTTCAAACACCACAATACAATCCTTTATAAAATATAATTCTCATTAATTTTCCTTGTAAGAAATCTAGAAAAAGTCTTTAGTAGAATGGTATGGAACAAATTTGGTACGACATTTCTATAGTGACAATCTCAAAAGTTCTTCCATTTTTAAAGGATGAATAGAGTTAATGAAAAACCCTGCAGCATAAGAGAAGAGGTTCATTAGTTCTACATAGAAAAATATACCACTGAAAATTATTTACAAGAAATGAAAAAAAAAAAAGAAAAAGTCTGGCTTAGGAATATACCAAAAAAAAAAAATTAAGAACTCAGGTTATGGGGAAAAAAAAGTACCATATGGAAACTGGGATTATAAAAAAGACTATGAATTAGATAAAAACATTAAAGAAAATTTAAAATTCAAATTGTAAGCAGAGAAAGTGTTAGTCACTCAGTTGTGTATGACTCTTTGCAACCCCATGGACTGCAGTCTGCCAGGCTCCTCCGTCCGTGGGATTCTCCAGGCAAGAATATAGGAGTGGGTTGCCATTCCCTTCTCCAGGGGAAACTTCCCAAGCCAGGGACTGAACCCTGGTCTCCCACATTGCAGGCAGATTCTTTACTGTTTGAGCCACCAGGGATGTCCCTGTAAGCAGTAAAGAACATAACAAATGTTACAAAAAACAAATCGGTGATGGAAAGGCCTAACTTAAGAAACTCTGCAAAACAAAAGTTAACAAGGACGTGTGAAATGATTATGACAACTAAAGAACAGAGCCAACCCATGAAAAACTGCCAAAGGGGGAAAAATGAGAAAACAACAAAAGACAAACTTAAGAAAGTACCTCCCTCAAATTAAAAAGATTTCCATCTGTAGACTGAAGGACACATCATCTTCCAGATAAAACTAATGGATTAAAACAATCAGTAGATACAATCCTAAACTTCAAAATAATTTATTTAAGCACCTTTAACCTTTACAATGCAACTGTGAGCTGAACTTGTTATGGAAAAGGCACAAAACAAGACCATGGAAAGAGTTTATATCCACAGTAAAGATGGTATAAATCTAGTATACAGTATATACCTTGTAGATTATTTTATATTTGGGCATTAATTTACTGAGGGCAGAAACAAGGACCTAAACTCATGTTGAGATAAAAAGACAACATATTTCAAAATAAATCCTGGTTTTCAACTTTCTTGAGTATGTATTTTGTTTTAAATGCATAGTTTGTAGCACCTCTAAGTTAATTTTAATCTGAGGTAAGAACAAAAGTAAGTGACAAAGGAACATCTTCCACCAAAGGGCTTTTTTGAGCCCTGAAATGAATTATGTAAGAAAGGACAAGCTTTTCTGTGTATGGGTTTTGGAGGTTAATAACATATTATCATTTTCAGTATAGTAGTACAGTTATTTTACTTCCACCAATCATTGATAAAGTGATCCAAGTCTGACTGCTAAATAGGTGGAGCTAGAAATAAAATTATTTACTGTGAGGACAACTGCAGTGCTTTCAAATAAGAGTTTACAGCTAACCTCCTCTAAAAAGCTGTCCATACTTGCTGACTCCAATCCCTTTCCCTTGATTCTCTCTTCAAACCACACCAGATTTTCTTCCCACTCTTCTTAGAGTCCTCTTGCATCAACACCAGTGACCGCTACATTGCTAAGTACAACATTCATTTCAAAGTCCTCATCTTACAATGTGTCGAATCAAAGACTTCTTCTCAGTCTCCTCTGTGGTTCCAACCTCTGAACACGGAAAGAAAATCCCAGAGCTCAATCCTTACTTCTTTAGACCAGATCTCATATAATCTCAAGGCGTGAAATACTACCTATTTGCTAATGATTCCTAAATTTCTATTTTGAGTTGGGACCTTTCCACTCAACTCCAGTCTGATACAACATCACCTCAACAGGCCTCTCAAACCTGACTCGTCTAAAGCTGAACTCTTGATTGCTGCTCCACCAACCTCCCCATCTCTCTCATCCTCAAGTCTTCCCCATGTCAGTAAGGACAACTCTATCCCTCCACTAGCTTAGGCCAAAGGCCTCGCATCATCCTTCCTTCTTTTACTCTCATACTCCACACCCAATCCATTAGCAAATCCTGTCAGCCATACCTAGAAAACAGCAGCTTCTTACTACATTATTGCTACCACTTGGTCTAAACTCCTTCATCTCTCATTCGAATACTGACCCAACCTAACTGGGCTCCCTGCTTCCATCCTTGCTCCTACTGTCCATTCTGAATACAGGAGTCAGAGTGATCTTTTACACCTGTTAAGTCAGGTCCCCCCACTCCCCTCTCAACCACCTCCCTCCTCACTCAGGGGAAACGCCATGGTCTTCACCAGGACAGATGAGCTCTAGAGCTTACCTCACTCTTCCTGCCTCTGCTCAAACCCACTGGCCTCCTTGCTGGCCAAAAAGCCTGGCGGCCTCTGGGCCTGGGCCCTTGCCTGGTGCACCCAACCCCTACACAGCTGCAGGGCTGTCTCTGACCCCTTCAGGTTGTACTCAGGAGCCTTCTCTATGAAGCTGTTCCTTATTTCAAAACTGCTTCTGCTCCTTCCCTGGATCTCCCTATTCCCCTTCACTGCTTCATTTTTCTTCTAAGCAATTATTACCACCTGACTGGATAGATTTTAATTTTTAATTTTTTAATTTTAAAAAAGTATTTTATTTATCATCCCCATCCCCACCTTTTCCCAGTGGAATGTTAGCTCCAGGAGGACAAAAATTCTGTTTTGTTTCGTTCCTCTTGCATCTCCAGGGATGAGAACCATGCTTGGCTCTGGGAGGCACTCCGTATACGTTTGCTACAGGAGTGCTGAATATGCAAACTCTTAAATCCTGATAAGGCTAAGGGATTTAGCACACTATAGTATCCAACTTCTCTCCACAATGGGAAATACCACTTTACAGGAACTGGAAATGCCTTTCTCTTCCATATAGTAATACAATTTGCTCTAAATAGCACGCCCCAAATTTCTTAATTCCTCTTTTCTACAGTCTTTCAAATGTCTTTCCTACATCCTCTAAAATATTAACTTGCGTGCTAAGTTGCTTCAGTCATGTCTGACTCTTTGCAACCCTATGGGCCCTATGGAACCTGCCACGCTCCTTTGTCCATGGGATTCTTCCGGCAAAATTACTGGAGTGGGTTGCCATGTCCTACTCCAGAGGATCTTCCCGACCCAGGGATTGAACTCGTGTCTCTTATGTCTCCTGCACTGACAGGTGGGTTCTTCATCACATGGACAAATCTTTCATTCCCCTTTAGCATTACTGTCATAATATTGCAAAGCCAAAGTGAATTCACTAAAAATGCTATCAAAATGCAAATAATGATGAAAAGTAATGAAGCTCATTAACAACCAAATAAACCCAACCGTACTTCAAATCAAATCACACGTATCAGAGTGTGAGGGCCCTAGTCTATGCTTAACTTTATTATCACTATACTCCTTAATAAGCAAACATTTTTCTAATTAAATTCCCTTTTAAGCTAAAAAGGAGTTGATACAGGATACTTGCATTTACCCATGAAAATTAAACCTCAGGGAAATCAGTTCAAGCTATTAGGTTGGTGTGAAAGTAATTGCAATTTTACACTTGAAATTGGCCATATGACACTGGAATACATTCTTAAATAAATGTGGTTATGTTATACATCATTTTAACGTGCACTTATTGCTTTATGTTTTTTGTTAATGACTTATTACTTGTTGTTTGTATTTATTTTAGACTATGTAAATGACATTAGACAATATGCAAATTTGAGCGATTTTTTTTTTTATTCAAGTTCAAAATGGGTTGTAAAGAGGCAGGGAGACAACTCGCAACATCAACAAGGCATTTAGACCTGGAACTTCTAACTACAAACGTGCAGTGGTTGTTCAAGAAGTTCTGCAAAGGAAATGAGAGCCTTGAAGATGAGGAGCATACTGGTTGGCCATCTGAAGTGGGCAAAGACCAACTGAGAGTCATTATCAAAGCTGATCTTACAACCACACGAGAAGTTGTCAAAGGACTCAACGTTGACCATTTTACAGTTGTGTGGCATTTGATGCAAACTGGAAAGGTGAAAAAGCTCAGTTAGTGGGTGCCTCACAAGCTGACCACAAATCAAAAAAAGCATTGTTCTGAAGTGTCATTTGCCCTTATTCAACAACAATGAACTATTTCTCCATTGGACTGTGACATGCAAGGAAAAGTCGACTGTAAACGACAACCAGTGACAACCAGCTCTGTGGATGGACTGAGAAGAAGCTCCAAAGCACTTCCCAAAGCCAAACTTGCACCAAAAAAGGTCATAGTCACTGTCTGGTGTTCTGCTGCACGTCTGATTCATACAGCTTTCTGAATCCCGGTGAAACCATTACACTTCAGAAGTATGCTCAACAAACCGATGAGATGCACGGAAACCTGCAACACCTGCGGCTGGCACCGGTCAACAGAAAGGGCCCCATTCTCCATGACAACACCCCACCACATGCCACACAACCAGCACTTCAAAAGCTGAACGAAATGGGCTACATTTTGCCTCATCTGCCATATTCACCTGACCTCTCACCAACTGACTACCCCTTCTTTAAGCATCTTGACAACGTGTTGCAGGCAAACGCTTCCACGACCAGCAGAAGGTAGAAAATGCTTCCCAAGAGTTTGTGGAATCCCAAAGTACGTTATTTTTACACTATAGGAATAAACAAACTTATTTCTCATTGACAAAAACATGTTGATTGTAATGGTTTCTATTTTGATTAATAACCATGTGTTGGCGCCTAGTTACAATGATTCAAAATTCACGGGCCAAAATCGCAATTACTCTTGTACCAACCTAATACGAGTCAAATTGATAAGTAAACAAAAGTCTTATGGAATAGGTTTGTATAGGTAACAAGCAGGGACACTGTAATAAGGAGATGAGGTTCAAATCCTTCACTAACTGTTTAACCTTGGACAAGTTAATTTAGACTCTGTGCCTCGGTTTCCTTATCTGTAAAATGGAAATGGTACCCCCTGCTGTTGCTACAAGGATTAAATACAGACACAATACGATTTAAAGCATCCAGCACAATGACATATAGTAAGCACTGAAGACTGCTCTTTCTATAATTCCCGCCCCACTAGCAGAGCTCTTTAAGCTCCTAGGCACCATTCTTTAGAATGAGAAGTGATACTATTAAATGATGTATTTTTTTCCCCTTTCGTTATATTAGGTAGCCAACTCTAAACACCGTGGGCCGTTTTAAAGAATAAATGTCATTTTCTCGAGGCAGAGCCCTGTACTGCAAGATGATCTGCCTCCTGCTTTGCACATTTAATACGGAGCAGTCCTGTCTTTGAACCCGGGTACCTGGGGCCATGTAATATCGGGACAGTTCGCTCACATCTCCGCAGCTTCTCTTCACGCCTGAACTGCGGGTTCCGAGCAACTGGCCGCATGCTGTCCGTGCCGAGGCCGAGACAGTGCACCTTTTCTGGCGGAGTGACGAGACGCCGGCCGTGGGGGCTCC
>NW_011495050.1:21456475-21462277 GCF_000754665.1 Bison bison bison | reverse complement strand
CAGGCCCCAAGCTGGGCCCTCCGGTGTTTCGGGGCCATCGGGGGGAGGTGTCAGTGGCTTTCATCCCGGGGCTGCCCGCGGGCCGAGACCCAAGTACCTTCCAGTCAGTCGAGGAATGGCGGCAGCGGCACCACCTTCCTCCCGGCCACCGCGGCAGAGGCGACGGCAGCGGACCGAGAGGAGGGAGGGGCTGGCCACTAAGATGAGCTGGCCCTAGCTGGCCAGAGAGGCCTCACTGCGCCGCGGCTGGTGCGCCCCCTGGAGGCTGGAAGTCGCACTGGCGGCTCGACCAGCTCTCAATCACTACGCAAAGTAAGAAAACTGCTGCGGGGGCGAAGACAACTGAGAAAGGTTCCATAGATCTGAGTCCAGGAGCATTTTGCGCTTCTCAAGGCCTTTTCTAAACAAACATCCCACCCCTCAGCTAAATGAAGGCTTCACAGACCAGGACAGTCTTACCAAGAGCTATGTTGTTGTTCAGTCTCTAAGTTGAGTCGGACTCCTTGTGACCCCATGCGCTGCAGAAGGCCAAGCTCCTCTGCTGCTGCTACTGCTGCTAAGTCGCTTCAGTCGTGTCCGACTCTGTGCGACCCCATGGACTGCAGCCCACCAGGCTTCTCCGTCCATGGGATTCTCCAGGCAAGAACACTGGAGTGGGTTGCCATTTCCTTCTCCAATGCATGAAAGTGGAAAGTGAAAGTGAAGTTGCTCAGTCGTGTACGACTCTGTGCGACCCCATGGACTGCAGCCTACCAGGCTCCTCCATCCATGGGATTTTCCGGGCAACAGCACTGGAGTGGGGTGCCATCTCTGTCCTCCACTATCTTCCACTTCCTCCACTATAGAGTTGGCTCAAATTCATGTCTTTCGAGTTGGTGATGCTGTCTAACCATCTCATCCTCTGCTGCCCCCTTCTCCTCCCTGCTTCAATCTTTCCCAGCATCAGGGTCTTTTCCAATGAATCCGTTCTTTGAATCGGGTGGCCAGAGTATTAGAGCTTCAGCTTCAGCATCAGTTCTTCTGATGAATATTCGGGGTTGATTTCCTGTAGGATGCACCGGTTTAAGCTCCTTGCAGTCCAAGAGACTCTGAAGAGTCTTCTCCAGCACTACAACTTGAAAGCATCAATTCCTTGGTGCTCACCCCACTCCAGTACTCTTGCCTGGAAAATCCCATGGACGGAGGAGCCTGGTAGGCTGCAGTCCATGGGGCCGTGAAGAGTTGGACACGACTGAACGACTTCCCTTTCACTTTTCACTTTCACGCATTGGAGAAGGAAATGGCAACCCACTCCAATGTTCTTGCCTGGAGAATCCCAGGGATGGGGGAGCCTGGTGGGCTGCCGTCTATGGGGTCACACAGAGTTGGACACGACTGAAGCGACTTAGTAGCAGCAGCAGCAGCCTTCTTAATGTTCCAACTCTCACATCTGTTCATGACAACTAGAAAAAACATAGCTTTCACTATATGGACCTTTGTCAGCAAAGTGATGTCTCTGCTTTTTAATACACTGTCTAGATTTGTCATAGTTTTCCTTCCAAGAAGCAAGCGTCTTAACTTCATGGCTGCAGTCACCATCTGCAGTGATTAGGGAGCCCAAAAAAATAAAATCTGCCACTGTTTCCACTTTTCCCCCATCTATTTGCCATGAAGCGATGGAACCGGGTGCTATGATCTACCAAGAGCTGTAGGCATCAATTAATAGTTGCTGGCCTTCAGGTAAGTCTTCTCTGTAACCCAAATTGATATATTAGTAATAGCAACTGGCTGCTCTAATTTTCAAATATGAACCTAAGTTTTTTCAAAAAGGGTTTGACTACTTACATCCCACTTTTTAAAATTCCTAGACGAAATGCAACATGTGCCTAGCCAAAACTATAAAGATAGTGGGTGGTGAGAAGTACATTTACTGCAACTTTTTTCCCTGAGTTTACCAACAACTCCAGTCCTGTGGCCAAGAAGACTTACCCTGCACAGAGATCCTCTCTCCCCTGAATTTTAGCATACTCACTCAGCCAATCCACCTTTTCCCTCTAGGGGGTCTCATGTCCATCCATTCCTTGGACATTACTAACAGTGTGTTCCTGGAAATGTCATGTAAATGTTTGGGATTTTTGTCAAATTTGAGAAAGACTCTATCAAATCTCTTTCACATAAGAATAAGACTTCAGACATTTCACATTTTCTTGTGCAGTGACTATCATAAATATTAAATATTCTTTGAATTGATGACATTTATTAACCAATTTGTCATTGATATTCTCCTTGAGGTTGTGTGCTGAGTTTATAATGTCTTGATTGATGCCAGTAAATTGTGTCAAATCAGCAAAGAATTTCTCCAGTATGTTCTTACAATTTCCTCTTTTTTATTAATCGGTTAACAAACAATCCAAGACCTTAGTCATTACTTCTGTTCAAATGAATCTTTCCATCTTCATGATCTGCTTTTGTTTGATCTGAAAAAGTGTAGTGACTGCTAAGTGTGAGAAGTACAGTATTCCTCCTGGAGGATCTGAGAACCCGTTTCCTTGTTTCTCCAGCTTCTAGAGGTCACTCGAGTCCTTGGCTCATGGCCTCTTCCATGTTCCAAATCAGCAGTGTAGCATCTTTTCTTCTCTCTGACTTCTGCTGCCAACTGTGTATCCTCTCTAACTTTGACCCTCCTGCCTGTTTATAAGGACTCTGGATCATGTTGGGTACATCTGAATAATCCAGAACAGTCCCTCCATTTCAAGATCTTTAATTTTAGTCCCATCTGAAAAGTTCTTTTTTACTGCACAAGTTAACATAGTCACGGATTCTGGGGATTAGGACAGGGACACCTTTGGAGGAAATGTTATTCAGCCCACATAACGGCCCTGATGCTTAAACTCCATTTCCTTCAGGGAAATCTACCTTTTCTTCCTCATTAGCAAAATCTGTTTGGTCCTGAGCTCTGATTGTGAGAGTTCCAACAAGAGGAATACCTATAATTATAACTAGGGTAAGTGTTAACGAAGGAAAAGAAGGGAGATGCTGTATGAGGGCAAACAGTGCTGGGCCTAATTTAGATGGAAGAGCAGCAATGCTTTTGAATAAGTGATATTTAACTGAGATGCAGAGGAGGAGGAATTAATTATACAGTGAACAAGTGGAGTGATTCAGACAGAGGCAGCAGTATGTGTGGCCTGGGAATGGGGATGTCAGCGGGTGACTGAGTTGTGTCCCTGCCATCAAATCCTTAGCACCACCACAGTGAGTGACACATCGCAGGTCTTAGCCCTGGCAGCATGTTGCAATCACTGCAGGGCCTTAAAAATACCAACACCCTGGCCAAGACCGAGTCAGAATTATTTGGAAGTATGGCCCAATATCCATAGTTTTTAAAGAGAATACTAATGTGCAGACAGGGCTGAGAACCCACTTTGTTAGATACAACCACAGGAGTAAGAATAAAAAAAATGACAAAAAATATTTGCTTGGGGTAGGATTTTCTCTTAAGAGGTTTTCTTCTTTTTAAAGAAAAGAAGGGTTTTGGCCATCTTGATTATACATTCCTCTTCAGTCTTAGAAAATGCAGAAAAAGCTTTCAAAAACATTGTTAAATAAACTACAAGTTTATATTGTACAATACAGAGTATATAGCCAATATTTTATAAATGACATTTACCATATAAATGTAGTACAACCTTTAAAATTTGTGGATCGCTATGTTGTACATCTGTAGCTTACATAATATTGTACATCAACTATATCTCAAATTTTTTTAAGAAAAGACCACTTTGTGACAGAATGCTTATCAGAAGACCCTCAAGTGATCCAGCAACCATCCAGTAACCAGTTGTCTCTGTAGAAAAGAGATGTGTTGGAACGGACAGGTGTTTTAAAAACACACCATGTCTACAAAGGAAAAGGTGTTTCTTGGTTTTGAGTTCTTTTCCCAGGTGTTCCAGTTTTTTGTAGTACTAATGAATGACCATAAGGGGGAGACATGCTCCCAGAAAGCGTGACTTCCCCTGTCTCCAGTCTCTCACCCAGGCTAACGAGACTCGGCTATTTTAACACTGAGAGTTCTCAAGGCATAATCATTGAGAGAGCAAGTCACAGAATTAGACTTAAATACCGTATATTTATCTACACCAGAGTTCTGTTCATTTCAGTTCTCCAACAGTTTACACATTTAAACCACTGGAAAAATAAATAAATAGCGTATGTGTGCCAGGCATTATATTTACAAAATTAAGGGAAAAAATTGAAACCTAGGAAGAGAGTTTCCTTCAGCAGCCAACACAATTAGAAATGAAGCAGCAAGCAAATCTTTCGAAAAGGGATCTCTCTTCTTTTGTTAATTGAAAAGTAAACATCTTAGGTCTCCTTGAATTTCCGGAGTTACTAAGACAACAACAGCTACACCCCTGGGAAGAAGAAAAGAGCTTGGCTGCTTGTTGAAAACTCAATTTGTTATTTTTCTTTGCACTTAACCTGCATGTGGCAGAACCACACAGGTTTTCACATGTACATTAGATTGAATAATATATGTGATGGGAATGTATATAGTGCCTAACCCCAATTATCTTTCTCTTCCCAAAGTAAAGTAACCGATTGTTAGCCAGGGAATACCTTTTGCAGAGATTTAAGCAAATGCATTGCTTTGCAAGCCTTTAAATGTGACTGGGGAGATGTGGGTTTGGTCAGAGAGGCAGAATGGCTGTGTGAGGGGATAATGGATTTATTATAGGCATTCTGTCTCACACAGTTGGGGCAGGAGTCCAGGAAGTGAAGGTCTGGAAGGAGGTGTTGGAGGCTAAGATCAAAGGTCACAAACTAGTTTCTCTGAGAATTCTAGAAGCCAAGTAAGGCTTGAAGCCTGCTGCAAGTGGGCCCATGAAGGGGGTCTTTGGGACTTGCTGTTTCTGTGAAGCCAGCTACTACTTTGTGAGCCCCCCACCAAGCAATTGGTGGTGGGCCTGGGCTCTGTCGGTCAAGAAGAAGAGCTGGTACAGAGTGGAGAGGGACAGAAACTTCTAGAAACTACCCTTTCCATGTCACTGTATCTGATTGTCAGAAGGTAACGGCCACTGCCTTGCTCTGTCTCCCAGGTCTCCTGGAAAGTCTTCTCTGTGCTAATTTTAAACTGGAACCACATAGGAACCGGGACACTTGGTTCAGCTCCCACCTTAACCAGCACACATGTAAGTTCTTATAACCAATTTTACAGATGAAAAAACTAAGGGCCATATAGGTAAATCGCCTATACTCACATTACTACCTGGAAGCAGAGGCAAGCTCAGAATTCAGGTCAGAGGGGTCATCTTCTACTCCACTCTCATGTCTCTCATCTTTTGTGGTAGTTAAACACTGCAAAGGATTTCAAGAAAATAGGAGAAAAAATTCAACTCATCACTTCTGAGTTCCTTTCCTAGGTTAAAGGTCTCTGAGTAGCCTGTGTACCAACACTAGGCCTAAATCACTCTATCTTGCCCAGACTGTCTCTGGGCACCTGGGTTACTGGGGCTCTTTGATAAGAAGTTATGCCTGTGACCACCAGATCTCAAAATCATTAAGTAATGAGATATGAGCTATTAGGCATGTGATGGATCATCTTATTTGGGGTGTAGGATTATGTGAGAACTTGCCCAAAGAACACTGTTGTTTATCGCAGAAAACATCAATACATACTCTCCAAAGTGATGGGAATACCAGACCACCTGACCTGCCTCTTGAGAAACCTGTATGCAGGTCAGGAAGCAACAGTTAGAACTGGACATGGAACAACAGACTGGTTCCAAATAGGAAAAGGAGTACATCAAGGCTGTATATTGT
>NW_011495050.1:21428479-21456375 GCF_000754665.1 Bison bison bison | reverse complement strand
ATTAGAAACGCTGGGCTGGATGAAGCACAAGCTGGAATCAAGATTGCCGGGAGAAATACCAATAACCTCAGATATGCAGATGACACCACCCTTTTGGCAGAAAGTGAAGAGGAACTAAAAAGCCTCTTGATGAAAGTGAAAGAGGAGAGTGAAAAAGTTGGCTTAAAGCTCAACATTCAGAAAACTAATCATGGCATCTGGTCCCATCACTTCATGGGAAATAGATGGGGAAAAGTGGAAACAGTGTCAGACTTTATTTTTTGGGGCTCCAAAATCACTGCAGATAGTGATTGCAGCCATGAAATTAAAAGACGCTTACTCCTTGGAAGGAAAGTTATGACCAACCTAGATAGCATATTGAAAAGCAGAGACATTACTTTGCCAACAAAGGTCCATCTTGTCAAGGCTATGGTTTTTCCAGTGGTCATGTATGGATGTGAGAGTTGGACTGTGAAGAAAGCTGAGTGCCAAAGAATTGATGCTTTTGAACTGTGGTGTTGGAGAAGACTCTTGAGAGTCCCTTGGACTGCAAGGAGATCCAACCAGTCCATTCTAAACGAGATCAGTCCTGGGTGTTGTTTGGAAGGAATGCTAAAGCTGAAACTCCAATACTTTGGCCACCTCATGCGAAGAGCTGACTCATTGGAAAAGACCCTGATGCTGGGAGGGATTAGGGGCAGGAGGAGAAGGGGACGACAGAGGATGAGATGGCTGGATGGCATCACCAACTCAATGGATGTGAGTTTGAGTGAACTCCGGGAGTTGGTGATGGACAGGGAGGCCTGGTGTGCTGCGATTCATGGGGTTGCAAACAGTCAGACACGACTGAGCGACTGAACTGAACTGAACTAATACTTGGGTTTCCCTGACAGCTCAGTTGGTAAAGAATCCACTTGCAGTGCAGGAGACCCCAGTTGGATTCCTGGGTCGGGAAGATCCCCTGGAGAAGGGATACCCACTTCAGTATTCTTGGGCTTCGCTTGTGGCTCAGCTGGTAAAGAGTCTGCCTGAAATGCAGGAAACCTGGGTTCTATCCCTGGGTTGGGAAGATTTCCCTGGAGAAGGGAAAAGCTACCCATTCCAGTATTGTGGCCTGGAGAATTCCATGGACTAGTCCATGGGGTCACAAAGAGTCGGACATGACTGAGCGACTTTCAATTTCAACTAATACTTAGATACATGATGGATATAAATTCAGTTACAAGTAAACATTTTAGGTTTAACCATTGTGGTGCGTGTTCAGTCAACACGTAAAAATAAACTCTTATGTACAGTCTTCCTGTTTTCTTCCTTAAGGTGGTGCTATATGAGTGATGGGAGTCTATGCGCTTTCTCTGAGCGTAAAGAGGTGTACTTGTTGGCCTAGTGCTCCTGGAAAGCATGAAGCTCCACCAGCTTGTGTGAACCAAAATCCATGAATCAACTCTGCGATTAATTGATTTTTGAACAGAATACATCTTCAAGTTTGTTGGCTTTTGCAACCTGTATGTTTACTAACTGCCGTGTCACTTGTCTCGCTCATCATCTTTGTTGTGACCTTCTCATGATTAGGATCCAGGGGCAGTAGATTTCCATTGTCTCTTCCTCTGCTCACCAGACCCTATTCCAAAGGACTGGAGCGCTTCAGAAATTCTGCAGGGACCAGTTTCTAGTGCAAACAAAAGCACACATGTGCAGAGCAAAGCCAACTCACACTTTTCAGCCTGCTGCTCTGAGCGCCTCCACCCCAAACAACTGCTGTACCGCAGACCCCATCAAATATGTGCTCTTGTGGACAGATGGAAAACCCATTAGGAAGTACAGCCAACTCTGTGTTCCCACATTTCCGGGAGAGAAACCACATTCGGTGCAGGAGCAGTGCAAAATCACTAGGGTCAGTGCCTTTAAATCAACTGAACATCTCATCTCTTCCAAGATATTACACAAGCAAAGCCCATATGGTTAGCCAAAGGCTCTGCCCTACAGGAAAGTACATGGGCTAGGGCTAGACCAAAGAACCAGGCCCATTTTGTATTTTTTTCTATGGCTCTAACTAATTTTTTTTACTGGGAAATTATTATACAAATGACTTGTTTTTTAAAAATAGTAACAAATAGATATTACAAAGCAACTTATCAGAACAATTATAGGTGAATACGGTGGCAGAGGGAAGTACAATTATAAGGCTTAAGCTGTCTTATGGCTTCCCTTGTAGCTCAGTTGGTAAAGAATCCGCCTGCAATGCAGGAAACCCCGGTTCAATTCCTGGGTCAGGAAAATCCTCTGGAGAAGGGATAGGCTACACACTCCAGTATTCTTGGCCTTCCCCTGTGGCTCAGCTGGTAAAGAATCCACCTGCAATGTGGGAGACCTGGGTTCCATCCCTGGGTTGGAAGATCCCCTGGAGAATGGAAAGGCTGCCCACTCCAGTATTCTGGCCTGGAGAATTCAATGGACTATATAACAGGGTCACAAAGAGTTGGACACGACCGAGCAACTTTCACTTTCTTTTCAAGCCATCTTATGAGGGATTATTAGTTAGCCATACTTTTTGTAAGTTAATTCAGCATGTCTTATTTGGGGTGGGGTGGTGTCTTATTTTGAGCCAGAAAAAAGTTCATAACTTTCTCTTGACTTTTTTCCTGGGATCACAGATGGCAGGGTCAAGAGCTTCCTCATGAAGGAGAGAAGCGCTTTCTACTCCATCTCCTACCTGAGCCCACACGGGCCCCTCCCTCAGCCTGCCTGGTGGACCACCGTCCACCCACGGCAGGAGGAGAGAGGACCAGAAATCATCTGGAGACGTCGTTGCTGCCGCGGCGTGCTTTGCTTTCATTCTGCCTTTTAGGATCATTTTGGCCATTATTTCCCCACTGAGGCTTGTAACCTATTTGGTTTTCCACAAATTAAGATCCCTCAGCTCTTCTTAAATTCACCCTGAGGGGGAACTTAAGGTAATTTTTTATCTACATGTTTCACACAAAATTTGCTTCCCGATTGTCCACATGGGGATGCGTGCAAGCCGGACACTCATCAGTGGCTTTGGCGAGTCCATCAGCTCTCAGACAAAGCCCACACATGCTTCCCTCCATGGGTCCCAACGGGGCTCAGATTTCAGGGCCCAACCACCACTGAATCAGCTCTGACCTTTTCCCCCATAATTATTTTTGTGAAAATTTCAGACTCAAGTGTGTTTGCCTGTGGGCAAAGTGCCAGTTATTTTAGGACTATGAATAGCGGTAGAAACATATATGTATGTCTCGACATGGAGATAAGTGATGTTAGTGACTGTAAACCCATAGATTAAAGCATATGCTGATTTCCAAAGCCACACCACACCCCTTAGGAGTTACTTGAATGAATTTCGCAATTGCCTACCTGCATTACTCACGCCCCGAAGGATGTCTTCGGATGTCTTGCTGGGGCGGATGGCTGTGCTGTTGGGAAGGTCCTACCTCAGCATCACACCTGGAGGGTGAAGACCTCACCCCAAGCAGTGATGGGGTCTCACTGGCCATCTTCTCTAGGAGCCTGCAGCTGGGAAGGTCACTCTGGCAGTTGGAAGTCAGGCTTTTTAACCCAATAATGAAGTAGCTTTGATCCAGAAGTGATTCAAACCCCCAATTCCTTCCAGATAAAGGAAGGCCCAGTAACCCCCAAAGGAGCTAATTAATTAATAGCTCCTTCTTATCTTGCATAACTGCTGAGGAAGTTTGTTTCCCACTGTCTCAGTTCATTTATTCTTCACAGTATGTACTATGGAATGCACTGCATCACTTTTATTTTTCTTCTCCTATTTTGATATTGATGGTGATCTCAATGTCTTGGGGGAAAAAAACTATTAAATTCAATGCTTCTGTTTTTGCCATCATCAAACAGGGGTAAATTGCTCTACTTATACTAAGGGATGCTGCAGTCCTGTAGGCATAGGTGCTGGTCCCTCTTATCTCCTAACCACTCCCTTAACCTCAGACTTCGCTAGCGCAGAGCAGGGTTGCTTATCCTTCCCTGGACACTGCACTTGCTCTCCCACCAGAGTCGATGCTTCTTTCTACCTGCGTGCCCCTATCTCTGCCTCTGCTTGACTCTGCTTTCTTCAAAGTCCCTCTTCACCTCAGGCCTTCTTGACCACCCCCCGCAACTTCCTATGACACACAGGACCACACTACACATTGGACACCTACTCCCATGCTGTCTTGGATTATTTGCAACTATGTATCATTAAAGGGTTAACATTCAACTATTTTTGATCTAAAACAGCAGTTAAATATGGTTCCATCTAATATATACATTTTCTCACCCCAAATACAAATTCTCTTTGCATTTCTAAGGTCTTCAATAAATCCTTACACAGTGTAGGCATTTGCTATTAAAAAGAAATAGACTTTTGACTATTCTTAAATTGGCAAAATAGAGAATAAGCTTCTGTTTTAATTGGAAAATGTATCTTAGCCCATTAATACACTCACCATGGGTGATCTGGGATGATTCCACCTTGCAAAAATGTCCCACCATCACCTAAAATATAAAAATGAAACTTCATGGCCCTAGGAATTATGGTTAGAGACAGTGCTTTATAAATATAATAGGGCTTTAATAGATTCTACACTTCAAAAAATCATTCACAGAGTTTTTTCACCAATAAATCGTACACTCACTAGAATATATTCCTATTTATTATATAATTAGTTACACAACACAGTTAGAAAAGAACATTAGAATATCACACTTTATTGATTACATTGATTTCTCTGTCCCTCTCCCTTATTGCAATATTAATTCTATGTATAATTCTATTAGTTATCACAATGAACTGAAACTGGATAAGGAAAAATCTAGTGAAAAAGTATACATCATTTTAAAGCTAAGATATTTGATATTGAGTGAAGGGTCCCCTTGGTTTCCAAAATAAAAATATCCAAAATAGCGTCATGATTGTTGAACTGAACTCAGTATACTAAGGACAGAATGTACCTACAACTGTGGAGAAACAGAGCACGGGGCAGCCTATTACTTTGAGTACATCCATATTGGTAGGCTCAGAGTTACATAAGAAAACAAATTGGTGTTTCATCACCTCCTTGTTCTGATGCTTTGGACGGATCAGTGAAGTCCAGATTTCTTTTTCAATGATTCCATTTCTTAGAGCCACAGCTGATGAGTCATGTCTTCAGATCTTAACCCCAAATGCATTTGTAGTGTTTTAGATTAGGTCTTTCATTCACGCAATATCAGAACATATAAAAGGCTTCATGAAGCCAGGATAACATATATTTTAGGGGAAGAAAAAAGAAGGAGGTTTGTACTAATTGATTCAGATTTGCCATTTGTCATTTATAAGTCATTAAAAACAAACTGTATGACTTTGGTTTGCATTTTCTTTTAATCTTGAGACAAACAGAGTTTTGAAGTAGTCTTGATGAATATGGTCCATCCAGGAAAAAAATGGGAAGGCTCACATTTCTTCCATTGGTGGTAGGAAGCCCAGTTTCAACTTCCAAGCCCTTTCATGGTCAAGATCACCTTTAAGACCATTTTAAGAAGTTAGACTTTGTCTTCAAAGATCTTCCTTTATGGTCCCAAAACCACAGTCAACTTCAGCTATCTTAATCTTGCTTTTTCTTGGCAGAAAACTAGAATGGTCTTTCTGTTACAAAGTAAACAGAGAGGTCAGAAATACATATGAGAGGAAGTAATTTCCATAACAACAATAATAGTTAAAAAGCCAAAGATTAATATTAAAAAGGCAACAGAAAGGTTATATCTGTTAAGCAATGATTGTTTTAAATGGCTTTACCCTGGATTTCCCTGGTGGTAGAGTGGATAGGAATTCATTTGCCAATGCCAGCGGATACCTGTTCGACCCCTGATCCAGGAAGATTCCACCGTGTCCCAGAGCACAGAAGCTCCTGAACCACAATTACTGAGCGTGTGTTCTCCAGCTGGCGCCCAGCGGAAACTACTGAGGCCCAGGCGCCTAGAGCCTGTGCTCCGCCACAAGAGAAGCCACCACACTGAGAAGCACCTGCACCGCAACGAAGAGTAGCCCCCCTCACCACAACCAGAGAAAGCCCCCGTGCATCAATGAAGACACAGCGCAACCAAGTAAATAAATAATTTTTTAAATGGTTTTATCCTGTAGCAGCTGTGTTTCAGGGGTGGATATACATCAATGGCACCCCACTCCAGTACTCTTGCCTGGAAAATCCCATGGACGGAGGAGCCTGGTAGGCTGCAGTCCGTGGGGTCGCTAAGAGTCGGACACGACTGAGCGACTTCACTTTCTCTTTTCACTTTCATGAATTGGAGAAGGAAATGGCAACCCATCCAGTGTTCTTGCCTGGAGAATCCCAGGGACAGGGGAGCCTGGTGGGCTGCCGTCTATGGGGTCGCACAGAGTCGGACACGACTGAAGCGACTTAGCAGCAGCAGCAGCATACATCTGTTACTGTTGAGGGCGCCCCCTACTGGTATGAAGAGGCATGTCCAGAGCACCTTTGCAAGCACTGGGGTGTCTCCAGGTAACACTTGAACCCTGCCTCTCTTGTCTTTTCCTCATCTCTTAAAGACATATGACTTTCTGTTTTTATCTTCACCAAAATCTTCAGTGCACATCCCTCACAAAGTTTTACAAAAAAGTATTATAGACATTTTAACATACTTTAAGAAGTTACGGTTGCTGCAGACCTTCAGTGAGTGAATAGTCGACTTTTAGTGTTTATAAAATCTCTAAGACAGAGTCACAGAGACTGGGTTTTGGCCCTGGTGAAATAAATGTGTGGCAGCTCACCAGACAGAGCAGCTAAAACTTTTTTTTTCCTATGAGGAATTTGTCTTGATAGAGAGGCCTCATGGCAGAGTAGTTAAAGGAACAACAGCAACAAAATTTTATTTGTTAAATAACAAAGAGTGTTTGGGCATGGATACTAACTCCGTCATTTACCAGCTGGGTGACCTTGGGCAAGTTACTTAACCTTTCTTCTGTTTTCAGTTCCCTTGGCTACAAACCAAGGATAATAATAATATCTGGCTTGCTGTGAGTTATATGTGGAAAGCAATTATAACAGTGCCTAGCTCAGGATAAGCTCTCTATAAAGGTTGGCTAAACTAAGTTGGAATTCAATACAGTTGGGCACCAGGCTCCCTTCCAACCTGCTGGCCCTGCTCAGAGCATCACAGAGGTTCACCTCCTTTAGCATTGTGGTTCATCCATGCTGACTGGCATCTCTGTCGTTCTAGGACAGTGGCTCTCGAACTCAAACGTGCATCAGACTTATTTGGAGGGCTTGCCCAATACAATTGCTGGGCCCCAGCCCCAGAGCTTCTGGTCCAATATGGTTGGGGCCTGAGAATTTAAATTTCTAGTAAGTTCCCAAGGGATGCTGACCCTGACAGTCTAGGGACCCCACTCTGAGAACCACTCTTTTAGAGTAATGGTTTCAATCCTGGCTGTACTTTAGATCATCTGGGCAGCTAAAAAATCCCACTGCCAGGCCCCTCAGAAAAATTTGTTAATAAATCAGAATCTTTGAGAATGGGGCTCAGCCATCATGTTTCTTGAGCTCTTCAGGTGATAACATTATACAGCCAAGTTTGAGAACCACAGCTCTATGCCATACTATGCTGCTGACATGGATGAATTTAAGTGATGAAGTTATCTTAAAGATAAAGAAGAAGTCTGGTGCAGTGTTTCCCATTGGCATTCTTGCTATAAATGCTGATCTACTGGATCCATCTTTTGGGGTGGGAATTTGCATTTTAATAAGCACCCCAAGCATCCCTTATACACATCCAGTTTTTTGATCTGCCTGAAGACACATAGCCAGTAATTGGTGGAGTTTTCACTGTCTGTCTCTGATGTAAGCAGCCAGAAATGCTGTTATTATGTAAGAGAGAGAAGTCTGCTTTTAGTCTGTGTTTAAAATTTTTCTCTGATCTTATCCACTCAAGGAAGGACCGTATATATTTATAAATACTGTAATTATATACTAATTACCTTTATATACACAGCAGGCTCTGTGACAGGAGCTGAACCAATAATGAATCCCATTCAATGCTACTTAGAGGCCACCTTTATTTCATTCACACCCACTAAGATATGAACCTCAAAAGGAAGAGTTAGTTAAGGACACAGCTGTGGAATCAGACTGCCTGCTTCCTTCTACCAACTGTGCAACCTGGAGCAAGTCACCTAACCTCTCTGTGTTCCAGTTTCTTCAACTGATTTGAGGAATGGTGATACAGTACCAATGATACAGGATCATGGTGAGGATAAATGTGTTAATCCACAGAAAAGTACTTTGAATGGTGTCTGGCCATTAGTGTTTATTAATGCTTTCTATTATGATATTTACTGCTATTGTTATCTGCACAGCAGACCTAAACGCTTGAAAAAGCAGTTTATCAACTTAAAGGCTGTTTTATACAGAATACACTGCAGAAAGTCTATGAAACCAAAACATACAAACTAGAAAGAACATTTTCAAAAAAAAACTGCACGGAGTAGAGAAGAAAATCACTAGAGTTTTGTGTTCTTCTTGGAACTTTTGTATATATAAATTCAGGAAAGCATTTCTCCTAGCCCAACTGGGTTCTACAGTAAAAACACTCTGTTTCTGTGA
Organism: Bison bison bison; assembly: GCF_000754665.1. Lineage (NCBI taxonomy): Eukaryota > Metazoa > Chordata > Mammalia > Artiodactyla > Bovidae > Bison > Bison bison. Next base: position 21,447,775 of record NW_011495050.1, on the reverse strand, counting down.
TGGTCGTCCAATTGGACCAGTCTGCGTGGAGGAGCTTCTGAGAAAGAGAATTCTGGCTTAACCTTAAAAGTAGAATGACTTTGGTTACTTAAAAGGGGAAAAACAGGCAGATTTATCAAAATTATAATATACCCATTACATAATTTTACTCACAGACCTGGTTTTGTTGAATGTGGTATTTTTTACTTTTGCCTTGTTCTGGAACTTCAATCTGCTAAATAGATTAGTGAAATGTCAGTCAGCACAGCCAGAGAAGCGAGCACACAAATAATCTATTTAACCAGCACATTTCTCCTTCCACAATAATCCTCTTAATGGTCCCGAAGGCTGCCAGTCAGCAGGACACCTGCTCGTCATCCGCACAACCCCCCTTCGTTTGCAAGTACCTCAGCGTTTCAGAAATCGAGTCCCCGAAAGTGAAGTGAAGCTTAATGTTTAACGTTGGTGGCTGCCTATGGATTTTGTGATTTAACACAGCTTTTAAAAGGACTTCACACAAAATGAACTCCTAAATCCAGAAATAATCCACCGAGCTCCAATCCATATGCTGAACCAAAGCCAAATGGGGCTCTGATTAATCAAAAGGCATCATTAATCAAGAGAAGAATCAAACTGAAGTTTAAGGCACTTGAATATACCTCATGCACATAAAGTAACCTTAATATAACAGTCCAGGGCCCAGCAGAAAGCAGATGGCTTACTCCTGGGGTAACCGAGGGAGTTTTCCACAAGGAACTGCTTAATGGAGGTGTGGTAAGGATTAGAGTGCACCAATGAATGGATGTAGCGAGTGGCGAGGAGCTGGGGTGGGTGTGGGTTCTCACCACTTCTGGGTCTCAAGGGGTGAGGGGAGCAGCTGGTACTGGAACCAGAGTGGCCGAAGCAGCAGGTAGGAGAGGTCGCTTCAGGAGCTGTGGCACTCAGTCGAGGACTGGGCCAACCGCAGAGACCCGGCAGGGACGGAGTCAGAGAAATAAATACCCTGGTCTCCACTTCCTCCCACCTCACTGGGTTTCCCCATGGGTGACCCCGGTTGGAAGCTGGAGGTCAGAGGGTAAGATCATAGCACACCAAGGTCAGTCTCCTAGCCAGGGTTTAGGGGAAAGGACTCTTAGACTTTTCCTATATTGGGTTGGCCAAAAAGGTCATTTAGGTTTTTCCAAGCATACTGAAAAACCTGAAAGAATTTTCTAGCCAGCCCAACAGAAAAAAGAACTACTATTAAAGAACTATGCTTTCGGTGTGTATCTCAGCTTATCACTCTCTCATCCTAAATGTCTCTTTACTCATTGCTTTTCTTTTCCAACAAATAAACTCCTTGACTCTGGATTCTCAGTTTCTAGCCACTATATATGGTAAATATAGGCATCGGTAAATGATAGAATGAGGGGGTGAATTAACTAAGTTGCTTGTTATTCATGAGATCATGTCCCCTATATAAAGCAGGACCTTACAAAATAAGTGGGATAAATAACACGGTACTGCACAAGAGGATTAATTTTTAACTATGATTAACTCAATTTTTCTGTAAAATATATCGCTTTGAAGGATACATAGGACTTCCTTTGGGTTAGTATTCTCAATAGAACTCCATATACTTGCAGCCTATCTCGATAGTTTTAAAAAATCATTATTAGGTCTTGATAAATGAGAAAGTAATGTTCCGAGGCCTTGTGTTTTGTTATTTTATCATTTTACAGCATTACATGATAGTCTGTAAGTAGTCTTGTGCAGTGAAATACAGAAGTTGGGGGAAACTTCTTAGAATTTTTCTCTCTCCTAGTCTCCTTCCCCTCCTTCTCCCTATGTAAAAATAAAACACATTAGAATTGTTCAGCAATTTCTGATATAGTTTGGTTCCTTGACTTATTTCAGTAGGCTTTTTATATTTTATATATCAGGGTGATAAAGTTGGGGGGGAGTTAATCCTTTTTTCATAATGCAGGATTCCTGCACTCTCTCTCTCTCAACAGAGAGTTTCTGTTGATAGCATAATCCTTCATTCCTTCCCCTCTGGCTCTCTGAAACTGTCCTCCTGCTATGCTTGGACCATTCTTGTGACGGCTGTAATGTCAGTACCTTTTCTGTTTTCTGAACTGGACAAGCTATGCAGAGGCTGCCGATCCTGGGACATCAGATCGCACTGGCCTTGGTGTTTCCCCTTCTCATCACATAACAGGAACACACTTCAAAGCACCCAATGGCCTTTTACACTGTCTGATCTCACCCCAAATGAAAGAGAAGTGGAGAGAGAAATATATATGGTTATGGTAACTGGGGAGGGGAGGGGAGGTATGAGGCAAGCTGGAGTCAGAAGGCCACTTTGTTCTTCACCATTTTTCAGAAGACCAGTTTAGAGATTCAGACCTACTGTTAAGTAAACCTAAGGAAAAGTTATATAAACGAATAAAAACAAACTAGGTATAGACTATTTTTAAAAATAGTTTTTCAATTCAGAAAATATTTACTAGCATATTTCTGATAACTCATGTATTCAGATTATGGTTCAACATATAAATAATGATAATTATAATGATCATAATACACTTTCAGAAGCTCCTTAGGAATGAAAGTGAAAGTCACTCAGTCCTGTCCGACTCTTTGCAACCCCATGGACTATACAGTCCATAGAATTCTCCAGGCTAGAATACTGGAGTGGGTAGTCTTTCCCTTCTCCATGGGATCTTCCCAATCCAGGAATCGAACCAGGGTCTCCTGCATTGCAGGCAATTCTTTACCAACTGAGCTATCAGGGAAGCCCTTATGCATCCTGTATGCAGGGAATACACGTATTACATAAAATCCACCTGCTTTCTTTTCTTGGTGTCTTTTAGATTTCTTTACATAGCAGAGATTGCTGTTAGCCTACTCCATTATTCATTCTGTTGTTTCTTAGTAGTAACACCCACATTTATTTGGAAAGACAACATACTCTGCAAAAAGACTACATTTACCAGACTTCCTTACAGCTGGGTGGGGGCCTGCGATATGACTAACTCTTGGACAATGAGCTATAAGTAGAAATTCTATGTGAGACTTCTGAGACTCCTCATTAAAGAAAAAGGGTGAGTGCTTCTGCATGCTTTCCTTACACTTGTTATCTGGAATGTGCATGTAATGGCTGGATCTCCAGCAGTCATCCTGGGCATGAGGTAAAAGCCCCACACTGAAGTTGGCAGAGCAGAAAGATCTCTGGTGACACCGTGAACTCACTATCACAGCCCCATTCTGCCTACTTCTGGGCTTTTAGATGAGATAGAAACAGACTTTTATCTTGTCCAAAACACTTATTTTGTCTTGTTTTTTGTCATTGGCAGTCAAAACTACTCCTAACTAATATAGTTTATTTTCAAATAAAATAATCCTTTAATTTTGTTCTAGTTAAAAGTAGCAAATATTAAAAAAAAATCAATTTAGGTTTTTGTATAAGAGCACAGCTCTAAGAATAATGTTACACATTTTTCTCCTTTCTGGTTTTTCAATTAATACTGTCTTAAGAATTTAACACTTTTTTGGCTGCATGTTTACATTTTTCTTTAGTGCATTCATTTGACTTCAAATCTTAATCATCTCTTCATAAGTGGTTCAAGTCTTAACCTTTGAAACCATTGCCTAAAGCTAACTAAGCTAATTAACTCTAAGTTAGCACTAAATTTATTCTTTCAATTCTTCCTTCTTACCAGGATAAAACAGTACTATTTAATCTCTCAAGGGACCATCTGCTTTATTTATGGGGTTCAGTTGGTTACAGTTTTCTCAGTTTTTCTTTCCCTCCCCAGATTTTTCACAATTATAAAACTTTAGAATTTATTCTGCCTTGTAAATTTTGGTCTATGAGACTTCTATAAGTGATAGGTGTCAATTCAGGCTTTATATGTTTTGCCTAGAAAATGAGTAAATGTCACAGTCTGACATTTATATGGTTACTTTAAGCTCCATAAAATGACTTGGTCTTATCAACTGTACTTTGCGAGGAGATCCAAAGTTCAAAGAGATGATTTGTCTTTTCTATCTCCTTTCCAGGGTCCCGTTCTACCCAAGGGTTTGTATTAATAGATGAAATTCCAGACTAAAATGTGGACTATTCCTACAACATTCTCTTGAAATGTGAACTATTCCAACACCATCCAATTTTCAGAGGAAAAATCTTAACTTCTTTCTAAGAACCAACATAAGGAAAGAAATAAAGAGTTTGTGAAAATAAAACTTGATGAGTATTTGGATAAGGCAATACAAGTTTTATTGACTACCATGATGATTTTGCTATCAGTCACCAGGATAAATTATAGATTTTAATTTGCATGCAAATCTATGGAATATGATGGTGTGGTTGTTTTTCTTGAAAACTTTAAATAGATTACTACCTCCTCCTACTGTAGAGAAAACTCTTTTAGATATTCATTGTACAAGTATTTCCTGCATCAAGTAGCTTACACTTTATCAAACCACATTTGAGAGCACTTCTCCCTTTTAATGGGGCTACATTAATTGCTTTTCTCTGTATATACACATACATATATAAAATGATATATGATATATTTATGTTTATACATATTTATCATATACATGTATTTAAATTGAGTCCTAAATGGGTCCATCCTTCTTAGGAGGTTAGATTTTATTATGCTTTAAAAAAAAAAAGCATCCTTGATTGTTTTATTGGTGTGATTTGCTATTCTCTAGTACATTTTGAAGTGTTCAAACACCAAAGGGCAGTGATTTTTATCTTCCCTGGGAAAATATTTTGAGTTCTAGAAGAAAGAAAAGTAAATATAAAATGCAACATTTTTCTGAGGAAAAAAGTTGCAAAGTCAAGTAAAGATCAGTGTTAAACTAAAGGTATAATCCGCCCTCTTATAATACACTAAAACATTAGGAAAAGTTTTCAAATATTTTCTGTTGTATTTTTAAAGCCCAGTGTGTTATCCTACAAGAGAATTATGTTTATAAATGTCATTTTAAAAAATCAAAGTGTACTGTCTTACTTGGGACAAGCTTGTATCCTGATGGGGACAAGCTTGTATCCTGATGGTGACAAGGCAAGTAGAAAGTTTAGAATCTCAGGGACTCTTTACAGCCCCAGCACCAACACTTACAGTGAGCAACTAGGCCTTTATTGAAGATGGAGACAAGAAAAATAAATTTTACACTGAGAAAAAAGTATAGCCTTGAGAGCTTTTTTTACTTGATGGCTTCTCCCAACTGCTAAAGGCATTTTAATTTGGTACAGTGGAGGTATCAAGAGGCTGTGAGTTCTATCTAGAGACAAAACTTCAGAGCTTATTTAAGCTCTTACCTGCTGTGCTGATTCTGTCCATGTTGTTGCTTTTATGATAAATCTGGAATCTTCCATTTGGGAGAAGGCAGAAATACAAGGATACAGAGTTGAGGTTTAGCAAGTTCTCAGCAACCCAAGGACAACTGACTTCTCCCTGGGAAATTGGCTTGAACTCTGAAGATTGAGCTCCCAGGGAGCTGAGAATCTCACTTCTGGGCAGTTGGGTTCGTCCCTGGATTTGAAAGACCCTGATGCTGGGAAAGATTGAAGGTGGGAGGAAAAGGGGACGACAGAGGATGAGATGGTTGGCTGGCATCACTGATTTGATGGACATGAGATTGAGCAAGCTGTGGGAGTTGGTGATGGACAGGGAAGCCTGGTGTGCTGCAGCCCATGGGGTCGCAAAGAGTCAGACACGAGTGAGCGACTGAACTGAGCTGAACTGGAAGACCAGACTCGCTGTGTCCGGGGAAATTCATGAGTGTAGTTTAGTGCCAGCTGATGGTGGAAACAAACTGAAACACAGACACAGACAAGAGCACTTACCATTTCTGGATTCTCTGCAGCTTGCTTTACCATCTTTTCTGAGATCATCTTTTTCAAGCAGCTACTCAGCAAAAAAGCCTAAGAAACCCAGAAATAAAGAACTCTCTCAGTTAAAGACTTCATTCTCTTCCTTCCCTCTTCATACTGAGAAGCAGGTTTTGTGCCCTGTCTTCCAAAAGTATGCTTTTAAGAATTTAGAGTTCTTTGACTTTCATTAATTTCATAAGATGTAACCAGCAAGTAACCATAAAGTTTCTCAATTACAGGGATATACTTGCAGTAAATTTTTTAAAAGATAGATTAAAAATGACCAGGATCTCATTACTAATCTTTTTCAAAACCGCCCCCTTACATCCCATTTTTTTCCATTACTTTGTAAACAGCTCATGTTTTATGAGCAACAAATAATAAAAATCGCTTTTACTCACAATCAAATCAAATGTTGATGGTCAATCTTCTATTTAACTGTATATATAATGATTGAGAGACCTGTAAGTTGGCCTATATATTAACCTGTTTGAAAGGCTATATTAGCACCTTATGGCTCTTGCTGAACTGAAGATAAAATTAGTCATTTTTCTTCCTTTTTTAATTTCCCTGGTATTTTTAGTTATTCACTGTCAAGACTGACCACTGCCCCTAACACCACCTGTGGCTTATCGATGGCTCATCACTGCTGGTGGCAAGACACATGTCATACACATCTTGCTGCACAAAAGCTGGGGCTTTCCTTTCTCTAGGTTACCCCATGTGCCAAACTTAAGGTTCCCTTGTGATTTTCCCTTTTGCTCCTTTCCTACAGATTCTTTTATTCCCCCTCTTTTTTCTGCTCTCAACTCTTGGACTGTTCATTTCTCATTCAGCCCCACTGAGGTTTCAGACAACAGAAGCTCAAAACTTGAGGCTAGAGAACTTTAGTATAAATTGTGCTCGAGGATGGTCCCTGAACTTGAGGGTGAGTGGATGACAGAGAGGAGGAGAGGGGAGGGAGGGAAAGCTCGGGTTATGGCAGCCAATGCAGAGAGCTTTTGGAGGACAGGACATAGAAAGTGGAACTAGAGGGCAAAGGGGCTACATAGAGGGGGCATTTCAAAGCTTTACAGAGATGGATTGCATTTTATTTAAGCGGAGAGAAAATAGGGGAAAGAAAGGGCTGCCACCAATAAGGAAAAGAGTCACGGATGTGGGGTTTATACACAGACACAAAGCTTGCCTTCCTGCTTTAGCTAAGAATGAACCCTGTTTATCTGTGCATATATGTTACCCATGAAACATCAGGGTACGAAACAGGTAAACGACAGCAAACCCTGAGCCAATGCAGCTAGGAGGGGTGTTTAATGGTGTCCCACAAAGTGTAGACGATTTCATACGCCTATACAATGTACTGAAGCCCGGGTGCCTAGAGTCTGTGCTCAGCAACAAGAGAAGCTGCCTCAGTGAGAAGCCAGAGCACCGCAACGAAGAGCGGCCCCTGCTTCCTGCAACAAGAGAAAGCCCAAGGGCAGCAACAGAGACTCACCACAGCCAAAAAATAAAATATAAGTAAATCAACAAATCTTACTATTATATATGAAGACCATTCTGAAGGAGATCAGCCCTGGGATTTCTTTGGAAGGAATGATGCTAAAGCTGAAACTCCAGTACTTTGGCCACCTCATGAGAAGAGTTGACTCATTGGAAAAGACTCTGATGCTGGGAGGGATTGGGGGCAGGAGGAGAAGGGGATGACAGAGGATGAGATGGCTGGATGGCATCACTGACTTGATGGACGTGAGTCTGGGTGAACTCCGGAAGTTGGTGATGGACAGGGAGGTCTGGCGTGCTGTGATTCATAGGGTCGCAAAGAGTCGGGCTGAACTGAACTGAACTGAAGCTTCCATTTAAAGGGCCCAGGAAAGAGTCGGGCCAAGCCCTCTTTCCATATTTGCGAGGCACACAAACCTCATTTCTGCCTTTTGCAGAAGTAGCCCTTGGGTGCACATCAATAAATCCATACTCCAAAGGAAATAAGACCTTACTAGGACTCTTTTCAAAGGATGTTTATTGCACCTCTCCTTAGTGGCTTAAACTCATTCGTACAGACTAGATTAAAAGACCATAATAAAATTTAACTACCGCACTTAGCATTCGGAGGGAAGGGGGTGGTTTTGCTGCCAAAATCTCTCTCTATGTTTCCATGTGACTGCAGATTTTGCCTCAGCAAACCATCCTACCACTTCCCTAAGGATGTTTTATATTTAAAGTGAACCTGGGGGGCCATTTCTTTAACCTGGGATTTTGATTTAGTACTTTGTTTTTCAGAGGACATGGATATCTATTATCTCTTGATCAAAACTGTACTAGTGGAGAGTTAAAACTGAGCTTTGGTTGCCTAAAACTGGAATGCTGCATGGAACACAGAACTGACTGTGATCACCAGGCACAGTGGTAAAGAATTCACCTGCCCTTGCAGGAGACGTGGGTTCAATCCCTGGGTCAGGAAGATCCCCTGGAGGAGGGCATGGCAACCTGCTCCAGTATTTTTACCTGGAAAATCCCATGGACAGAGGAGTCTGAGCAAGTGAGCCTGAGCACGCACATCAAGTACTCAAGTTGACTATAATGTTGATGCAAAGATTACTTTGCTATTTTGGTTTTGTTTTAGGACACTTGCAGTTTTGACTCCAAATTGAAATAGTTTAAGTTAGCTAAGTAAAAAGAATTTCCAATTGGATTTGGCATATTGAAAATTAGATTTTTAATGGGTTTTTTATTTAAAGTAGTTCACATTTACTTCAGATTTAACTATTGCTACCCAAAAGCCAGTGTCCCTCCTTCCCTAGTAACAGAACCCTGATTTGGGAATGACAAAGTACCCAGCTCTAGGCAATGACTCATGCTTATCCTAAGTTGATTATGAATCCTGTTCCTCTATGATAAATGCTTGACTCCCAGATTCCCTTGAAGCCAGACTCCCTTGAAGCTAGGAGTGCTCGTGTGACCCAGTTCTGGCCAGTAAGACAAAATGGAAAGTCTACTGGGGGGTGTAGGGGGGGTGATTCTGGGGTATGACTTTTGCTTTTATCTACTTGGAAAAGGCCAAAAGAATTATAGGGATGCCAACATCTCCCTCTAGTATTCTTACTAAGTGAGATGATAAAAAATTTGTACTGTATAAGCCAGGGGTTGGCAAACAAATCTTGCCCCATCCACTTGGGTTTATAAATAAAGTTTTATTGGAACACAGCTATACCCATTTGTTTATATCTTGTCTGTGGCTTCTTTTGTGCTACAGAAATAGAGTTAAGTAGTTGCAACAGAGACCATATGAGCCTAAAAACCTAAAATGTTTACCATCATTGATTCCTTGAGAAGTTAACTAATCCATGGTCTAAGTCACTGATAGTTGAGTCTTCTGATACTTGGTAAATAAATTTGTTTCTAATTTATATGAAAGCTTTGGTGACGAGTAAAACAAAACAAGTCTGAGAGCTGGCTCACTGGAAAATACCCCGATGCTGGGAAAGACTGAAGGCAAAAGGAGAAGAGGGCAGTAGAGGATGAGTTGGTTAGATAGCATCACCAACTCAATGGACACAAGTTTGAGCAAACTCTGGGAGATAGTGAAGTACAGGGAAGACTGGCGTGCTGCAGTCTATGGGGCCACAAAGAGTAGGACCTGACTTAGCCACTGAACAACCATAAAATAAAACCAAAACAAATAAATGGTATTACAGGCCTAAAAGTGCATGTGTGGCATACTCTAATACTCTGCTCCACTCGGGTTAGGGCAAGGTGCTTTGTCCACCCCAGCATGCAAGAGAGCATTTAGCACTGAAGGTTTTCCTGCTCTGCCCTGAGAACTTACCTGTTTGGTGTAAATAACAAACCACCGCCAGTGACTGTCCTCGCAATACTGAAATCTGAGCTCTAAGTTCTGGTTGAGAGTTTGCTGTGGCCCATCCGTATCCAGCAGAGTCCCCTACAAAGGAAAAGATATTACTTGACATTCAGCAGGAATTTAAATGGCTATTATGTGCTGCACAAAATATCAAAACAAGTGAGAATATCCCTATTCCCAAGATGCTATCAGTCTTTTGGGGAGCCATGAATGTACAATAAATCATCATAGTTTGATATAAGTATTATAAGGGAAGCAAACACAGGTTATGGAAGTGAACAGGATGGACATCTAATCCAGACTAGGAGGTAAAGGAAGTTCTGGTGGGGTGGGAGTGGAGGGAGAGTGTTATCTGAGCAGCAGAAAAAATTATCCAAGTTTGTTGTGTGTTTTTTTGAGGGGTGGGTGTGGTGATAACAAGTGTTTCCCAGTAGAAGACAAAATAAGCGCAGATGCACTGAGGCACGGGGGAGCCGGGCACTCTGGACTGTGGCTGAATCATTTGCCGTGAGGGACGGGGCGCTGAGAGAGGAAGGGCAGGGCCAGAGCCTGGAAGCCTGGTAGGAAGCACCTGTGATTTTTGCTTTACAGCATCGATCACTTTTTCTTCTGGTACTAGAGTTTCAAATTCCCCTGGGAAAAACTTTTCACTGTGGCTCTCAAGCTAGGACAGTCAGGAAATGCTGCCCTCTTGGAGGGTGGCACGTGACCCAAGCTCAAGCCAACTGGATAAATACTCTGGGTCTCTCATTTGATTCCAGGGCAGAGGATCCAAAGAGCAGGTCCTGATAAAGAATCCCTGTTTTCTAGAAATCTTGAGCTCCTCTGGTTCCTGGTTATCCTGAGCCTCTATTTCAGTCTTTTTTTTTTTTCACCCTTTCCTTTAAATCAGTGCATTATCTCATACCCCTCTAATAAATCCTTTCCCCCCCCCCCCCCCCGCTAGAGCCAGAAGTATTGGTTTCTACTATTTGCTACCAAAAGATCCCTGGCTGTTACAGGTTTTACAAGCTAAGTGAAGGAGTCTAAACTTCATCTTAAGGGCAACAGGCCATTTTGTTAAAAGATTTTAAAAGCTGAATAATAACACAAATTTGTATTTTAGATCTATGGGTCTGGCAGCATCAATGTAAAAAACTGAACTGAGAAACAGCTGTTTTCAGACATAGAACAGCAGAGAATGCAGAACTGTCAACCCTGAGAAGCAGAAAACAATAAGGTGAGCCCTGTGGTTACCCAGTTTACTGCCTGGAGGAGTTTCCAAGATTCAGTATACGGAGGGAAACCCAGAGTCCAGAGGTCTTGTTAAGTTGGTAAGAAAGAGACAAAAATCTGTGAAGTCGTGGTTAGAATTTATGGGATAGAAGACTGAAGACAAAGGTTTCAAATCTCTTGGCTAAATAATGATTTGTGCATGCGTGGGAGATGCACAAATTTGTATCTGGGAAGTCTGGGGAAAGAACCACTGAAAAGCAGCAGGTTGAACAATTCCAAAAGCTCTTAAACCAGCCTGGAAATAGTTTCTATCAACCTGAGTAGAGATAGCATAATAAACAAGACATGGAGAGTTCTAAGAACGGCAGCTATTAAGTAAAGTACTAAATTAGTCCTCCAGACTTCTCTTGATCTGCCTTAAGAAAGCTTCAAAGCAAGTCTTAAAAAAATAAAACTAATTCCAAGTAATTTAATTGTGTGACAGAACAAAATTCAATCTTCTTTAAAGGAATACAATAAAATCCAACATTCAACAACGTAAAATTCACAGTGTTTGGCATACCATAATAAATTACCTGGTGTGCAAAGTATGAGATAAGCGTACTCTGCAAATAGGAGAAAAATCAATCAATAGAAATGTCAGAGCTGATGGAATTAGTAGACCATAATATAAAAACAGTTATTTTAAATATGCTCCACACACCAAAAATTTAGAAAAAATAGCACGATAAGGAGAGAAATGGAAGATACAGAAGAGACCTTAATGGCCTTCTAGAGATGAAAAATAAAGTATAGTAGTAGAAATAAAATTATAACAAATGGGAAAGACACATATTATATGCTACAGAAGATTGATGACCTTGAAATCATGACAACAGAAACCACCCAAAATTAAGTACAGAGAGAAAAAAAGACTGAAATAAAACCACAATGAGATACTACTTTACATCCATTAGAATGGCCATATTTTTAAAAAAAAATTAGATAATAACAAGTATAGGCAAGGACATGGGGAAGTTGGAATCCTCTTATGCTGCTGGTGGGGATATAAAATGGAGAAGACACTGTAAATGACAGTCTGGAATTTCCTCAAAAAGTTAACCATAAAAGTTAACCACTATGGTAGAATTACCAGCAATTCCACTCCTCAGTATATAACCAAGAGAAACGAAAACCTATGTCCACATAAAAAAACGTATGCACAAATGTTCATAGTAGCATAATTCAAAACAGTCAAAAGGTAGAAACAACCATCAATGTACAAGTGGATATATCTGTACAGTGGAATATTATTTGACCATAAAAAGGAATAAATACAGATATATGCTACAACAAGAATGAACCCTGGAAACATTAAGTAAAAACACCAGTATGGTTTTTTTTGAATTGTTCAACCTGCTGCTTTTCAGTGGTTCTTTCCCCAGACTTCCCAGATGCAGATTTGTCCATTGCCCACACACGCACAAATCATTATTTAGCCAAAAGATTTGAAAGATGCTCTCTGGAGCTCTTGCTCTATGTAAAACCCTTGTCTTTAGTCTTTTATCCCATAAATTCTAACCAGCACTTCACAGATTTTTCTCTCTTTCTCCTCAACTTAGCAAGACCTCTGGTCTCTGTTTGGGTTTCCCTCTCAAAAAACAAACAACAAAAAAACATTCACAAGCACCATGTATGATTCCATTAATATGCTAGGTTCAGAACAGGCAAATCTATAGAGGCAGAAGGTAAAGTAGTGGCTTCCTGGGCCTGGTGACAAGGAAGTAACAAATGAAGGGTATGGAGCTTCTTTTTGAGGTATTCTAAAATTGACTGTGTGATGGTTACACAAGTCGGAATATACTGAATGCTACTGAGTTGTACACTTTATATTGTGTGGAATGTGAATAATATCTTGATAAAGCTGTTGCAGAAGAAGGGAATGATGATGTGGTATTGGTAGAGGGATCTATGCCTCCCTCTGTGTGTCTACACAAAGATCGATGGAACAGAACTAGACCCACACAAATGTGCCCAACTGATTTTTTACAAAGGTATGACAGCAATTCAACTGAAGAAAGATAGTCTTTGCAATAAATGGTCCTGGAGCAATTGTACTTCCATAAGCAAAAAAGGGAACTTTGGCAAAGAATTTAGACTTGACACCAAAAACACAATAAAGAAAAACAACTTCATCACAATTAAAGTCTTTCGCTCTGCAAAAGACCCTGTGAAGAGAACGAAAAACTACAAAGTGAGAGAAAATACTAGCAAGCCACATATCCAAAAAAGGACTAATATCTAGAATGTAAGTGCTCTCAAAACTCAATAGTAAACAAAAAATCCAACTGGAAAATGGAAGAAATTATGAAGACATATCACCTAAGAAGATACCCAGATGGTAAATAAGCACATGAAAAGATGTTCAACATCGTTAGCCATGAGGGAAAGGCAAATTAAAATCATAATTGAATACCAATATACACTTGTCAGGATGACTAAATAAAAAATAATGACAATACCAAATGCTGATGAGAAAGTGGAGAGACTGGCTTGCTCATCCATCGCTGGTGGGAATGTATAATAAATTGGCTCAGCTCCCTTGAAAACAATTTGGCAGTTTCTTAAAAAATTAAACACGCAACTTCCAGCAACTACAGTCCTAGGCATTTATCCCAGAGAAATGAAAACTTGTGCTCAGACAAAAATCTATGAATCAATATTTATAGAAGCTTTATTCATAATAGCTAATAACTGGAAACAACCAGATACCTTTCTTTGGGTGAGTGTTTTAAAAAATTGTGGCTGTACTATACCATGGAACATTGCTCAGCTGCCAAAAGACACAAACTACTGAAATATACACACCAAGCTGAATGAATTTCCAAAGAATTATGCTGAGTAAAAAAAATTCCCAAAGACTACATACTGTGTGGAGATCCAACCAGTCCATTCTGAAGGAGATCTGCCCTGGGATTTCTTTGGAAGGAATTATGCTAAAGCTGAAACTCCAGTACTTTGGCAGCCTCATGCGAAGAGTTGACTCACTGGAAAAGACTCTGATGCTGGGAGGGATTGGGGGCAGGAGGAGAAGGGGACGACAGAGGATGAGATGGCTGGATGGCATCACTGACTCGATGGACATGAGTCTGAGTGAACTCCGGGAGTTGGTGATGGACAGGGAGGCCTGGCGTGCTGTGATTCATGGGGTCGCAAAGAGTCGGACACGACTGAACGACTGACCTGAACTGAACATTCTTTTATTTTTTAAGGTAACAAATTCCTTGCTTTTATTTTATGTTTACCTCCTAAACACAGTCAATTCTTGTTGTTCACACTAGCTATGTTCTATAGTTACCATAAACACTGCAGTAGTGAGTTCTGATACACAGTCCAAGGGGAAATATAGGTTTAGGTCACAATATCTTCATCAACTGACTGGTGCATAACCTTGTTTTGTGTGTGTGAGTGTTTGTTTTTTCTAACTGAGGTTATAATTGACGTGCAAAAAAACTGCACATATTTAATGTACACAATTTGAAGAGTTTGGACATATGCATGTATCCACGAAATGATCACCACAATCAAGTCATAAATAATCCATTACTTCCAAAAGCTTTATAAAATATTCTTGAAATGACACAATATGAAAATGGCAAACAGGTTAGGGTTGCCAGGGGTTCAAGAGGGATGAGAGTGGGAGTAAGTGGATGCAGCTATAAAAAGCTAACATGAAGCATCCTTGTGATGATGGAAACGTCTCAACTTTTCGTTGTATCAACGTCAGCAGCATGGGTGGTGATACTGTACTCTAGTTTCAAAAGATGTAATAATTGAAGAAAAGTGGGTAAAGTGTATGCAAAATCTCTGGACCATTTCTTTTGACTACATATGAATCTATAATTATATCAAAATTAAAAGTTGACCTTTTAATGAAAAAGTCATTAACTGTTGAAAGCAGAAATAATTATAACACAGCATGAGGTTTATAATATATGTAGGAATAATGCATGGCGACAAATAGCACAAAGGACGGACGGGGCAAACCGAGGCACGACTGTTGCGAGGGTTTAACCTTCTTGTGAAATGATGTAATGCTCAAAAGTAGACTGTGATAAGTTAAAAAGATGTATATTAAAGACTCAAGTAACCATAAATTTAAAAGGTGTGGCTAAAAAAACAATGGAACAAATGAATGTCTAAATAATAAAATAATCTATAGAAGACATGAAGGAAAAAACTAACAAAATTTAAAGAAATGGACAAATCTACAATTATATTTGAAGATTTTAACACTCCTCACAATAGCTGATAGAACAAGTAGAGAGAAGTGTGTAAGGATAGAGGAGACTTGAACGTCATTAACCACTTGACGAATTGATATTTATAGGGTTAGAGTTAGGGCAACATACGCATTGTCAACAGTGGCAGCGTATACATTCTTCTTGAGTGCACACCGAACATTTCAAGATATACCAAACGTTGGCCACAAAACAACTTCCCATAGTTTAAAGGGACTGAAATCATATGATGTGTTTTATTCTTCTGACCCCAAGAGGGTAAGAGTGAGGCAGTGAGAAGGGTTAGGAGGCTGTGGGATTTCATCCAGGCAGCAAATGTTGAGATCAAGACATGAGGGCAGAGAGAAAAGGAGAATCTTGAAGGACAGCAGTGCCATAGGATGATGCGAAGAGCTGACTCCCTGGAGAAGACCCTGATTCTGGGAAAGATTGAAGGCAAAAGGAGAAGGGGCCGGCAGAGGATGAGATGGTTGGATAGCATCATCGACTCAGTGGACATGAATGTGAGCAAACTCCAGGAGACGGTGAAGGACAGGGAAGCCTGGTGTGCTGCAGTCCATGGGGTTGCAAAGAGTCAGACACGACTGAGCAACTGAACACCATCACCACCACCAGTGTCGTAGAACAGATAGGTCTGTCTGCATCAGCAGTTAAAAATGTAAGATAAGAGAAAAGTTAGGGGTAATTTCAAAATTGCTGATTTGGCAACTAGGGGTGGTGGTGGAAATCCTATTTACCAAGATAAGGAACACAGGAGGAAGAACCCTAGGTTGGGCATATGGGAAAGGATGAGTCCGGTTTGGGGAAAGGATGACCTTGAGGTGTCTGAATCACTTGGCGAAGATGTCAAGAATGCAGTAGGAAATACTGGACCTGTTGACAGTCATCTGGGAAAATGACTTCAGGAGATAAGTAGAGGAGAGATTCTAGAAATGGAACCCCAGGAAACACCAGCATTTCAGGAGTGGTTAGAGGGAGGCAGCCCACAAAATTAGAGGAGGAAGCAGGGGGAGTTGTGAAAAGGAAGACGTGATTGACGTATTCAAATGCTGCAGACAGGCCTGTCTCTCTACCTTCACAATACTGAGCCAGCTAAAAAATCCCCATGGGTTTCATGGATTTAGTAGCTGGATGTCATGGTTGCTTTAGTAGGGTTTGTTCTCTACTAGTTAATCTCCATTTCCTGTGTAAATGGGATAATGCCTCTTAGCTCACTGGGTTATATTTAAGAACTTAAGTAAGAAATGCTACTTTTTATAAATATTGACCTTTGTTTTCCTCTTAATGAAAAAAAAAAAGAATTAAATAGCGTATGTGTCATTGCCTAGCATAGCTGGTACAAAGTAAGCACTCAGTAAGTCTGGTCAGAAAGCTCTCTCTTGGAAGGACATGGCAATGCAGGTGTGATGCCAGAGATCCTTACGAATAGCTCTGCTGGACTATTTACAATAGCTAGGACATGGAAGCAACCTAGATGTCCATTGGCAGATGAATGGATAAGAAAGTTGTGTTACATATACACAATGAAATATTACTCAGCTATAAAAAAAAAAGAACACATTTGAGTCAGTTCTAATGATGAAACCAGAGCTTATTATACACAGTGAAGTAAGTCAGAAAGAGAAAGACAAATGCTGTATATTAATGCATATATGTGGAATTTAGAAAGACGGTAACGACGATCCTACAGGCAGGGGAGCAAAAGAGACACAGGTGTAAAGAACAGAATTTTGGACTCTGTGGGAGAAGGCAAGGGTGGGATGATCTGAAAGAGTAGCATTGAAACATGTATATCACCATATGTAAAATACGTGACCAGTGCAAGCTTGATGCATGAAGCTGGGCACCCAAAGCTAGTGCTCTGGGACAACCTAGAGGGATAGGGTGGGGAGGGAGGCGGGAGCGGGGTTCAGGATGCGGGGACACATGTATACCCGTGGCTGATTAGTGTTGATCTATGGCAAAAACCATCACAATATTGTAGAGTATCCCCAATTAAAATAAATTAATTAATTTTTTTATTAAAAAAAAAAGAACAGCTCTGCTGGGCAGCATCCAGTTTCCAAGCATAGAGATCTTGTTGGTACTGAGCACGTATTAAGTGTTCAGTAAATGGTAGCTGTTATTTCTACATGTTGTTACTACTTTAGATACCCTTCGAGCAGTAGAGAAGTCTGCTGTTGGAAGGTGAGAAGAGGAGTGTCTCTATAGCAAGAGTGAGGCACTTGTCCCAGATAACAGGTAGGTTTTACCACTAGGTGATGCTTTGTGCGTGCTCAGTGGTGTCTGACTCTTTGCAACGCCATGGACTGTAGCCCACCAGGCTTCTCTGTCCATGGGATTTTATGATGCTTACTGTGGCTTAGATGCCAGTCCACTCAAGGTACTGATTCAAATGGCAAACCTGTCTCCCTGATACCAACACTGTCATCCAAAAACACTAGGATTTTTAAAATCGTGGATGAAGGCTTTAAATGATGGGAAAGGCAAGGTGCCAAGATACTCACAAGGAAAGTGACCTGCCAGCACTTCACTCTGTCCATCTGGAAAATGACGTCCTGGGTCTGGTTTTCAGGCAGGGTTATGCAGCAGCTGATCTCATTATTGCCGACGGAAAGAAGGGCCTGGCAGCCGGGCTCTGGGTGGTCACAGGTGCAGGGTTCCAGCCGCATGTACCCATAATGCTGGACCTCCCGGGCGAGCTCCAAAAACTGCTCCAAAGCGGGGTGGGGACGGAGAAAGCAAAAGACTGCTTGAAGCGGATGAAAAATCTCATGTCAGAAGCTACTGCCATTCTAACACAACACCCGGAATGGAGTCACAGTGAAAGCACCTTCTTCTTCCAGGTGACACAGATGAAGACCACGCCCCGTGTGCTGACAGGGCTGCCCAAGTTCCTGGGCGTGTGCCTCCTCATTGACCATCATGTCCCTGCTCTTTTTACAGGGTTCAGACATAGTGGAAATAAAATATTCAGTGTGTGAACGATGAAGGAAGAAAAGAGTAGGATGTCATCGAATGAGTAGTTATGATTCTATCTCAGTAGATTAGAGCAGCAGAATAAACAAAAAGTGAATGTTTAAGATGCTGTGTTTAAAAAGAAAAACAACTAAGCTGAGATCAAATTTTTACAGGCTGCTTTATATGCTGGTGGTATTCATTGTCAGAGACGGAGGTGTTGGAAATGGCAATGAAGTGAGGGCGAGAGTGAGTCTGCTAAGTCGGGTTTCACGGCCCCAAAGTGCCAATGGAATGTTGGTGATGTTTAAGGTTTAGCTTTTCCCTCTGCTTTTATTGTTACTGAAGAACAGAGGACAGCTGCAGGTCACACCTGTGGTCCTGGCATCCTGTCCTGCTAATGTCTGTTGAGGACCTTTCGACAAAGTGATCATTGGCGACTGCCTTCAAGTAACCTGCTATCAGTTCAGTGACCTCCACTTTGTTCTTCCAGCCTACGCCATGGTCCTATCTGACGGGGTGGAAGATGTGTGTTCAGAGAAGGTAGTTGACACCTCACCACATGGTTAAATGGTTAAATCAGAAAGTAGGCCACTCAGCGACAACCTGACTCTTTCCCAATCCTTTCCTGAAGCAAGGTAACTTACGTCTCCCTTTTGAGGGCTACATGAGCACTCTCTGATAAAGAGAAACGCCGTGAGGGACGGGCAACTCTTGGTACCAGGTGGCGGAAGGATTCCAGGCTCCTGTCCCTCCCGGCCACGTGTCGGACCAGCTCATTGCACTGAGGCCCATGCATTCAACTTAGGAGGTGCGTTCAGCTGCCGGACCTCCCTTTGGGTCAGTGGGAGACATCAGAAATGACAGGTGGTGGGTAGATGTTACCTGTGTGGTGGGGACAGGGGCTGAGTAATCCTGCCACTGAGCATTCAGAGTAGTTTCATGGCTCTTGCTACAAAACTTCTTTTGTATTATATGGTATAAATTCTTAATTGTTTATTTTACTCTTTGGTAACACAAAAAATTTGTAATAAACTGTAATACACTCTTGGCTGCAGTGCTCTAAAAGAGGTGAAAGTGTTTTTCATTGAAAGTTAACCTCCATTTCTCTAAGAAGTTGGTGATCAATAAGTAACTTG
>NW_011495050.1:21400755-21428379 GCF_000754665.1 Bison bison bison | reverse complement strand
AGTAACTTGCTCAAAATGCTAGCTGGCACCTGCCATTCAAAATGAGGTGGGCGGGGAGTACTGATATTACTGCCTGTGTGAAAAGTAGAGGACAGAAATCTAAAAGGATTATCTACTTGAAAATAAGTTTTGTTTTCTTATTGGACACATCACACAGCTTGCAGGATCTAAGTTCCCCAACCAGGGGTTGAACCCAGGCCATGGCAGTGAAAGTGCCAAGTCCTAACCATGGAACCACCATGGAATTTCTGAAATTTGTTCTCTTAAGAAGTACCTGAAAAAGATAATTTAACACGTAGAACTGCAGAAGGTATATGAGCTTTTGGCAAACTTACCTGCAGACCCGTGTAGTAAACATCTTCAATTCTGTGGGCATATGAGCACTGTTGCCAGTACCCACCTCTACTGCTCTAGCACAAAATCACCACTTGACAATACACACATGAGTGAGTGTGGCTATGTGCCAATAAAGCTTTATTTACACAAACAGTGGCCCAGGGACCAAAGTTCAGTCTCTCTCTGATTTAGATCAAATGACTGCTCCTTTAAGTTAATTTCACTCATTTTCAATTCCAAGTTTTCTTGTACATGTACACAAAGTAAAGCAAAAGTTGTTAATGTGTTGACTCCATTAGCAGGAGAACTTTTACAAACACTTAAATAACATTGGTTTTAATAACAGTATGCTTAGATGCTTCAAGAGAAAAATCATTTGTTAAGTTGAATAATGGTTCAGTTTTTTTCAAGTGAAAAAAAAAAACAAAACACCTCAGCCATACCCTGTCCTGAAGCAGTACACGTGAGTCTGACAAATAAGACATATTTTAACAAAATAAATGGCCTCTCCTTCATTGTGTTATCTTTTTTATTCTTTATATTTAGCCAACTACTAAAGCACTGACTTCAAACAAAATGCAAAGAAAATTTAGAGGACTAAATTCATGCACTCAAAGTGAGAGTTTTTAAAGATCACTATTAAAATAGTATGGTAAAATGATGTAAAACATTCAACCATAGAAAATAAACTTTGTTCTATGGCAAAAACACAAATTTTGTTAGAGCATAGCAGCATAGTTAAAAACAACGTTCTTACTAAACTAAGAAGTTTATAGGTCAGAAATGTCCTTAGAATTGGTAACTGTGTCCAAAGCAATAGCAACATGATATTCATCAAAATAAAAGCTGTAAGTATAAAAATTTGCAAACACTCAGAGAAATTGAACTCCAAAATTTCTGAGACAAAGCTGTAATGGAATACCAATGGGAAAGTGGGAAAGTGTTAGACGTTCAGTCATGTCAGACTCTTTGCCACCCTATGGACTGTAGCCCTCCAGGCTCCTCTGTCCATGGGAATCTCCAGGCAAGAATACTGGGATGGGTTTCCATTCCTTTCTTGAGGGGATCTTCCCAACCTAGGGAAGATTCTTTACCATCTGAGCCACCTGGGAAGATTTCTCAGTATGCTGCTGCTGCTGCTAAGTCGCTTCAGTCGTGTCCGACTCTGTGTGACCCCATAGACGGCAGCCCACCAGGCTCCTCTGTCCCTGAGATTCTCCAGGCAAGAATACTGGAGTGGGTTGCCATTTCCTTCTCCAAATTCTCAGTATACCAAGGGGGAAAATACTAAATCATGACAGTATATGCTTTTTCTCTCTTTTTTTTTTTTTTTGCAACTCATCAATAAAATTCTAAAAATATGGTGACTTTGAAGGATGGCTTTCTATATCAACCTAAGTATAAATGAGTTACCTAAATTTTATTTGCATTTTCTTCAAAATCAGTGCTTTGGTGAGGAGCATTGGTAAAATATAAAGGTTTTTTAAAAAAAGATAATACAATGAAGCAAAGACCATTTCTTCTGTCAAAATATAACTTTTCAGACTCATATACTTCTTGGGGGTATGTCCGTTGGTACTGTACCGTCTTTATGGAAGTTTTAAAAATGAACATTTAGAAATAATGTGAAGAATAATAGAACATGGATTCAAGACAGACAATGTTGGCTGCTGTGTTCAGGGACCTTCAGCCAGGAACCATACCAGGTGTTGGGAACACAGAGTATGTATTATATAAATTAGATGGACTCAGTCCTGGGCCTCGTGGTGCTCGCTGCCACAGTGATTTATAGAAGCAAATCCTGGAAACAATCTGACTTCCAATAATAGGAAATTGGTTAGCTAAATGATAACATAATCATAAAATGGAATACTCTGCATCATTAAAAATAATGTTGAGGGTCTATATTAATTAACTTGGCAAAGGATGCACACTATATTGTATTTTTTAGAATCTTTAAACAATAAGACTTTATTAATTTTATAATAAGAAAAATCAATGAAGGTATTCTCATTTTTAAGCCCCATTTTTAGTGCTTGATGGGTTTATAAATTACAGAAACAGCTGAATTCCAATATGTTTCTCTAACTCCCTTCCAAGAGATTTCTCTTGGTGCAATATTTCATTCACCTTTGTTTGGTTGTCTTCTTTCTGGAGAGCCTCTAATTTCTGCCTCTGCACCTCTGTGGGTTTGGCCCATTCTTTTTCAATGTCCTGTATTGCCTTAAAACAATATAAGTTGTAAAATTAGCAAACTTAACAGAAATGAATTAACCTAACAAAAATATACTCGTGTATGAAACCCAAGTGGGCATATATAAGGATTTAGCAGGTTATAAAGGTTACATTTAAAATTAATTGGGTGTGGGTACAATGGTTTGGGTACAACTGGTAGCACTTGGAAAAGAAAAGAAAATTTTCTCTTTCCCCACACCACCCAATCAAATAAACACAGATAGGTTAAAGATTTGAATGTAAAAACCGTAAAAGAACCAGAAGAAAGTAAAAGTGAGTATTTTTATCTGATCAATAAGAAATACCTTTCTAAGCTACAAAGACAAATAACATACAAGTGAATATATAATTACATAAAAATAATAAGCCTCCAAGAATAAAACTAAGAAGAAAATGGCAAACCAAGGCAAAACTGCATCATATGTGGCAAAGAGTTAATCTTATTTACATAAAGCAATAGTAAAAATATAAATACCTCTAATAGGAAAATGAAGAAATGCTATATATCAGCAATTAATAAAAAGGAATTCCAAATGACAAATACAGATTGAACCTCACTGGTAATCAAAGAATCTGTTTGCCTCTCAACTTGGTGAAGATCCATCAGTTCAGTTCAAGTCGCTCAGTCGTGTCCTACTCTTTGTGACCCCATGGACTGCAGCTCGCCAGACTTCCCTGTCCATCACCAACTCCCGGAGCTTACCCAAACTCATGTCCATTGAATTGGTGATACCATCCAACCATCTCATCCTCTGTCGGCCCCTTCTCCTCCCACCTTCAATCTTTCCCAGCATCAGGGTCTTTTCCAGTGAGTCAGTTCTTCGCATCAGGTGGCCAAAGTATTGGAGTTTCAGCTTCAGCATCAGTCCTTCCAATGAATATTCAGGACTGATTTCCTTTTGGGGTGGACTGGTTGGATCTCCTTGCAGTCCAAGGGACTCTCAAGAGTCTTCTCCAACAACACAGTTCAAAAGCATCAATTCTTCGGCACTCAATTTTCTTTATAGTCCAACTCTCACATTCATACATGACTACTGGAAAGACCATACCTTTGACTAGATGGGCCTCTGTGGGCAAAGTAATGTCTC
Source organism: Bison bison bison (assembly GCF_000754665.1). NCBI lineage: Eukaryota > Metazoa > Chordata > Mammalia > Artiodactyla > Bovidae > Bison > Bison bison. Next base: position 21,424,720 of record NW_011495050.1, on the reverse strand, counting down.
TGCTTTTGAATATGCTATCTAGGTTGGTCACAACTTTTCTTCCAAGGAGTAAGTGTCTTCTAATTTCATGACTGCAATTACCATCTGCAGTGATTTTGGAGCCCAAGAAAATAAAGTCTCTCACTGTTTCCATTGTTTCCCCATCTATTTGCCATGAAGTGATGCGACCAGATGCTATGATCTTAGTTTTCTGAATGCTGAGTTTTAAGCCAACTTTTTCACTCTCCTCTTTCACTTTCATCAAGAAGCTCTTTAGTTCTTCTTCACCTTCTGCCATAAGGGTGGTGTCATCTGCATATCTGAGGTTATTGATATTTCTCCTGGCAATCTTGATTCCAGCATGTGCTTCATCCAGTCTAGAGTTTCTCATGATGTACTCTTCAAATAAGTTGAATAAACAGGGTGACAGTATACAGCCTTGACATACTCCTTTTCCTATTTGGAACCAGTCTGTTGTTCCATGTCTAGTTCTAACTGTTGCTTCTTGACCTGCATACAGCTTTCTCAGGAGGCAGGTCAGGAGGTCTGGTATTCCCATCTCTTTAAGAGTTTTCCACAGTTTGTTGTGATCCACACAGTCAAAGGCTTTGGCATAGTCAATAAAGCAGAAGTAGATGTTTTTCTGGAACTCTCTTGCTTTTTCTATGATCCAGCGAATGTTGGAAATTTGATATCTGGTTCCTCTGCCTTTTCTAAAACCAGCTTGAACATCTGGAAGTTCATGGTTTACGTACTGTTGATGCCTGGCTTGGAGAATTTTGAGCATTACTTTGGTAGCATGTGAGATGAGTGCAATTATGCAATAATTAGAGCATTCTTTGGCTCAAAGAATGGTGTGATCAGATAACCACGACGGTGTGATCTTTCACCTAGAACCAGACATCCTGGAATGTGGAGTCAAGTGGGTCTTAGGAAGCATCACTACGAACGAAGCTAATGGAGGTGATGGAATTCCAGTTGATTTATTTCAAATCCTAAAAGATGACGCTGTGAAAGTGCTGCACTCAATATACCAGCAAATTTGGAAAACCCAGCAATGGCCACAGGACTGGAAAACGTCAATTTTCATTCCAGTCCCCAAAGAAAGGCAATGCCAAAGAATGGCAATGTGAAGACAAATATATATATAATATTCAGAGTTGGCAAGGGGTTGAAGAAATAGGAAGCTCATATAGATCTGACGCAATTTAACCTGGTACAACTTTATGGAGATAGTTTGGTATTTAAATCTAAAACCATCTACAGGAATGATAAACACAGATTAAGAAAAATGTATTAATAAGGCTATTACTCAGATCAGATCAGATCAGATCAGTCACTCAGTCGTGTCCGACTCTTTGCGACCCCATGAATCACAGCACGCCAGGCCTCCCTGTCCATCACCAACTCCTGGACTTCATTTAGGCTATTACTACTATCACTTTTAATATTGAAAATTTTTCAACTATAAATTGTGGCAAACATATGTATAATGCTTACTGTGTGTCAGGCAATGTTCTAATTGCTCTAAAACAAAAATCAACCCCAGCCCCTCCCGTCTCTGGTAGCTACTACTTTGTTCTCAGTATCTACTTGTTTGCTTCTGTTTGGTTTGGTTTGTTCATTAATTTTATTATACTATTTATTTATGATTTAATTTATATTTTGATCAAATCATACAGCATTTGTCTTTCTCCATCTAACTTATTTTAGCAAAATACCCTCAAGGTCCATCAGTGTTATCACAAATGGCACAATTTCATCTTTTTCCTGGCTGAGTAGTATTCCACCCAAGGAATGCTTGAAGCCACCAGTAGATGAAAGAGACAAGGAACAGAAACTCCCCTAGCACCTTCAGAAGGAACATGGCCCTGCCAATACCTTGATTTCAGACTTCTGACCTATGGAACTGTGAGAAAATAAATTTTTATTATTTTAGAGCTCCTCCCCTATAAAGAAAAAGGTCAATCCTCACAGCACCTTATGAAGTAGGTACTATTAATAAATGCCCCAGCATAGGTGATAGAGTTTAGGTACAATCAAATAATAGGTTATGCTACTATTTAAAATTATATAAAATATTTAACAACATGGGAAAAGTCTATGAGGCACTGGTACATGAAAACATGTCAAGTTACAAAATAAGGGCATAGTAATCAGGTCCTGATTTTTATAAAACAAAAAAAATAAATATAAACCAAGCCCCAAAGACCTTGTATGTACACTTAGCAGTCAAGAAAAATGGATGTGTACATGAGTGAAATGAATTAATAGTATACAAAGTAAAAACACTGAAAAAGTTAAGAGTTGATATGTATGGTTGATATAAGATTTGGGATGATGTTTACTTTTGTTTTTGAGTCCTTCCATATCTGCACATTTTTATAAAATGAAAACAAATGTTATAACTGAAAAACAATGAGAAGTGAATACACTATTAGGCCCTGTTGGCTGGGCTTTGAGCAACTGCCACCAGCAAATGTTCTCAAACTCTGACTCTCTGACGGGCTGCTCAGTCCGCTGTCCTAATCTGCACTGCAGGTTCAAGCCGAACAACACTGGTCTCGATGCCAGAACTCACTGAAGACAGACGCCCCCTGGATTTCCTGAAGCCCTCGGCAGCTTTTCCTGTGCTCTTCCCCTCTTCTCCTGGCACGCAGCCTTCCCTTCCCCTTTATCCTTCCTGGCCCCAGGACAGGCTCTGAGATCAGCTTTCCATCTCATCAGCTGCATACACTTAGCCCGAGTGTGTGCTGTGCTAAGTCACTTAAGTCATGTCCAACTCTTTGCGACCCTGTGGTCTGTAGTCTTCCAGTCTCCTCTGTCCATGGGCTAATCCAGGCAAGAATACTGGAGTGGGTTACCATGCCCTCCTCCAGGGGATCTTCCCGAGCCAGGGATCAAATCTACATCTCTTATGTCTCCTGCATTGGCAGGTGGGTTCTTTATCACTAGCTGAGATCATGCTTTATCTAACGGAGTTTTCCACTGGCCCTCAAACTGTTAACCCTTCTAGAGAAGAACCAGAGTCCTTTACCAAAGTGTATCTTGTGCAACGTCTTACATACAACAAACTCACAAACAATTCTTTGCTATCAGGTACTTTACACCTTAGTATATGATAGTCTGAATATAGCATGAATATACTGAATATAGTATATGAATATAATATAGTATATGATAGTATATACCTTAGTCTGAATATAAGTCTATATGTTATGACCCTCATATCACTGAGGGACAGGGTATGCCTTAGCTCCAAGAGGAGAAATAAAAGTGGAATACATTTTGATATTACTATTGAAGTTGGGGAAAAAGAGATGGATTTAAAGAGGAGAAGAAAAATAACTACTATTTGTTGAGACCTTTTAAAGATAAGTTTTCTCATTGACTTTTTCCAAATGGTTCTGTGGGTTAGGAACATTTACCCCCATTTTAGAGATGAGTAAAATCAAGATCCAGAGATGTTATAACTTTCAAGAAAATCCAGTAAGTAAGCGGCAACGGTTGGATTAAAACTCGGGTCAGACTACTCTACCAAGCCCTCCTCCTATTGCCCGAGACACTGAATTTTGACCACATAGGCAGCTACACACCTCAAGACTTTCTCCTTATTGTCAACTGTTCTCAAAACTGAACGTAGATACCATACCTAAGCTAAGAATAGAATTAGCATGGGTGTGAAGAAAGGAACACCTTTTCTTTCCTGAACTCACTTGATCTTAGAGCCCTGTAAGGACTGTTAGAACCTGGCAATGATGTCAGAGAGAAACCTGACTAAATATACAAGGTAAACAGCATTCGTGGTGGTAAGTAGGTAAGTACTAACTAAAGATACATCATTCATCATTAGAGGACCTGGGACTCTCAAATGTATAGCTTTAAATATCCGACAGGAGAGGTAAGATAAATGTTTTTGTTTTACTACCCTTGAAAACCTTTGACCCTGATTATGATTTCACAAGTCATCACTCAAATATATTATATACAGTGCCTCACTCCAGACAGTGAGAGAGTCAAGTTTAGATAAATGCCTCTACTCAGTTATATGGTTCCCCAAAGACTGGCTGACGGAGACTCATGTGGAACCTAATTTTTAAAATTGTGTGAAATCACATAAGTCACGGTTTTCATGAGCTTCAATCACACACACTCTAGTGCTCTCTGCAGAGTCTACAGCAGTGAGACATGGAGAGCGCGTGCCTTTTCAAACAAGGCAGCAGCCACTTGGCTCCAGGTGGCTGAGGCAGAACAGACCGAGGCTAAGGAGCACTTTGGGTCATGAGGGTATTAGGAGGGTAGTGGGCAGCCCACATTCCCCTCACCACACCACACGCCCTGATGCAGGGCTTGACCTGCCTAGCAGAAGGGGCACCTTTTTCTAATTTGCTCAAATTGTAACCAGGCCAGTGGTGGCCCAGCTGAAATGTAGGCCCAGACTGGACAGAGCCTTCGGTATTTTTTTAGAAAATCCAGAAACTTCTATTTTTATAGGCAATCTTCCACTTTGTTTGTGGTTTAGTTGCTAAGTTGTATCTGACTCTTGAGACCCCAAGGACTGTAGCCTGCCAGGCTCCTCTGTCCATGGGATTCTCCAGGCAAGAATACTGGAGTGAGTTGCCATTTTCTTCTCCAGGGGATCTTCCTGACCCAGGAATTGAACCCAGGTCTCCTGCATTACAGGCAGATTCTTTACCAACTGAGCTACGAGGGAAGCCCCCACTTTGTTTAATGTTTTGAAAAGAAGGAAGTAAACACCTTGTGGGAATCCACTTAGCTCCTGGGACATCGCTAGACACACTAGCTTTAAAAAATTTGAGAGATTTCTTAATGGTTAATTATGATGGCACAGTTATTTATCAGAGGAACTCCCCAGAATTCTTCGATTCACTTTTTAAAAGGATGATTGCTTCTCACTCATTCATATCTCCTAAGCGCCCAGGACACAGTCTGTGCCCTTGGCCATTCAGAGTCTAATTAGAGAGACGCAGATGTGAACCTGCATTCACAACACTGGGTGGGAGTGCCACGATGGAGGGCAGAACAAAATGCCAAGGGGGCAGAGAGGACTTCCCAAAGGAGGCAGCATGCCAAGGGGGCAGAGAGGACTTCCCAAAGGAGGCAGCAGTTGTGGTTCCCTCCCTCCTGCTGGCCCTGGGCCCCCTTTCCATTTCTCAGGAGCTTCACTCGAATTTGAGAAATGATAAAGGCAGAGGTTGTTATGACATCAGCTATATAGTTTCTTGAAAACTTTGCCAGGCAAAGAGCTAAGGTTTGAATACCAGTCTGTTAAAGCTGGAAGAACACTTAGAGACTGTTAGTTCAGTCTCTTCACTTCACAGGGAGACATTGTAGTTCCAGTTCCAGAAGGAAGAAGTGACCAGTCCAAGGTCACCCAGAGGAGAGGGCCACTGACAGAGCAGGGACAGAAGGCATTTTTGAAACTACCATTCAGTGTGCTTTTCAAGAAACCATCTTTTCCCAAGCCATAAGAGGAGGAAACACCATCAGTTTCTCTTTGGTTTACAACTCCTTAATGAAGATTGATAAACATCATATGATTCTGCTGCTGCTGCTAAGTATGATGCTAGTAGTTCCTAATTCTTGTTACCCTGTATCCCTGGAAACCATCCCACAGAAACAATACTAGAATTAGGTGATGCATTGGCAAACAAACAGGACGTAACTAACAAGGCATTGTAATAGCAAGGAAACAGTGGTGCTAAGCCTCAGGGAACATTTAAAATGATAAATTACATTCCAACTCATGTAACAGGGGTAAAAGTACATTGAACATGATTATGCATGGATCAAAGCAGGACGTGAAATGAGCTGAAAACTGTATTCTGGCCATAAAAGCACAATAGTGAACATTAAACATTTAATAAGTGATATTTTGATTTGCCTTCTTAGAGTTTCATGGAAATCGTTTACTAGATGGTCTTGGTCTCTTAAAAAGTCACCTAAGGAGAAATGGGTGTGAAGGTTGTGACTCCTCCAGTGACATTCTGGCTGCTGGGTCCGCTGTGACTGCTCAGTCACACACCCACCTTCTCTGCCCTGTGCCAAAAAAGCCAAGGTCCCTGCGTGTGGCTGGTGGTCTACTGGGGGAGATCTCTACACAAATGATGCTCTATTTTGTCAAGCTGAAAACTCCACTGATTTTATGATACCATAATCTTGTGTGACACTAAGAAAAAAGACTGCCAAATAAATTATGACACAGAACCACGAGGCAGTCCTGTGTAGCGTATCCCTCCTGGTGGGTAATTGCTTTCATTTCTTCTGAGGCATCTGGCGATTTCTCTCGCCTGCAGAGGCACTGCTCAGCCTGTGCTAGGCAGCCCTTTTGCTTAATCATAGTATAAAACAGAGCAGTTTCCTCTCTGTGTGAACATAAAGCACTTGGTTGTCACTTTGCAAGAAAATGTGAAACATGGAACTGCGGTCATGTCTTCAAAGATGAACATTTGCTTTCCTGGTACAAAAGGGAACCCTGCCACCCTGTCTTTGCCTCTCTGCGTAAGCAGTAACTCCCCTTCCATCCAGAATCATACTTTTTGAAGTGATTTTAAATGACAATTAGACTCAACACATGTATCAACAACACACCTAATCCTACTAAAGGGAATGGCTCTTTATCAGTTGCTACATAACAAACCGGGAAAAGGCAATGGCACCCCACTCCAGTACTCTTGCTTGGAAAATCCCATGGATGGAGGAGCCTGGTAGGCTGCAGTCCATGGGGTCGCTAAGAGTCGGACACGACTGAGTGACTTCACTTTCACTTTTCACTTACATGCATTGGAGAAGGAAATGGCAACCCACTCCAGTGTTCTTGCCTGGAGAATCCCATGGATGGAGAAGCCTGGTAGGCTGCAATCCATGGGGTTGCACAGAGTCAGACACGACTGAAGTGATTTAGTAGTAGTAGACATAACAAACCACTCCAAAAATGAAGACTTGCTAAAAATAATCTAATTAAAGCAATTGAATTGTTGAAAACAAGACCAAAAGTCACCTAAGGAAGTACATGTTTTTCCTCTTCTATGCTCTTTAGCAAACCAGAGCATCAAAATCCATCCTTTTACCTTTTTTTGCTATAACCAAACTACTGCAGGAGGTTCTATTAATGTTTTCTTGTCTCCTGAAAGAAAGTGAAAGTGTCAGTCACTCAGTTGTGTCCGACTCTTTGCAACCCCATGGACTGTGGCCCTCCAGGCTCTTCTGTCCGTGGGATTCTCCAGGCAAGAATACTGGAGTGGGTTGTCATTCCGTCCCCCAGGGGATCTTCCTGACCCAGGGATTGAACCCTCGTCTCCTTTGTCTCCTGCGCTGGCAGGCCGGTTCTTTACCACTAGCCCATCTGGGAAGCCCTCCTTGTGTCCTGCTGCTGCTGCTGCTGCTAAGTCACTTCAGTCGTGTCAGACTCTGTGCGACCCCATAGACGGCAGCCCACCAGGCTCCTCCATCTCTGGGATTCTCCAGGCAAGAATACTGGAGTGGGTTGCCATTTCCTTCTCCAATGCATGAAAGTGAAAAGTGAAAGTGAAGTCGCTCAGTCGTGCCCGACTCTTAGTGACCTCATGGATTGCAGCCTACCAGGTTCCTCCGTCCATGGGATTTTCCAGGCAAGAGTACTGGAGTGGGGTGCCATTGCCTTCTCCGCAACCTAGATAGCATATTGAAAAGCAGAGACATTACTTTGCCAACAAAGGTCTGTTTAGTTAAGGCTATGGTTTTTCCAGTGGTCATGTATGGATGTGAGAGTTGGACTGTGAAGAAAGCTGAGCGCCGAAGAATTGATGCTTTTGAACTATGGTGTTGGATGTGTTCTAGCAAAGCTCATTAAAAGCAATGTCTGGAACTTCCCTGGTGGTCCACTGGTTAAGAATCCACCTGCCAATGCACGGGAAACGGGTTCGGTCCCTGATCCAGGAAGATTCCAAATGCCGACAGGCAACTAAGCCCATGCATCACAACTACTGAGCCCACGCTCTAGAGCCTGAGATCTGAAACTGCTGAGCCCACGAGCTGTAACCACTGAAGCCCCAACTACTGTTGCCTAGAGCCCGTGGTCTGCAACAGGAAAAGCCACTACAACGAGAAGTCCACGCACCACAACTAGAGAGAAACTCTGCTGGCCGCAATTAAGAGAAAGCCCGCAGGCAGCAATAAAGACTCAGCAACCAAGAACAAATAAATAAATAAAAGTTAACATTTAAAAAGGGTTTTACCTGTTTTTTTTTTTTTTTTCAAAGTAACGTCTGAAACTTCTCCCCTCTCTTCAATTCTGCCTTAGCTTATGAAAAGCTACAGAGTACAGCAGTTTAGAACCACGCTACATAAAAGCCACCTGCAAATGTGTTTTTAAATCCCTTTTCCTAATCTTCCATGTCTAAGCCTACTCAATCCTTTGTCAGCAAACTTTATTTCTTCTTCTTAAAAACAAAGATGGCCAGGATGGAGGGGACACATGTATACCTATGGCTGATTCACACTGATGTATGACAAAAACCATCACAATACTCTAAGGTAATTAACCTCCAATTAAAACAAATAAATAAACTTAATTTAAAAAATGTAGATAGCACCAACTGCCTGACAGAGTTATTATGAGGCTCAATTAGTACAATGTCAGAGAAGGCAACGGCAACCCACTCTAGTACTCTTGCCTGGAAAATCCCACGGACGGAGGAGCCTGGAAGGCTGCAGTCCATGGGGTCGCTAAGAGTCAGACACGACTGAGCGACTTCACTTTCACTTTTCACTTTCATGCATTGGAGAAGGAAATGGCAACCCACTCCAGTATTCTTGCCTGGAGAATCCCAGGGACAGAGGAGCCTAGTGGGCTGCCGTCTATGGGGTCACACAGAGTCGGACACGACTGAAGCGACTTAGCAGCAGCAGTACAATGTAGGATCCCCCAAAAGGATTAAGGCTAAGGTCATGTCAGGAATAGTTCTAGTTTCTGGAGATAATAGCAGTAAACAAACAAACCCCCAATTTCATGGAGAAATCATTCTAGCAAGGAGAGACAGAGTAACTCAAATTTTTTATATAGTGAAATGGTAGAAATGCTAAGGAGAAAATAAAACAAGTGTCAGGATGTGAGATTTATTCTGAGATGGGATTTATTTATTTATTAAATAATAAATAATTTATTTATTAGTCAAACCTTGGGAGGGTTTGAATAGGCCAGGAATTCGACCCACCGTTCTGGGCTTGAGAATAAGCTGTTGGGTAATTTCAAGGAAATCCTTAAAAGAAGCTTCCAAACTTCCCTCCAGAACTGTCTAAGCCAGGCCTGGGAAAGGATGGGCCTCCAAAGATGCTGCCCTGTGAAGTTGAACAGTGGCAGGGAGCTGGAGAAGTGGGGGCTGAGGTGGGGGGCTGAGGTGGGCGGCTGAGGTGCTGAGGTGGGGGGGCTAAGATGAGGGGACTGAGGTGGGGGTGCCCGGCGATACATCACAGGGGCAGCATCTGCTGACCTCCAGACAGATAAGCAGAACCTTCACTGCATGAGTCGGAAAAAGAAAGGAGGCCAAACTCTAAACGTGCTTTTCTGTGGATTGAGGGGCAGGAGTAAGGCAAGACCAACTACATCATTTGCAGGACTTAGTACAAAATGAAAATGTGGTCCTTTTATAAAACTTTAAGAATTTTAAGATGTGACAGCAGAGAGTGAGACAAGCCTGGGGCCCCTCTGAGCGTGGAGGGAAGGGGCAGTGCAGCCTCACAGGTCACTTGCCTACGAAGCTGGCCCTGGAGACAAGTACGCTACTTGTTGGTTTAGGAAAAAAAGATTATGCTAAAGTGAGATTTAGGGACCATGTGTGACTTTAAATTGGCTTCCCCGGTGGTTCAAATGGTAAAGAATCCACCTCCGATGTAGGAGACCTGGGTTTAATCCCTGAGTTGGGAAGATCACCTGGAGAAGAGAAAGGCTACTTACTCACTCCAGTAGTCCTGCCTGGAGAATCCCATGGACAGAGGAGCCGGATGGGCTACAGTCCACGGGGCCGCAAAGAGTCAGACGTGACTGAGTGCCTTTCACTTTCAGTTTTTCTGTGACTTTAGATTAGCAGGGCTGTCCTTTCCTGGCTATTAAATTAGCCTAGATGATGGAATGTCAGCTGCCAGTGTGGAGAGATGGTTAGAATGGAGGTAGAATTATTTTCCCTCAAACCCTACTTCTCTTAAAATATTTGTTTATTTACTGTGATTAAAATATGCATAACATTTTAACCATCTAGAGGTGTACAATTCACTGGCTCTAAAAACACTGACAGTGTTATATAACCACCACCTCTCTTTATACCTAAAGCTTTTTCATTATCCCGAGCAAAACATCTATCCCCATTAAACAACAACTCCCTCCACCCCAGCCCCTGGTAACCTCTGTTCTAGTTTCAGTTTATAGGGATTGGCCTCTTCTAGGTGTCGCCATAGAATTCTGAACTGCCACACACACCTTCTCTGTTTCAAGGCCTATAATATCTGGTGTTCTGATAGCCCTTGGTTCCCCTCACCTGCATGTAGATCAGATCTACAGCTGTTCTGCAGTCCATCAGCCTGGCGTCAAGGGATGGGTCCAGGTACCTGCATGATTCAGGAGTGTTCAGTTAATTTATGACACAGTAGATGGTCATACCTGGGTTGGCATGCTCTCTCAATTGGTGGCCCTCAATACCTTGAACCAAGGCCCCTTTTCCAGCACAGCCACAGTCTTCTGCCTGCCTAGTCTTCCGGTGACCTCTGACCTCTTCTGTTTCCCATTGTCTTTATGCTGCTGCTGCTGCTGCTAAGTCGCTTCAGTCGTATCCGACTCTGTGCGACCCCATAGACGGCAGCCCACCAGGCTCCCCCATCCCTGGGATTCTCCAGGCAAGAACACTGGAGTGGGATGCCATTTCCTTCTCCAATGCATGAAAGTGAAAAGTGAAAGTGAAGTCGCTCAGTCGTGTCTGACTCTCAGCAACCCCATGGACTGCAGCCCAACAGGCTCCTCCATCCATGGGATTTTCCAGGCAAGAGTACTGGAGTGGGGTGCCATTGCCTTCTCCAACATCTGCTTATTTAACCAATATTTACTGAGCAACTATTATATTCCAAACCCTGAAACACATCAGTAGACAGAGCAAAGTCCATGCTCAACTTATATTTTATTTGAGGGGAAAAAGAGAGAGATATGAACTAAATGGGTAGACAAATGAGACCATTTAAATAACTGGTAAATTAAAGCAAGAAAACAAGACCCAGAATAATAAGGTGTTCAAATAATGTTGATAAATACTCAATTCTGCTCAATGTTTCATTATCTCTGTTCTTGGTGAATTATAAAAGTCAGCCATAATATATTTACACTCACTTATTCTTGACAATAAACAGAATGAACAACAACAAAATTAAGGTTGATTTCATCTGAATAAAAATAACCCAACTCTGGAGATACAAGGATTTTGCAGCTGTTACAACAGAAGCCTGTGAAAACACACTGCCTGATTCTTAGGATCTGACTCATTGTAAGCCTATTTAGTGCCCTCTGTGAGTAGACATGCACAAAAAACAAGGCTTTAAGGAAATGGTCCACATTCCATTTACATCAAGCCTCAAGTCTCAACGCCCCCTTCCCACCTGCAATTCCCGGCATAGCCATCTGCCCTGTACCCACATCCATATCACTGTCCTATGCCCAGGCCGCCTCACCTCTTGCCTGAGCTGCTCAGGTGACCTTCTCACCAGACATTCCACCTCAGTTGTGTCCCTCAGTCCCACACTCCACATGCGAACTGGAGTAGTCTTTCCCAAGGAACCTTTCAGACGCTCATAGTCCCAGGGGTTGGAGCACTTATCCTGTTGACTCCCAAGGCCCTTCACAGGAAATCCCACTTTCATTTCCAGTTCTCTCTCTGACCTCTCTCCCCTGGCCCACACTCTATACATTCCAACCTTGTCTTCTCTTTTCTCCCTCCATTCAAAAGACCACTCCCCTCAGCTGCCTTCTTCCTGGACTTATTGGCCTCTCCCACAAGCCTCACCCTCGTGTCTCCTCTTCTGGTCCCTACTCCCCAAGGCTGTGTTAGCAACCCATCCCCTGGGCTTCCTCAGCTCCCTGAATTTACCCTGATCTCTGCACTGATCAAGCTGGTATTACACCAGATATGAAGATCCCTGAGCCCAGGGGCTGGGTCCTATTCAGACCCCTTGCCCCTCTGGACCTTGGCAAAGGGACTTGCAAATAGCAGAGCTTCATGTTTGTCTAGCAGATCCAGGATTGCCAGGATGAAGTGAAGTTACACATACTATGTGAATGCAGTAGCCAGCCAAGACCGGACTGAAACCGTCAGGAGAGGGTACGCCAGGGTTGGTCTATCATCAGTCTGAAGGCAGAGTGAGCAGAATCACGGAGCTCAGCAGAGGAGGGGGAGGAGATGATGGGATTGTCATAGACCAGGAAAAGGATGAAAACACAGATGCTCGAAGATCAACTTCATTCTAGCGGCTGGGGAGAAGCAACTGAAGCGTTCCTATGTATGTTCCATTTAGCTATTTCACCCCTGCACCCCAGGTGCCCTATGTGGCAGAGATAACAACTCTTACACCAGAGATGGAGAGCCCCCAGACTCACCCCAGACCGGAGCTCTGAGAGGCCACGGCAGGCCACCCTCTGGTCTAGAAGGAACTATACCATCTTTAGCAAGAAGCATCAGGGAATTGACAGAAAAATCCCTAAAACTCGACTTGTCCTCACCGACAGCCCTCACCTGCTGGGGCTTCCACAGCAAGTGGTAGCCGACCTAGCCTCCCTGCTCCCACCTAGTGAGGGCTCCCTCAGGACAGAGGGCCAGGACCTGCAGGATCCTGCCCCCAGACTCGCCCCTTCCAGTAACCTCGTCCTCAGCTCTAAGAGCTGAAGCAGGCCCTCCTTTCCTCTCGGTCCCCACGAGCAAAGGCAATCTGCCTGGATCTGAAATGCAGGCTGATGATGGGGTAGACATTTTATCTTGTACTTATGATCTAGAGTTTATCTATTTGATGTAGACACAGGCAAAGCCCAATTTCTAATTCAAGTTTAAGATGAGGGACACAATCCTCATCTCTTAGAGAGTTCGTGGACAAAACAGTCTAATCCAGAGGGTTTGTTTTTTAATTACAATTTTCATCATGATTATTATCACTATAACAATAAAAAACATGGCCAAAATTTATTGAGCACATAGGATTACTTCATTTAACTCTCACTATAATCCTGAGATAGACTCTATCATTAATATTCTCATTTTACAGATAAAGAAATTGAGGCTTAGAGAGCTTCAATAACATGGCTAGAGTTATTGAGCTAAACCCTGAGACGCACATATTCAGATCCCAGGAACAACTGTGCTTAGCCACCTGTTACTCACTAAAAATCTCAGACAAAACTGCAACCTTTTTGCCTTCTCAGGGCTCTCTGCCACATATTTCAACTATTTCTCAGAATACTTTCGAATAGCAGTACATGAACTTCTAGCCTTGCTGGGAATCCCTTTCCAAAATTTGAAGCCACAGCCTGGAGCTCTAACAAGGCACCACCAGGTCAAGTTATTACTATTCCTTGATTTCAAATGCCTTTCTTTAGAGCTTCTGTGTTCAGATTACAGAATAATTGGGCCAGGAGAGAGTAAACCAAAGAAGCAATCCAATATAGCCACAGTGATATACACTGGGAAATACAGACTAATCCGCCCCCCATGCCAATGGAGAGTGTCCTGCTTCTCATTGTTATTTTGTTCACTTGTTCTCCATAGGATCCCTTGTGTCTGGGGGAAATAAAGGTGTTTTCTGCAAAAATACAGCAGATTTTTTCCCCTAGATTTCATCTTCTCAATCTAGGAAAATATGTCTGGCTCTGGTAAATAAGCATATATAATTGGAATCCATTAGAAAGGTAAGCTGAATACATAGAGTTCAAGTTCACTGCAAATTAGCTGAGTCCTCTCTGCCTTCAGAAAATGCCATAGTTCAACAGATAAATTAGACTTGCTTGTAATCATCAATAAACTCCTTCAATTAAGTAGTCAGTCATATATTCCAAAGCAAACCCTGCAATTCCTTGCCATTACCTGCTTCAATCCCCACTCCCCCTACCCCCAGCCTTATCTTCATGGTTGCCATCCTTATGATACTATCCCTCAGGTTTTTAATCTGAGCCAGTGAAAGTCATCCTCAACAGCCTATTCTTTAGGACAAATATTCTGGTTCATTTCCTCGCCCCGCCCTCCTTCACTGCTTTCCTCTTGACCTTCCCCAAGGCCCTGAGCTCTGTCCAGCTGTTAGACTGTAAGCCGGATGTGGTGAGATTCAGACAAGTTCTTATTAGCAAAGCTAAGATATCCCGAAACACTCTGTCATAATTAATGCTTACTCACCACTTCCTGAGTCCAACCTTGCAGTTTTCCACTTCAGAACTTCGAAGGCTAACACATGGGAGTTCAAAGTCTGCCAATTTTTTCACGACTAGAGAAAGAAGAAAGAGTCTTCCTGGTTGAAATACATACATATTTACACACAGTGTTTACATACAGTGCTTTAAAGTGATAAAATAGAGCATTAATATTGGAAGGAATAAAATCACATTAATAATATTCTCTTGCATTTGTATACAATTTTTAACTTTCTAAAATTCATTCAAAAAATGAGTAGCCTTTGATCCTCATAAAAGACCAGTGCTTTGGGCTTTCCTGGTGGCTCAGTGGTTAAGAATCTGCCTGCCAGTGCAGAACACACGGGTTCGAATCCTGGTCCAGGAAGATCCCACATGCTGCAAACAAAGCAACTAAGCCTGTGCGCTACAACTATTGAGCCTGTGCTCAAGAGCCTGGGAACTGCAACTCCTGAGCCCTCCGGCCACAGCTCCTGAAGCCCACATGCCCTGGAGCCTGTGCTCAGCAACAAGAGAAGCCACCGCAATAAGTCCATGCATCACAACGACAGGATAGCCTCCGCTCGCCGCAACTAAAGAAAAGTCCACGCAGCAATGAAGATTCAGTGCAGCTAATACATTTTTAAAAAAAACTTCACAGGTATTTAAAAAAAAAAAGGGCCAGTGCTTTGAGTAGGGGACATTTTCATTGTGATACGGATGAAGAAACTGGGGTCCACAGAGATCCAATGCCTTCACCAGCACACCACAGCTCCTGGTGGCCAAGTTAGGAGGTTTTCCTAACTCCCACCTCCAAATCACCTCCCCGAAGCACCTGAGAACATACATAAACTACTCACAGGTAACATACCATTTCACAACAACAACAACTTGTAATTTCTAAAAACGCACCGCAGAGAAAAGCGAAACATATGGGAAAAGACCCTGATGCTGGGAAAGATTGAAGACGGGAGGAGGGGATGACAGAGGATGAGAGGGTTGGATGGCATCACCGACGCGATGGACTTGAGTTTGAGTAAGAGTTGTTGATGGACAGGGAAGCCTGGCTTGCTGCAGTCCGTGAGGTCACAAAGAGTCAGACAAGACTGAGCGCCTGAACTGACTGATATGAAACATAATGTCATCGGTCACTATCTCACTGCAAGTATAGTTTTTTAAAGGATCTAAGAACTGAATTATACCATCCACACTTTCAAGCAAATATTCCTTAACAAGGAGACATGATGGTCTGACGGGATCTGCTGATGCCCAGAGTCCAGCACTCCAGACAAGGGGGTTGTGGCATGGCTGGCGGCCAGCAGCCAGGGCAGAGATGAAGGTGTGCCTAGATAGCAGGACTGGGGTCAAGAGCCCCCAGAGGAAGTGTAGTTACTGGAAAGAACTGAGGTCTTGCTCCTGACTTCACTGCGTCTCTGGAGCTGCTCACCCTAGCTCACCCCGAGGTCCAAGGCACAGTGAAAGTAAAAGTGTTAGTCCCTTAGACATGTCCAGCTCTCTGCAACCCCATGGACTGGAGCCCATCAGACTCCTCTGTTCATGGGATTCTCCAGGCAAGAATACTGGAGTGGGTTGCCATTGCCTTCTCCAGGGGATCTTCCCAACCCAGGAATCGAACCCAAGTCTCCTACATTGCAGGCAGATTCTTTACCATCTGAGCCACCAGGGAAGCCCAAAGGCATAACCTCAACCCCCCAAAACAGATGTCCAGTCCAGGAGCCAAGAGTCATAGTAGGGACCACACACTGGGAGTTCCCCTTGAGGTGAGTGTAACCGGCCCCTCAGTGGCAATCCTTCATCTCCTGGCTGAGCACTTGCCCGCACCAGCCTGTACCATCTCAGGCTGCCTGCACCTCTTCTGTCCTTCTTACCAGATAGCCTGCCTTCTTTGCAAAACTGAATAAGAAATAGGCTGAAGTATTCCAGCAGCTCCTGACACAGTCCAATGTTGTGTGACACCACCTTTAACCAAAGACAAGAAAAAGGGAAAAGTTAGGAGCGGCCACCTGTAAATGCCAATTAAAAAGAGCTTTAAGGGGGCAGTAGACACTAAGAGAACTCTTTCCCAAATCTAAAAATGGTTCATACTCATTTTAGAAAATTTAGAAATTAAAAAAAAAATACAGTAAAGAAAATAAAACTTGGTCCCCCTGCAATGGACATGAACTGGTCCCAGCTGAGACTGGTTTGTCCCATCTCACATGCAGGCACGTCTTCCCAGATGGTTTTGGTCTTTATTGTCCCCTGGGGGCAGTAGCCATTCACCACGATCATTGGTCCAACTTGCCTGCCCCAGGGCCGGATTACCAGATCCTGGGAAAAGGGATGTTCCCCACCACTTGGCTGGCATATGAAAGTATACAGGATAATGTTCACCTGTGATACCCCAGGCTTCCTTCTCTCTGCTGTCTGCTGTGATGGTCAAGTCTAATTCACGTGGCTTTTGCTCAGTGAAACCTCAGATCCTGGGCACAGGCTGCCTTCATTTCATATTCCTCTTTGACCTTTACCTCCAACAGCTTTCATTTCAACACAGATGATTTCATTTGAGGCTCTAACCTTGTAACATTTCACGTCCATTCACCCTCCCTCAGCAGGAACGTTCCTGTTCCATTGGCCCTTTCCCTCTCCACTTAGCCAGCCCACCCCTCTTTAAGGCAGGGTTCCTGGGTGATTTCTTTGCACACCTAGTCTGAATTTGCTGGACCACCTCTACAGCATGTGAGAGTCCACCTGTACAGCTCTGTTCATGAGCTGACCTTTTAACCAGGGCTCCAGGTTCTCAAGGTGGCAGTTGTATAATTGCTAGACTCAAAGTGGTACTTTTCCTGTCTGAGGCGTGTAAATTACCTTGAGAGACAGTCTAAAGAGGTGGATGGTATGAGTGGGTGTTCTTAATATAGCTCTGAAAATAAAGATGAGCTTGGGAACTTTTCACAGCTTTTACTCAATGTTTTTCCCCATTTTCCTTCTTTCTACCTTACTCTTTTCCCTAGGCCCTTGCAAAAATAAGCAAACAAACAAAAAGTCCAAACCAAACCACAGGGCACCTCTGTGTGTGGGGCTGAGTGAGCACCAGTAGTAATAGATTGCAAAGTCATCCTTTCCTAAAGTAAATAAGACCCACATCCGCTCAAATTAGATTCCTCTTTTCTCTGACTCATTCAGTGAAAACAGGAAGCTTACAAGCCAAGGAAGATAGTGGAGTGAGAAGAAAGAGAACAGAGATGCTTTCTACAATTTATAAAGACATAGATAAACACCTTCTTTCAAGAGGAAAAATCAGCACAAAAAGAGACACAATAGTATTTCCTTCTTAGCAAACGTTAATGATGCTTCAAAACTCAAATACCACTAGTACAACTACAGTAGCACAAATGTATACAAAATTAAAAAAGAGATTTTACTTTGTTGCTGGTCCTTAAAAGAACCCAGCAGGATAGCTGGAGAAGTGAAATGAGAGTGGTGAGGTGAGAGTGGTAACAAGTACCTTGAAAAGATACAGACAATACTTTTTAATTACAAAATGCAAATTACATTTTATACCACCTATTGAACTTCCCTGGAAGAGAATTCACAGCAGTGCCTGGCCAAGTATTTGCTTTTGGACTTCTCTGGTGGCTCAGATGGTAAAGAATCTGCCTGCAATGTGGGAGACCTGGGTTCGATCCCTGGGTTGGGAAGATCCCCCGGAGGAGGGTGTGGCAACCCACTCTAGTTTCTTACCTGGAGAATCGCCTGGCAGGCTCCTCTGTCCGTGGGGTCACAAAGAGTCAGACATGACCGAGTGACTAAGCACAACACAGCACAAGTGTTCGATTTACCTTTTAGGAAAACTCCTTTACTTTGTTTTACTTCCAGTGCCAAGGATGTCCATGCCATGGGTTTGAATTTCTCACTGGCCAGTGTGATGGAAGAAGGGAAGTTCATTTTTCTGAGGTTAAAGTACCTCATTCAACTTATGCTATTAGTTACAAAGGGAAACTGGCCGAAACAGGTGGCATCATGGAACCCTAGGCTTATTCCCTGTGTGTATGCTTAGTCGCTCAGTCGTGTCTGACTCTTGCAACCCCGTGGACTGTAGCGTGCCAGGCTCCTCTGTCCATGGGATTCTCCGGGCAAAAATACTGGAATGGGTAGCCATTTCCTTCTCCAGGGGATCTTCCCCACCCAGGAACTGAACCCAGGTCTCCGGCATTGCAGACAGACTCTTTACCATCTGAGCTACAAGGGAAGCCCTCCAGACTTACTGCCCTACTCAATATTTATTCAGCACTCCCTCTAATATCAGTACCAATACCAATATTGATGAAGAACAATAACCGCCACTGCTGATGGATCACAAGCTATTCCTATAATTACTTAGACATCAACTCAAAAAATTAAATAACTTACCCAGACTCAAACAGCTAGGATGGGGCAGCTCTGTAATTTGAACCTGGGACTTGACCTAACCCCAGAAGATAGGAGACCCCATATTCCCAGCAGCAGCCGACTTCAGCTACAGTTCTGTCTAATTTGGCCAGTGAGCCCAGTGTATGGAAAACACGTCAATAATGGTGTCTTCAGGAGGGTGGCTGCTCTCCAGGTCTCTACAGGTCCAACCATTTGCAAATTAGCTTACAACCTGCAGCTGTATCCCTGTCTTAGGTGCCTGGCCCCCGAAGTCTCTGAGTTTGTGTTCCCTACACCAACTGTTACTATCTTCTTCTGTTGTGTCTTTCTCCCACTTTGTTAGTCCTGGGAGGGCAATTTAGGGACCTGTGATTTGTGTTCTGGGGTCTCTCGGTATAAAACCCCTCAAGTATTAAACACCAAGAGCCCTTGATGCATTTTAGAAAGATCATTCTAGAAATCAGTACAGATTAGCCAGACTGGAAGCAGGGAAACTAGTTTGGGGGGCTGCTAGGGGCATGGGGATGGAAAGGAGCAAAGAGGGAGGGTGAATGAATAGCAGAGAGATGGGATGTAGTGGAAGTAGGATTGGGGGCTAAGGAGGAGGTGGAGGGGGGACCATAGTAACTTCTCAACGAACGGCTTCAGCAGCTAGGTGGCTGCTGACACCATGCAAACGGGTCACAATCCAGCAGCCAAGAAAAGGCTGTATGTGGTGACTTCAGCTAGGAAGAAAGTTATAAAATTATCATTCTTGAGCAGAGCAAGACCTAGAGAAGGGGTATTTCCTAATCTGAGGGTGCAAACAAAAGGGTGCAGGTGAGCTCAAATCTGCAGGCTGGGAAGGGGAGCCAGGATGCAACAGGAAGCGCCCAGGGTCTCAGGGCGAGGCAGGCTCAAAGGCTGGGAGCCCAGCAGGGAGCATGTCCCGTCATCGGCTCAGAAGCCAGCTGACACCAGGACCCCAGAACCCCAGTACAGGGAATTCCCGTCCTTGGAAAGGTCCTAGAAACTTTCTGACCCCCTCCTGTTCATAGCTTCTTATTCTTCATTGAATGTTTCTCTGGAAGGTTAGAATTGGTGAAAGCATTGCAAAGGCAACTGGAGGATATAAAATGGAAAACCCCACAAGTGTGCCCTCAAGAAGACAAGCCCTAAGGATGGAGAGGCTGATTTCTCATAAATGCCTGATTCACAGAAAACTGATAATATTGGAATTATTTTTAAATGCTAGGGACCTGGTCCAGGGTTGCCTCACATCAACCTTGGGAAATTTTGCTCATGGTTTCCAGAGACCCAAACAAGATATGACCGAGGTCAGGCTGGTCTCATGAAATAAGTGGAATGGAGCTTTGTTTGTGTGACTGGACTGGTTTTGTCTGCTCAGGGAATTTTCAAATCCGGTCTCTGTTTGTTTTGGTTTCAGCAGTCTAACTGAACTCTCCCCTCTTTACGTTCCCAGCCTGGAAATACAGTCTCTTCCAAGCCCTCAGCGGACACGCCAGCAATCTCTCCAGTTTGTATGTGCCCAATTGCCAATTCCTCTGCTATTTCCCGACTACATGCATCTTCTTGACAATTTTGAGATGCCTGATCTTACCTTCCTATTTAAGTTGACAAGCTAAAACTCTCCACAGGCGAGGGACCTGGGAGCCAACCCAGGAGTCCTCTCCACAGCCCAGTAGAGGGAGGAGAGGCCACAGGGGCCAGGCTAGTTACGGCTGCATCTGGAGAAGGAAGAATGCTTTCTGGGTCCCATCCTCTGGGTCCTTAGAGAACTGACTGGAACACAGGTCTGGCCCTGTGGACCCATGATTAGACACACTGGGCATTGGTTTCAGGGGCTTTTCCTGCATCAGAGAAGGGAGCAGTCTTTCTGCGTTGACCACCCCACTGTCATTCTCTGCCAGAACCTGACATCAGCCCCCCTGGATAGACTCATCTGGGCTCCATCCTCCATCCTCCTCCCAACCATGGACATCCCATAATAAAGGACTTTGAGTTTTTGCAGGAGGCACATCCCTGGCTGAGTTCCAGGGAACCAACACCAGCCCATGGGCGGTGGGGAAAACCGAAGAGATCCCAGAGATTGGCTGTAGCTGAGATTCCTCCATCACTCACTCAGATAATTTCCCCAACAGTCTCTTATCTCTACAAACGAGTCATCCAGAATAAAATGACAGGTAGGAAACTTCCAGAAGGTAACTGTATCCTAGTCCCTGCCTTCAAACAGAATGATTCCTAAATTGAGGTCTGGGGCTGGAACTTAGATCGAATTTACCTCCAGGACTCTTTCGGCAGTATCTGATGTTAGAATTTCGATTTTAATGCTCCTTCCATCAGGCAGAAGTATATCCAGAGACGCTTTCTTGGTGGCCATGCTGAATGTGTCCTGTAAGCAGAAGGAAGCACAATAAGCTTCGGCGCCCTTCTGTGGGGGGCAGTCGGCTCCCTCTCCGGACCCTCAGGGCACACAGTGTCCAAAGCACATGAAAGCCGAATGCAGAGACTGAGGGGATCGGTTTAAGGGGGTGAGGTGGGAGTGAAGAGGGGGTGGAGAGGAGTCCAGGCAAAGCAATGACATGCAACTTGAATAATTTCCAGATAAACAAGGCATCCATTCTAGGAAAAAAAGCTTTTGATAAAATTCATCCACGTGACTCTTGGTCATCCCAGATTTTAACTCTCATTTTGAATATTTCCAGGCATCCCTACAAGTTTGTGATAGGTGGTGATTTAAGCTCCTGCTAAACAAAACTCTGAAGTTGCAAATCATGAGGCCCGTGTGGGGAAGCAAGTCTCCGTCTGGTTGAATGGCACCAGCTGAGGGCCCACACCCCAGCTCAGCGCAGCCGTGCCTGCACACACGCATTCCAGCCTTCTTCAGGGGACCTGTGTGTGCCAGAGGTGACTGGGAATCCAGGGACCTGTGAACCTCTCAGATAGAGTGTTCTAGAAGGTCAGAGACATGCCAGTGACATGGGAAGCCCATCAGAGCTGAGGGAAGCGTGAGGCTGAGGTTGGTGCTCAGCGAGAGGGACCCCGGGCAGGGCAGGGACAAGGGTCAGTGGCTGACCACGTGGGCCTCCCAGCGCAGCTGCGTCTGGGGGTGGCTGTTCTCAGCACCTCCCAAACCGGTTCCTGTCAGTTCACAGAACTGCTTCCTCTCTGGGAGGCTGATCCTGGTCACAGCCCTTCTCATCCCAGGTTCCACAATGGACTCATGCAGCCATTGTGTGCAATGCATTCACTTCCCTCCTAGGCATTTAGAATGGCACCGGTGATGTGACATCTGTGGGAAAACTGAGAAAAGAGCCACTCAAATCATCTGTGTTCTGAGCCTACTATAGAAGCCGGAATATTAGTAGTTAGCAATACAGTGGGAGGGGAAGGCGAGAGGAGGTACCTCTTGAGTGACCAGAAAATTTCCAGCCAGGTCACCTCCTTCCTGGAATCAGTTTGGGGAAAGGAAGATCCAAATGACCGATCAGCAGATTGTTGGGGATCATGGGGTTGGGGCTCAGGTCAGCTGACCACTGAGACCCCTTCCCCTCAACAGGCAGCCCCTTCCCTTCCTTAGTCTTCCTGACCACCCCCTGCAGTTCACAGACATAGCAGATTAGGCACCAGGCTTTGTAGGGAACAGGGGAATCTTGTGACCCCCAAGGACTGTAGCCTGTCAGGCTCCTCTGTCCATGGGATTTCCCAGGCAAGAATACTGGAGCAGGTTGTCATTTCCTTCTCCAGGGGATCTTGCCAACCCAGGGATTGAACCCGTCTCTTATGTCTCCTGCACAGGCAGGTGGGTTCTTCATCAGTGGAGCCGCCAGGGAGGCCCAATCACACTGCCAGGTACCTCAGAAGGCCCAACACCTTAGTGACTGGCTTATTTTTTCCTAATTTTATTATCCAAGGGCAATCCTTGAATAATGGTTAAATTTTAACCACCCCCACCCTGAGCCCACCTACTTACAATGACTAAATGGCTTCGCTTCTGAACCTGAGTACTTTAGAAGAGAAAGGCTGATATTTTCCAAATTCAAAGGGTTGGTCCACAAAACAGTATATGTTTGTGAATGTGTTATATTTATATATACAGTCAACATGCAGAGATAGCATCTTATTTATGAGTAAATATAATATCTGTGTATTTATTACATATAAACCTATTGTTAGATCACAATGTTGATAACTGTGCTCTGTGCTGCTTCACATGTAGTAGTTAATGCAATTCTCATACAATTCCATGAGGAATATACACTTATTAAGCCCCCTTTTTAGAGATACTTAAACCCTTATATTCACTGCAGCACTACCTACAATAGCCAAGACATGGAAGCAACCTACATGTTCATGAACAGATGAATGGATAAAGAGATGGTACACACTTACAATGCAACACTACTCAGCCATAAAAGGAATGAAATAATGCCATTTGCAGCAACACAGAAGAACCAGGAGATTATAAAAAGAGATATAAGTCACACAGAGAAAGACAAATACTACAGGATATCACTTACATGTGGAATCTAAAATACAACACAAATGAACATGTCTATGAAACAGAAACAGACTCACAGACATGTGGTTGCCAGGGGAGAGGGCAGCAGAGAGAAGGTGGAAGGAAGGAAGGAGTAGGAGTTGGGGACTAGCAGTAAATGGAGAATGGATAAACAGCAATGTCCTACTGTATAGCACAAGGAAGTACACTCAATATTCTGTGGTAAACCACAATGGAGAAGAATATGAAAAAGATATATATATATATATATATATATATATGTATGTATAACTAAGTCACTTTGCTATCTAGTCTACTTCAGTCATTCAGTCATGTTCCACTCTTTGCAACCCCCTGGACTGCAGCACGCCAGGCTTCCCTGTCCATCACCAGCTCTCGGAGCTTGCTCAAACTCATGTCCATCGAGTCAGTGATACCATCCAACCATCTCATCCTCTGTCGGCCCCTTCTCTTCCTGCCTTCAATCTTTCCCAGCATCAGGGTCTTTTCCAATGGGTCAGTTCTTCACATCAATATTGGAGTTTCAGCTTCAGCATCAGTCCTCCCAATGAATATTCAGGACTGATTTCCTTTAGGATGGACTGGTTGGATCTCCTGGCAGTCCAAGGGACTCTCAAGAGTTTTCTCCAACACCACAGTTCAAAAGC
>NW_011495050.1:21399353-21400655 GCF_000754665.1 Bison bison bison | reverse complement strand
GTTTTCTCCAACACCACAGTTCAAAAGCATCAATTCTTCAGTGCTCAGCTTTCTCTATAGTCCAACTCTCACATCCATACATGACCACTGGAAAAACCATAGCTTTCACTAGATGGACCATTGTTGGCAAAGTAATGTCTCTGCTTTTTAATATGCTGTCTAGGTTGGTCATAGCTTTTCTTCCAAGGAGCAAGCATCTTTTAATTTCATGGCTGCAGTCACCATCTGCAGTGATTTTGGAGCCCAAGAAAATAAAGTCTGTTACTATTTCCATTGTTTCTCCACCTATTTGCATGAAGTGATGGGACCAGATGCCTTGATCTTAGTTTTCTTAATGTTGAGATTCAAGCCAGCTTTTTCACCCTCCTCTCACTTTCATCAAGAGGCTCTGTAGTTCCTCTTTGCTTTCTTCCATAAGGGTGGTGTCATCTGCATATCTGAGGTTATTGATATTTCTCCCGGCAATCTTGATTCCAGCTTGTACTTCATCCAGCCCAGGATTTTGCATGATGTACTCTGCATATAAGTTAAATAAGCAGGGTGACAATATACAGCCTTGACGTACTCCTTTCCCAATTTGGAAACAGTCTGTTGTTCCATGTCTGGTTCTAACTGTTGCTTCTTGACCTGCGTACAGATTTCTCAGGAGGCAGGTCAAGTGGTCTGGTATTCTCACCTCTTTAAGTATTTTTTACAGTTTGTTGTGATCCACACAGTCAAAGTCTTTGGCATTGTCAATAAAGTAGAAGTAGATGTTTTTCTGGAACTCTCTTGCTTTTTCGATGATCCAACAGATGTTGGCAATTTGATCTCTGGTTTCTCTGCCTTTTCTAAATCCAGCTTGAACATCTGGAAGTTCACAGTTCACATACTGTTGAAGCCTGGCTTGGAGAATTTTGAGCATTACTTTACTAGTGTGTGAGATGAGTGCAATTGTGCGGTAGTTTGAGCATTCTTTGGCATTGCCTTTCTTTGGGATTGGAATGAAAACTGACCTTTTCCAGTCCTGTGGCCACTGCTGAGTTTTCCAAATTTGCTGGCATATTGAGTGCAGCACTTTCACAGCATCATCTTTCAGGATTTGAAAGAGCTCCACTGGAATTCCATCACCTCCACTAGCTTCGTTTGTAGTGATGCTTTCTAAGGCCCACTTGACTTCACACTGAAGGATGTCTGGCTCTAGGTCAGTGATCACACCATCGTGGTTATCTGGGTAATAAAGATCTTTTTTGTATAGTTCTTCTGTGTATTCTTGCCACCTGTTCTTAATATCTTCTGCTTCTGTTAGGTCCATACCATTTC
>NW_011495050.1:21392917-21399253 GCF_000754665.1 Bison bison bison | reverse complement strand
ACATCTTTTTTGTATAGTTCTTCTGTGTATTCTTGCCACCTGTTCTTAATATCTTCTGCTTCTGTTAGGTCCATACCATTTCTGTCCTTTATTGTGCCCATCTTTGCATGAAATGTTCCCTTTTTTTGCCTTGAGAACCCCATGAACAGTATGAAAAGGCAAAAGATATGACACTGAAAGATGAACTCCCCAGGTTGGTAGGTGCCCAATATGCTACTGGAGAAGAGTGGAGAAATAACTCATAAAGAATGAAGAGATGGAGCCCAAGCAAAAACAAAGCCCAGTTGTGGGTGTGACTGATGATGAAAGTAAAGTCTGATGCTGTAAAAGCAATATTGCATAGGAACCTGGGATGTTAGGTCCATGAATCAAGGTAAATTGGAATTGGTCAAACAGGAGATGGCAAGAGTGAACATTGACGTTTTAGGAATCAGTGAACTAAAATGGACTGGAATGGGTGAATTTAATTCAGATGACCATTATATCTACTACTGTAGGCAAGAATCCCTTAGAAGAAATGGAGTAGTCCTTATCAGAGAAGGCAATGACACCCCACTCCAGTACTCTTGCCTGGAAAATCCCATGGACGGAGGAGCCTGGGAGGCTGCAGTCCATGGGGTCCCTGAGGGTCGGACATGACTGAGCGACTTCACTTTCACTTTTCACTTTCATGCATTGGAGAAGGAAATGGCAACCCACTCCAGTGTTCTTGCCTGGAGAATCCCAGGGACGGTGGAGTCTGGTGGGCTGCCATCTATGGGGTTGCACAGAGTTGGACACGACTGAAGTGACTTAGCAGCAGCAGCAGCCCTCATAGTCAACAAAAGAGTCCAAAATGCAGTACTTGGGTGCAATCTCAAAAACCACGGAATGATCTCTGTATAACAGGCAAGTTTGGCCTTGGAGTACAAAATGAAGCAGGGCAAATGCTAACAGTTTTGCCAAGAGAATGCACTGGTCATAGCAAACACCCTCTTCCAACAACACAAGAGACGACTCTACACGTGGACATCACCAGATGGTCAATACTGAAATCACATTGATTATACTCTTTGCAGCCAAAGATGGAGAAGCTCTATATAGCCAGCAAAAACAAGACCAGGAGCTGACTGTGGCTCAGATCATGAACTCCTTATTGCCAAATTCAGACTTAAATTGAAGAAAGTAGGGGAAAACACTAGACCATTCAGGTACGACCTAAATAAAATCTCTTACGATTATACAGTGAAAGTGACAAATAGATTCAAGGGATTAGGTCTGATAGACAGACTGCCTGAAGAACTATGGGTGGAGGTTCATGACATTGTACAGGAGGCAGTGATCAAGACCATCTCCAAGAAAAAGAAATGCAAAAAGGCAAAATGGTTGTCTGAGGAGGCATTACAAATAGCTGACAAAAGAAAGGAAGTGAAAGGCAAAGGAGTAAAGGAGAGATATACCCACTTGAATGCAGAGTTCCAAAGAATAGCAAGGAGAGATAAGAAAGCCTTCCTCAGTGATCAATGCAAAGAAATAGAGGAAAACAATGGAAAGGGAAAGACTAGAGATCTCTTCAAGAACATTAGCGATACCAAAGGAACATTTCATGCAAAGATGGGCACTTTGATATGCAACAGAAATTAATACAACGGTGTCAATCAGCTATAATTCGATAAAATAAAAATTTTAAAGCCCCCTTTTTCAGATGTAGTAAAAGTTCACAAAGGTTAAGTAACTCCCCTCTAGGACATACTGCCATTTGGCAGCGGAGGCAGGACTGAAAGCCAGCTCCGCATGACCCAGGGCCTGGGCTCAAATGGGATGGACTTTTCTCCTGGCTGGCCCAGGAAGGTTGCTCCTGCATTGCTCTGGAGTGAATGTTTGTGTCTCTGGTGCCCCATGCCCCCATTTATATGGAGCCCTAACCTCTAGTGTGATGCTGTTACAGATGGGGCCTTTAGGAAGTGACTAGGGTTAAGCACAGAGAAGGCAAAGGCACCCCACTCCAGTACGCTTGCCTGGAGAATCCCATGGACAGAGAAGCCTGGTAGGCTCAAGTCCATGGGGTCAATACGAGTCGGACATGACTGAAAGACTTCACTTTCACTTTTCAGTTTCATACCTTGGAGAAGGAAATGGCAACCCACTCCAGTGTTCTTGCCTGGAGAATCCCATGGACGGCAGAGCCTGGTGGGCTGCCATCTATGGGGTCGCACAGAGTCGGACATGACTGAAACGACTTAGCAGCAGCAGCAACAGGGTTAAGTGAGGTCCTGTCCTCATGATGGGATTAGTGTCCTTGTAAGAAGAGACACCAGACAGCTTGCTCTCTGCACATGTGCACAAAGAAGAAATTTATTTCTCGCAGTTTTTAGAATTTTGGTTCTTTAAGCTACCGGTTACAGCAGTCCGAGCAGACAAATATAAGCATATCAATTATAGCTCTCCTTTACTAAGTGTCTAAGGGGACTTTCTTGGTGGTCCAGTGGTTAAGAATCTGTCTGCCAGTGCAGGGGACATGGATTCGATCCCCAGTCTGAGAAGATTCCACATGCCACATAGCAAGCCCACGCAGCACAACTACTGAGCCTGTGCTCTAGAGCCAGAGAACCTCAACTACTGAAGCCCACACGCCTAGATCCTGTGCTCTGCAACAAGAGAAACCACTGTAATGAGAAGCCCACACATTGCAACTAGAGAGCAGCCCCACTTGCCGCGACTGAGAAAGCCCACGTGCAGCAACGAAGACCCAGGGCAGCCAAAAATACACAACTAAATATTGAAAAATAAAAGATCATCATAGTCGTTTTTTTTTAGTGTCTAAGTTTGGATAAATTGGGCTTCCCTGGTAGCTCAGCTGGTAAAGAATCTGCCTGCAGTGCAGGAGACCCTGGTTCGATTCCTGGGTTGGGAAGATCCACTGGAGAAGGGATAGGTTACCTACTCCAGAATTCTGGCCTGGAGAATTCCATGGACTGTATAGTCCATGGGGTCACAAAGAGTCGGACACGACTGAGCGACTTTCACTCCATTTCACTTGGATAAATGACGTGACCATCATGTCACCACTGGAATACCAGCATAAGGTACCGTGTCATGTTGCCTCTCCACACACAACAAGTGTCCATCTGCCTGAGTGAATTTGCACACTCATCAATCACCATGTTGGTCACTTTTCAAACAGTCCTGTGGCTTCCCTCTGTTAATACTGGCCTTCACGTCAGCAAATGCTGACCCAACCATCTGCCAGGTTTTCCCTTTAAGTGTCCAGCGCTGGGACAACCCACCTCCCGGGAAGCTTTGAGAATCACTCCAAGCCCTTCCTCAGCAGGTCAGGGCCATGGGTTTCCCTCCTCCACAGCACACGCCCTGAGCTCCGCACATACAATCTCAGCCACACTTTCTTCATTTCTAACTTCCCAGGGGAATTCTGCCTGATTTCCCAAGTTCCCCTGCAGTTATGATAACTGCTAACAGTAGGGCCCCTGAGACCCCACATTTAGCTGAGTAGTCAAGGCTCAGGGGCTTCTCAGAGCGACTATTGCAAATAGTCCCTTTCCAGGTACACACCTCTGCTTAGGTCTTAGGTTCTTAAAGGTATTTGGCCTAGACTCACAAACATCAGGTGGCTCAGACGGTAAAGCGTCTGCCTGCAATGCGGGGGACCTGGGTTCAATTCCTGGGTCGGGAAGATGCCCTGGAGGAGGAAATGGCAATCCACTCCAGCACTCTTGCCTGGAAAATCCCATGGACGGAGAAGCCTGATAGGCGACAGTCCATGGGGTTGCAAAGAGTCAGACACGACTGAGCGACTTCACTTTCACTTTCACTTTCACTTTTAAACATCTCTTACCTCAGAGGAAAAACACTCTTAAAATGAATGGAATGATGCCATTGTCTTTTGATATGATTAAGGGAAAGCCTACCATTAATCTGTTACTTCAGTGCAACTCTTGACTCAAACTATGAGATATCTAAATTATATAAACAGTTAAAATGAAACAAATGCATGCCCATATTAAAGAAAAGTGAGGAAGTAGATTGCATTGGTAGAGTGGGTCAGATCATAGATGGCCCTAAAATCAGACACTTGAGGGTTTTATTAAAAACCTGGTTCTGGACTGGGACATGGGAAGGTAGAAATGGAGTTAGGGAAAGAGGTGTCTGACACTGTAAGTGAAAATGAACTAGAGGGAAGACTGAAGGATGTGGGAGACTTGAGAGAAGTGGGTGGCGGTCATTCAAGCACAAGGTACCAAGGGACTGGGCTAGACTGTGGGACTGAGAAATGCATGATGCACAGAGCAGACTGCCTGGTTCCAAGCCTAGTTCCGCCCTCACTGCGTGGGACCCTGTGGAAATCTGGACAGGCGACTCCCCTCTGTGCTCTGCATTCCTTCAGCTCTAAAGTAAGGCTGGCAGCTCCAGGAGGGCACCCCCTGCAAACACTCAAGCGGCAGCTTTCTTGGTTCATTCTTGTTAGCACAGGAATGAGGAGGTCATTACATACCTTTGATTTGACTTAGTGGCAACAGGTAAGAAATAAAGGGGCCCAGAAAAGATTCAGGAAGATGTTTTCCACACTCATATCCAATCAAGTGCCAAGTCTTGTATATTCACATCTTAGACAGTCTCTTCAATCCATCTACTTCTTTTCATCTTCACCACCTGCCCTTGAGTCCCACCTGATATGTCCTCCCCTCCTTGAAGCCTGCGATGGCCTCCTCACTGGTTACCTTGCTTCCATTCTTGCTCCCCTTGCAAGGCACTCTCCACACAGTAGCCAGAGAATACTTTTTTTCATGCAAAGCTGAAAATGTACTCCTCTAGCTTAAAACTCTCTAATGCCCTTACATTGTTCCAGGGACACTAAAAGAAAAGCACTGTTTTTCTCCACTCCACTCACATCAACACTTCTGACACTGATTACCTGGAGTTAGCACACACCACACAGATTAAGGACCCAGTCCCACAGGACGGCCCCTCCCCCACTTCAGAAGCCAACTGCGAGTCCAGGCCTCCCATACTTCTGATCAACTCCTATAAATCTGGGATTCCTATGACCCCTTACTGGAGTTTGATGATTTCCTAGAATAGCTCATAGAACTCAGGAAAGCTCTTTTCTTACTATAACCCATTTATTGCTAAGGATACAACTCAGGAAGAGCTAAATGGAAGGGATTCGGCACCTCTACATGTTTGCCCACACAGAAGCTCTCCGAACCCCACAGTTCAGGGATTTCTTGGAGGTTTCAGCATGTAGGCGTGACCAATGATTAACTCAGTCCCCAGCCCCTCTACCAAACCCAGAGGCCAGCAGGTGGGGCTCAAAGTTGCAACCCTCCAATTATATGTTTAAAAACAATTAAGCATCTTTTTTTTTTCCTTTAAATAATATCATTTTAAAATGACGTCATTTTTAACTCTAAGAAAAACAAAAGTTGTTCATGAAAGTAAAGGTAATCGTAATCATAAACATTATTTGTTCAGTAGTAAGAAATATTTACCTGTTATAAAGATCAAAGTATTGACTAGGAACTTAATGTTTTTAATGGTGAGATAAAACTGGGGAGAAGAATGGAATGAAAGAAGGTGATACAGAAAGCTGAATCCACATCCCTCATGTGTGTGCATGTGTGTGTGTAAAAGTCACTCAGTCATGTCCAGCTCTCTACGACCCTATGGACTGTGGCTTGCCAGACTCCTCTGTCCATGGGATTCTCCAGGCAAGAATACTGATGTGGGTTGTCATGCCCTCCTCCAGGGGATCTTCCTGACCCAGGGATTGAACCCAGGTCTCTCTCATTGAGGGCAGATCCTTTACTGTCTGAGCCACCAGGGAATCCTCTCATCCCTCATACAGGGAGTCAATAGATAATACCTACAAACTGAAGAACGGGAGAAAGAGATGAATATTATTAATCTCCAGATATTGAAATATCTGAAGAAAAAGCTAAAAGATTTGAAAGCCATTGCCTCTGGAAAGCAGGAGATGGTTATATTACAATACTTTTTAACACTATTTTACTTTTAAAATTATCAGCACATTTTGTTTGGTTTAAAAAAATGAAAAATTTTAGGACAATATGGTGAAGAGGAGAAATGATAGAATTGAAAAACTTTAATGAGATAAAAGCAAATGCACAATAGATGAAACATTCTGGGTTGGGAGTTGTGATCGAGGAGGAATTTGGCTCTATTTGTGATATTTGAATTTTACTTGTATATATATATAATTTATAAAATATAAAAGACATAATAATGCAATTAGAGGAAAAAAGCCAACATGGTGGGTCCAGATTGTACAAAAACAAAACTTAACTAAGCCATCTTGATTTAGGCGGGGGGGGGGGGGCC
>NW_011495050.1:21386429-21392817 GCF_000754665.1 Bison bison bison | reverse complement strand
GGGGGGGGGCCAGGAATTGAAACACACAATTCATACTAGTAAACTAAATGCATTTATCTTTAAGAAACCTCTAAATCCTCCATTACCATGGGCTGCCTTTGGAGAAGAGAATGGCAACCCCACTCCAATATTCTTGCCTGGGAAATCCCATGGACAGAGAAGCCTGGCGGGCTACAGTCCCTGGGGTCACAAAGAGTGGGACACACCTTAGTGACTGAGCGCACATGGGCTGCCTTAACACATTTTCAAACATTTAAAATGTTTTAATTTTAACACATTTTCAAATCAAATTTAATACCCTGAGAAATTGTGTAATATTTCAAAGAAGCTCCATCAGTGGGCTTTATTGATATTCTCCTCTGAGGCCAAAGAATGTCTGGTAGCCATAGCACTTACCCTGATCTTTATTATCCAGAAAATCCATATTTGGATGTGCCAACCTCTAAATTTCCATCACACTTACTAATCAGTCCTAAACATTTCACTACAAGGGAAACAGGAAACATTCTTAAGAGGAAATGGGGAAAGAGTCACAGAGCCCCTAGACCCATGGTAGGCAACACTCCCCAAATACATACATTCCCCTAACTCCCCAAGTACACAAAAGCTACACAAATACCTTCTTAGTCTCTTTCTTCTCAAACATGCTGTTCACACTATATAGATTAAGAACCAGGAACATACAGGCCTTAGTTTAAAGACTGGTTTTGCCTTTCAAAAACCCCTTCATCTCAGAGGCAATCGCAGGCCAAAGTTTGGGAGCATGGTAAGTGGGTGGGTAGGAGGGGTCTGGATACAAAACCAGCGGAACCTGGTGAGGGATCGGGCTAGAGGGGGCTGCCACCGCTCTAGAAATACTTCATGACATCAGTAGATCCAGGCTCCCTGGGCTTCCACTTATTAAGATGTGTATCCTTGAGCAAATTACTTAACTGAAAAAGAGGAGCACCACTCTCAACAAGTTGCGAGGGTGAATGAGATACAGCACAGACAGCGTCGGGTCCAGCCCGGATCGAATATCCTGTAGAAGCAGCCCCCTCTGATGACTGTTGCTCCCCCTGAGTAGAGGCTCCTTGGAAGGCTCCTACACGGTCACACGTATTCACATTTCTAACACATTGTGTCCTTGTCCAGAGACAGGAAGGTGTGCATGTACCTGCTGAGTCCTGGAGAGCCAGGCCTGCGAGTGTGTGACTGTTGGGTAATAACCACCAGGAAACAGCAGGCCAAGCACTTATTAAAAGCTGTGAAAATATTCGGCGGGGGGGAATGCCTGTATAATATTGAGGTGGGGAGACTTCCCAACCCTTGCTCCCTGGGCTCCTTTGCTGGTCTGGCAGACCCACACATCCGCTGTGCTCATCTCAGTCCTCCTGGCACTCACCAGTCCTCCACGAGCCATCTCACTGCAGGCTTGGCTGGTCGAGTCTCCCCTGCACCGACCACATCTAGTCACTGCTGAGCAATAACGCTGGCCCTGGAAGGTGGTCAGGGGACGGGCTACTCACCCCCAATAATAAGCAGCTATTGCTTCCCTTTTACCAATACCTGTCCTGAGTCTCCCAGACCACTGGATATTAACGTGATTTCCTAGCATTTCCCTGAATGGGAAGAAAAAGCTGGAGTATAATCTTACCTCCCTGCCTACCCCAGAAATCACCCGATGCTAACTTCGAGGTCCTTCTTCAGGTCATTAACCAGGGTGCCCTCTATCATGTTCCTTGGACACTCATTCACCCTGTGGCAGTGCTTCTGAGCCCTTTTCTCACCAAGTCACATGGAGAAAATAATACTGTTTGTACTGGACACAGGGAAGGTGGGCACGGAGCTGCTGGAGGTGGGTGGGCCCACAAATGCTTCATCAGGGCTGAGAGGATGGAGATCTCGACATATCCCTAATCCTCTCCTGCATCATGACCCTGTATCACAGCACTCAGTCCTGTATAAGAGCACTCAGCCCTGTACCGTAGCGTGTAGTCCTGTATCACAGTCTCATTCCTGTGTCACTGGGCTCATTACATCATGGTCTTACATGGTGACTTTTCTGTCTCCACAACAAGACTGGAAACTCCATGATCTGGACGAGGTGTGATTTCCTGGTGCCTCCGTCTCCTCTACAGCATTATCAAGTCCCAGCAACCATTCAACACATATTTGTTCCACTATAAACAGTCACAAGGCTTCCCAGGTGGCACTAGTGGTCAAGAACCTGCCTGCCAATGCAGGAGACTTAAGAGATGTGAGTTTGATCCCTGAGTTGGGAAGACCCCCCTGGAGGAGGGCATGGCAACCCACTCCAGTATTCTTGCCTGGAGAATCCCATGGACAGAGGAGCCTGGTGGGCTGCAGACCATAGGTTCACAAAGAGTCAGACGCGACCAAGTCGGATGCAGCCAAGGGACTAAACAGCAACATGAACAGCCAAGGGCGGCAGCAGGCAGGGCAGGGGCCTGATGAACACAGAACCACCTTCCTGACTTAGACTTAGTATCCTTTTCAAAATCATACTGTAGCCTCTTTTATAAACATCTTCAGGAGTTGTCCTCATTTTGTTTTGGAGGCAAACAGAAAACAAGTGGAAGGAACATCCTCTTTGAAGAAGCTGAAAATGGTCCCAGGCCTGAAACGCTGGGTTTGCAGAGGAGCTGCCGAGCCTGGTGAACACTGGACCTGTGCGGGGAGGAGGGAAGCAGAGGGACAAAGGGGCAGCGGGCAGGACTTAGGCCACGTTGACACTGTCTTAACGCAGCTCCTCAGGAGGCACCAGGAGGGTCTGGGAGCACAAGTCTGGGCCCCTCTGATGGCACCAGGTGTCTGGGGAGAGATGCACAGGCCTGCCATCTTTGCCCAAAGCAATCTCAGCAGGTGGGGAAGAGGCAAAAGGATTGGTGTTGGTGATGGCAGGAGGACCTCCTAGGTGTCAACATTGGCCAGGTGACATTTATGTGCCTTAGGAGCACCGGCTCACTTCATCCTCCCAACAACCCTCAGAGAAGAGCTACTCTGCTCATTCTAGAGATGGGGAGACTGAGATACAAAGAGACTAAGTAAATGGCCTCAAGCCATGCAAGTTGAAAGTGGGGCAGCCGCCAAACTATGAATCTTGGGCATCTCACTCCGAGCCAGCACTCCCAGCTACTGAGTTAGTCCTGGGGCTGATTCATCAGCAGGAGGGTGGAAGACATGATCTTGTGAAGAGGAACTGTGTGGTTTGGGCTTCATGACAGACACGCCACTCCACCCTGGGGCACAGTGTTAGTGAGAAGGTGCCCAGAAATGAGAGGCAAGATCCAGCAGACAGGTTCCACCAACTCAGCTCTGGCAACTCCCAGCATCATGGGTCAGCAAACAACTGGCTCCGGGAACATAAACTCTTTCAAAATTGAGGGTCTCCTGGGAAGAGCCAGAGGCAAAAATCCCTCAGGAAAGGAGGAAAGAAATGTGACCAAATGTGGGTGAAAAATATATGCCCCCAAAATGATGCCACTGGGCTTCCCTGGTGGCTCAGTGGTTAAGAATCCGATGCAGGAGACATGGGTTTGCTCCCTCGTCTGGAAAGATCTCAATTAAAAAAGAAAAAAAGGCAAAATGATGCAACTAAGGAAATGAAGATGATGACTGTTAACCAAAGCAAGACTTCTCTGAACTCAGACCTCAAAGAACAAATAAAGACCTCAACGAGGAGATAAGCAAACAAAAGAGCATAGAAGGAAGCTGGCCAAACTCACGGAAGCAATGGAAGAGAAAAACAAAGCCCCTGCAAAAGTGAGAACTCCATCACAAGAAAAAAGAAGAGATGCTGCCAAATGCAGCTGGGGCAAAAGGCTTCCGCACAGTTAAACAGATAAAAAAAATACTAAGAGCACTAAAACACTCAAAACAAAGACACTCAAAACAAAGCTCCAAAACACTGCCACCCTCTGAATAACTTTTAGAAAGCACTGAAAACAAAAACCACAATGCACACAAAGACGACAGAACCAAGGCTGACTTACCTCTGTGCGTTCACGCAGAATGATTTGCAAGATGCAAATTGTGAAAAGCAAGGTTCAGAAAGTGGGTAGAGTAAGTGCTTATTCATGAGACAGAAAAGGATATGCCTATGTATGAATGCTCGTATCTGCACAAAAGTGCGTAGAGGGACACGTGTTAAACTGTAAACAAGTGTCTACGGTGGGAGTGAGGTTGCACGGGTGTGGTGGGAGTGAGGTTGCACGGGTGTGGGCCCAGTCACATCCAACTCTTTGCGACCGCTGGACTGTAGCCCACCCGGCTCCTCTGTCCACATGGAATTTTCCAGGACTACGTTGCCATTTCCTCCTCCAGGGGATCTTCCCAACCTAGGAATTGAACCCATGACGCTTGTGTCTTCTGCACTGGCAGGCAGATTCGCCACCACTTTGAGGTTACTTTTATCATGCACCGTTTTGTGCTGTTTGAATGTTACCACCATCACCACTGCAACAACAAACTTTTCAAATAGAAGGAAAATATACATGTATGTGTATATACACGCACACACACACACACACACCCCCCTAACATTAAGTATACGTGAAAGTACGGGCAGTCATGCAATGGGAGGCTCCAGCGGCATTTCTCAGTTGGGTGGACCAGTAAGTTTATCAACACTCTTGAACCACTGAATAAATGCACTTTGTTCCTTTTTTTTTTTTTTTTTTAACAAATCTGATCAAGGTATCGCTCCTCCCTGAACCAGGGAACCAGTTCAGTAATATCATATCATTGGACGACTTCGGTCCTTTCAAAGCTCTTCCATTCAGTTGAGAACGTACAAGGAGGCATAAAGATGTTCCCAGTGTACCAGCCGAATGGATCCTGCACTAAACAAATGTATCTGGCCAAGCTCCAGCCTCTGGGGGCAAGTGGCCAATGGTTCTTTAGACCACCAAAGGACAGGGAGTTCCTGTCTGTCCTGTGGAGATTGAATTTTCTCCATAATTCATTTACAATAAAGTTCTAAGCAGAGAATACACAAATATAATCTGGCATGGCTATTACTGCTGTCCTGAGGTCTTCACTGTGGAAACTTGGAAGTCCCAGCTAAAGAAGCAGGGTCCCAGAGTTGTTATGGGGGCCCTAATAATAATGTATTCTCTTTTCCATGGCTAGTTTTGAGATGTCAGTGCTTATGCAACAGATAAAAGGTATCAACTTAATTAAAATGGGCAAAAGGCCAAGTGATACACTTAATGTTCCATCTAGAATCTAAGCCTCCAAAAGAAGAAAATATTAATAGGAACCATCTTCCTGTGTCCTCCAAATGAATGTATTTTATCTGAATCCAGGCTCTGTAGGGCTGATGGTCAGAAACACACCCATGGAAACATGTTCCGTAGTGAAATCATGACCTTAGTCAAGAAAAGTAAGCTTACCAGCTGCACCAGTTTTAAAAAATCAATGAAGACATCACTTCTCAACATGTTTGGGTCCATGGTTACTGAAAAACAGGGACAGCAAGCCAGGTTAGCACAGGGCTGTGTTGACTGTTCTGTTAAACTGCCCTGTCCTCCAGGGAGCCCTCCAGACCTTGACAGTGCACCGCTGCCTCCTTAAAGGCAATGGAGCCTGTGACTTCTCAAATCCATGAAAACCCACAAGGCCTCCTCCTCCAGGCAGCCTGGACTGACACCGTGAACCCATCACACCAGTCCCAGGTGACTCTTTCCAGGAGTCCTTTTTCACTCATACACATCCATCACTCAATAGCCATCTTTCTGCCCCTACTAGAAAGACGATGAAGTTGATATGAAGAAAAAATAAGATCTAAAACTGTGGATCTAGACTCCCACTTTAGTGAGATGCTTGGTCATTTGAAAATTTTAAATCAGCCAAGAAACAAGGATGTAGAGGACTTCTTTTCACAATGGGAGCTCTCAAGAGGTTATCCAAAAACAAACAAAAAAAGCAACAATAAGGCTGCCAGAGATTTAAACTTTCTTCTGTACTTATAAGACATTTACCCCCTTAGATTTAAAGCTCCAGATACCAACACACAGAGCTGTAGCCAGAGTACATGGGGCCGGGACTTGCCCCCCGAGGACCCCACAGTCACACGTGAGGGGCTTCCCTGCAGCTTTCTCAGTTCTTATCTTCCTCCCCATGAGTCCTCTCCCACACTCGAGCTGAACTTATCCACCTTCTAAATCTATATCAAATGTCTTTCTTTTTGTTGCTCTTTTACTGATCTTGTCAAATCACTTCTACCAGCATTCCAAACTAGCACCAACTGAGGTCATTTCGGGTTGTGCTTCCCAAATGATGCCAGGTTTTTCAAAATAAAATAACTAAGAGAGAGAGTCTCTGTAAGAACAAAAACTTTTTTCCCTCTCTTTTAAAGAGGTCATTTCACTGCGGGGGTGGGGGT
>NW_011495050.1:21381198-21386329 GCF_000754665.1 Bison bison bison | reverse complement strand
TGGAATATATGTAACATGTGTGCTAAGTCACTTCAGTCATGTTCGACTCTGTGTGACCCTATCAACTGTAGCCTGCCAGGCTTCTCTGTCATGGGAGTCTCTAGGCAAGAATACTGGAGTAGGTTGTCAATCCTTTCTCCAGAGGATCTTCCTGACCCAGGGATCGACCCCACGTGGCATATGTCTCCCGCACTGGCAGGCAGGTCCTTTACCACTGGTGTTACCTGGGAAACCCATATGTGGCATGCATGCAAACTAATCATGACAATCAGTACCATGGATCCTTGGGATGGGGAACACTGTTGAAAAAGTGTTCAATAAATTAGTATTTACTGTACAACCATTAAGTACGGAATACTATGCAAAGCATTTTGCATGTTTTAGCTCACTTAATCTTCACAACAAACCCTGAAGTAAAGAGCATTTCCAGTTTACAGATAAAGACACTGAAGCTCAGAGAAGGTAAGTGTCTTTCCCCAGGTCACACAGCCAGTGAGGTGCAAACCGGGGGCTTGGCTCTGGGTCTGAGCAGAGTTTGTGCCCTCAGTCACATGCCACACTGCACTGTCTCCTTCCTCTACCTTCCAAGGGGATGCGCGGGGCATCCTGATTATGGATAAAGGCCAGGTCTAGAGAAGTGACCCCTGAAGCACAGTAAGCATTTGTGAAAAGGCCAGCTGTTAAAGGAGTATTTCATGAAGATCTGAGAAAGCAAACCAAGAGAGAATGAAATTTCAAAAGATATTACATTTTGAACTTGAAAAAATTTATTTAATATGTCTAAAAAGGGGTACATTCTCCATTACAAAAGATGAATGGAAAATAGATGACTTCTAGAATTTCTATTTGCTATGTTTTAAAAAAAAAAATATGTGCAACTCTGAAAAATAATGAGGTAAATTTATAATTGCTTCAGATGACCATTATATCTACTACTGTGGGCAAGAATCCTTTAGAAGAAATGGAGTAGCCCTCATAGTCAACTAAAGAGTCTGAAAGGCAGTACTTGGAGGCAATCTCAAAAACAACCAGAATGATCTCTGTTTGTTTCCAAGGCAAACCATTCAACTCTAAGTAATTCAAGTCTATGCCCCAATCACTAATGTCAAAGAAGCTGAAGTTGAATGGTTCTATGAAGACCTACACAACCCTTTAGAGCTAACACCAAATAAGATGTCCTTTTTTATCATAGGGGACTGGAATACAAAAGTAGGAAGTCAAGAGATACCTGGAATAATAGGTAAGTTTGGCCTTGGAGTACAAAATGAAGCAGGGCAAAGGCTAACAGAGTTTTGCCAAGAGAATGTGCTGGTCATAGCAAATACCTTCTTCCAACAACACAAGAGATGACTCTAACACATGGACATCACCAGATAGTCAACACTGAAATCAGATTGATTATATTATTTGTAGCCAAAGATGGAGAAACTCTATACAGTCAGCAAAAACAAGACCAGGAGCTGACTGTGGCTCAGATCATGAACTCCTTATTGCCAAATTCAGACTTAAATAGAAGAAAGTAGGGAAAACCACTAGACCATTCAGCTATGACCTAAATCAAATCCCTTACGATTATACAGTGGAGGTGAGAAATAGATTCAAGGGACTAGATCTGATAGAGTGCCTGATGAACTATGGACAGAGGTTCATAACAGGTACAGGAGGCTGTGATTAAAACTACCTCCAAGAAAAAGAAATGCAAAAAGGCAAAATGGTTATCTGAGGAGGCCTTACAAATAGGCCTTCTCAGGTTGTCTGAGAAAAGGAGAGACGTGAAAGGCAAAAGAGAAAAGGAAAGATATACCCATTTGAATGCAGAGTTCCAAAGAATAGCAAGGAGAGATAAGAAAGTCTTCCTCAGTGATCAATGCAAAGAAATAGAGGAAAACAATAAAAGGGGAAAGACTAGAGATCTCTTTAAGAAGATTAGAGATACCAAGGGAACATTTCATGCAAAGATGGGCTCGATAAAGGACAGAAATGGTATGGACCTAACAGAAGCAGAAGATATTAAGAAGAGGTGGCAAGAATACACAGAAGAACTGTACAAAAAAGATCTTCATCACCCAGATAACCACAATGGTGTGATCACTCACCTAGAGCCAGACATCCTGGAATGAGAAGTCAAGTGGGCCTTAGGAAGCATCACTACGAACAAAGCTAGTGGAGGTGATGGAATTCCAGTTGAGCTTTTTCAAATCCTAAAATATGATGCTGTCAAAGTGTCGCACTCAATATGCCAGCACATCTGGAAAACTCAGCAGTGGCCACAGGACTGGAAAAGGTCAGTTTTCATTCCAATCCCAAAGAAAGGCAATGCCAAAGAATGCTCAAACTACCGCGTAATTGCACTCATCTCAATTGCACTAATAGCAAAGTAATGCTCAAAATTCTCCAAGCGAGGTTTCAACAGCATGTGAACCGTAAACTTCCAGATGTACAGCTGGATTTAGAAAAGGCAGAGGAACCAAAGATCAAATTGCCAACATCCACTGTATCATCGAAAAAGCAAGAGAGTTCCAGAAAAACATCTGCTTCATTGACTACGCTAAAGCCTTTGACTTTAGCATATCATAACAAACTGTAGAAAATTCTGAAAGAGATGGGAATACCAGACCACCTTACCTGCCTTCTGAGAAACCTGTATACAGGTCAAGAAGCAACAGTAAGAACTGGACATGGAGCAACAGACTGGTTCCAAATTGGGAAAGGAGTACATCAAGGCTGTATATTGTCACCCTGCCTGTTTAACTTGTTTAACTTGTATGCAGAGTACATCATGTGAAATGCCAGGCTGAATGAAGCACAAACTAAAATCAAGATTCCTGGGAGAAATATCAATAACCTCAGATATCAGATGATATCACCCTTATGGAAGAAAACAAAGAGGAACTAAAGAGCCTCTTGATGAAGGTGAAAAAACTGGCTTAAAACTCAACATTCAAAAAACTAAGATGAAGGCATACAGTCCCATCACTTCAAGGCAAATAGATGGGGAAACAATGAAAACAGTGACAGATTTTATTTTCTTGGGCTCCAAAATCACTGCAGATTGTGACTGCAGCCATGAAATCAAAAGATGCTTGCTCCTTGGAAGAAAAGCTATGAGAAACCTAAGCAGCATATTAGAAATCAGAGACATTACTTTGCCAATAAAGATCCATCTAGTCAAAGACATGGTTTTTCCAGTAGTCATGTATGGATGTGAGAGCTGGACCATAAAGAAGGCTGAGTGAGTGAGTAAAGTCACTCAGTTGCGTCTGACTTTTTGCGACCCCGTGGACTGTAGCCCACCAGGCTCCTCTGTCCATGGGATTCTCCAGGCAAGAATACTGGAGTGGGTTGCCATTTTCTTCTCCAGGGGATCTTCCCGACCCAGGGATCAAACCCAGGTCTCCCACATTGCAAGCAGATGCTTTAACCTCTGAGCCACCAGGGAAGCCCTGGTATAAGAAGGCTGAGTGTTG
Source organism: Bison bison bison (assembly GCF_000754665.1). Classification (NCBI taxonomy): domain Eukaryota; kingdom Metazoa; phylum Chordata; class Mammalia; order Artiodactyla; family Bovidae; genus Bison; species Bison bison. The sequence goes on along the minus strand of NW_011495050.1, from coordinate 21,382,862 downwards.
AACAATTGATGCTTTTGAACTGCAGTGTTGGAGAAGACTCTTGAGAGTCCCTTGGACTGCAAGGAGATCAAACCAGTCAATCTTAAAGGAAATCAGTCCTGTTTATTCATTGGAAGGACTGATGCTGAAGATGAAGCTCCAATACTTTGGCTACCTGATATAAGAGCCGACTCATTAAAAAAGACCCTGATGCTGGGAAAGATTGAGGGCAGGAGGAGAAGGAGACGACAGAAGACAAGATGGTTGGATGGCATCACCAACTCAATTGACATGAGTTTGAGCAAGCTCTGGGAGATGGTGATGGACAGGGAAGCCTGGCACGCTTCAGTCAATGGGGTCGCAAAGAGTCAGACACTACTGAGCAACTGAACAACAATAAGAAAGATCTGTAAGACTGATGTTTTAAGAGGAGCAAAATCAACATACAGAAGAAAAAGGTTTTTTTCTTTTGTAATGAAGGACATTAGTGGGGTATTTGGCGATGTTTGAATAAAGTCTCTATACTAGATAGCATTACTATATCAGTGTTAATTGCCCGATTTTTATAACTACACTTTAGTTACTGAAGAGAATGTCCTTGATCTCAGGAAATACACATAGATATACTTAACGATAAAGTGGTTTATATATGCAAAACAAGTGTCTCAAAAATTATATACAATATATATTATGCATACATTCATAACACCAACACAGACATGGGAAAGTGAGAGAGAGTAATAAAGTAATAAAGAAAGTAATAAAGTAAAGTGTTAACATCTGGGAAATCTGGGTAGAATATACAGAAATTTTTGCATTAATTTTGCAACTTCTCTGTAAGTCAGAAATTCTTTCAGACTAAAAAGTTTTAAAAACTCAGATTCAGGACATCCCTGGCAGCGCAGCCAATAGAAATCTGCCTGCCAATACAGAGAACATGGGTTCGGGCCCTGGCCGGGGGGGATCCCACATGCAGTGGAACCACTGGGCCCTTGGGCCACAACTACTGAGCCAAGAGCAGCAGCTCGTGAACCCACGTGTTCTAGAGCCCATGCTCTGCAACAAGAGACCCGCTCATGGTGAGACGCCCATGCACCGCAACGAACAGCAGCCCCCACTAAAGAAAGCCCATGTGCAGCAATGAAGACCCAGAGCAGCCAAAACAAGCTAATTAATTAATTTAAAACAAAACTCATATACAGAAAAATGCATAGAGTAAGCTTCGATTTGTCTTTAACCAACAAAGATGTACTCACACACTAGAATACACAGGATGGTTTCTGAGAAATACACAAGCCTCTTGTATTAATAATAGTATTTTATTTTAAAGGCATGAGAATCTGAGGTGGAAGGGAACATGTCTTTCATTTTAAACTCTTTGGCCAGGTTTTATTTTTAAAACATTTTATGTCTATACCATTTCCCCTTTTTAAACTTTTAACTGTTTGAATGCCAATGATTCTATTTCTCCCCACCGTCCTCTCTTATGAGAGCTCATCTTGCTGTGCATATAGGACTTTTTAGAAGCCCACCAATGCTCCAAGACTCTGTATCACTGGCTTCATGGGTCCAGAGCAGACCTCCAAGCATTCCTGGTGCCTCAGCTTTGCTCCTAGGGAAGCCAGAGAGGAAACTGCCATCTCCAGCACTGGCAGTAAACATTTCTGATCTCTCCTGAAAGCTTT
>NW_011495050.1:21369751-21381098 GCF_000754665.1 Bison bison bison | reverse complement strand
CATAAAAACAGATCATTTTATCCTTTTGTTCAGTCTTAATCCAAATGACATTTCTTTGACTTCTACAATCAAAACCAACACAGAGCACGTGGGGAAGGGGTAACTCTAAACAAAGCATTTTTATACCAAATACAAAGACCGCATATTGTATGATTCCATTTATGTGAAATATCCAGAGCAGGCAAATTTATAAAGGCATAAATTAGTGCATAAAAACAAGGGCTGGTAAGGGAGAGCAATAGGAAGTGGCTGATAATAGGTATAAAATTTCTTTTGGGGTGGTAAAAATGCTCTCAGATTAGATGACGGTGGTGGTTACACAATTCTGTAAATATACTAAGAGCCATTGAGGACAGATATAAACCTTCACATTTCCACAGATCTGTTTTAAAAAATCCAAATACATACCATTTTGTAAATATTGTTCTAACTGGTCCCTTCTCTCATCAGCCATAGATGTGGTCATTGCAAGATAGTACTTTGGTGGAAAGGGTGGCAGGCAATTTCCAAACACCCGCTTCAGCTGAAAGATCCAGAAAACACAGGGTTAAGGCGAAGCCCCTACCGTTCAAGGCTGGTTAGACACCTAACCTCCGCCTGGGGCAAGTCTCTCTCCCGCACTTTATCTAAAATTAACACTTCCTGATGGTCACAAAGAGTCGGGCACGACTGAGTGGCTGAACTGCACTGATGGTCAAAAGGAGGAAGAGGTGATACCTTGATTTTCTTAAAGAGGATTTTATTATAGTATAGGTTTCTAGAACACTGTTAGACGTATCTCAGACTGACAACTCCAGTCTGAGTTTGGTAGATTTGGGGTATATTTTAATCTTTCATTTGTTTTTACACAACTGCCCATCAGTCACATCATACAATATTCCTTTAATTCATTCCCCAATAGTATTCGTGACATCAATGATGAGAGTTAGGAATTTAATTCCCCCTCCCCACACCCACCCAATTTGAACAGAACAGCAGATGCTCAGAGTTGTGCAGTCTAATTTGGTAGCCTCTGATAACACAGCTAGTCCAAACTGAGATGGGAGGTAAGTGTAAAATACACTCTAGTTTTAAGGGAAGACTTCGTACAAAGGGAAGACAATGTAAAACATTTTGCTATGTGTATGCTAAGTAGCTTCAGTCGTGTCTGACTCTTTGGACTGTAGACTGCCAGGCTCCTGTCTGTGAGATTCTCCAAGCAAGAATATAGGTGTGAGTTGCCATACCCTCCTCAATAACTTTTTATGTTTATTATCTACTGAAATCATAATATTTTAGATGTATCAGATTAAATAAAATATATCATTAAAATTAATTCCACCTGCTTTTAAAATCTTTTTTAACATGTTAAAATTTTAACACAAAATTTTGCAGTGTTACATATGTGGCTCACATTCTACTGCTAGTGGACAATGTTGGTTTCTAAAAGTCCTGCAAGGCTGACATATGATCCCAATAGAAACCCTGCCAGACCCCTCCCTCTTCCCCACCCATATATGACCCAAGACCACGACCAGGTTGGAAACTATCTTTATGCAAGCTCATAGTGGATGCATCAAAAATAATTTTAAAATTAGGTAATCAAAAATGACCTTCATTCCAGACTCACATTTACAGTGAAAGCTTGAAAATAAGACATCGTATTATTCTTTTTAAAGTAGAAGAAAGGAAACCAGGAAGATTTTAACATGGTACCTCTGGAACAGGAAATTTCACTGGCTTAAAGAAAATGAGAGCAGATCTAAGAGAAATGAGACTGCAAATAAGAACGAACTAAAATTCCATTACCTTTGTCAAAAATAGTGTGTGTTTGGCTATTTACCTTGCACCAGCCCTAACTTCAAAATAGATCCCAAATCTGGCCACTTCTTCCTCCCCCGCTGCCATCACTCTTGTCCACAACCCTGTCATCTCTTGTTCCAGGTTATTGCAGTAACTTTCTAACAGATCTGTCTGCCTCCGCCCTTGCTCCCCTTCCGTCTATTCCTAATACAGAATCTAAAGTTACTTAAAAGTGTAAGTCAGATCATTCCTCTGCCCTGCACAAAATCCTTCATAGCAGCCTATCTCACTCAAGTAGGAGCCAAAATCCCAATTCTGGGCCACCCGCTAAGACGTCCATTAGCCACCCATGACTACTTAAATTTAAACTTAAAATTTAAAATTCAACTCCTCCATCTCACTAACCACATTTCAAATACTCAGTAGCCACTGGAAACATGGCAAGTTCCTAGCAAACTGGACAAAGAAGATACAGAGCATTTCCACCAGCACATAAATTTCTATTGGATAGTGTTGATTTAACACTTAGAAAGGTTATTACCTGCCTACCTGAAGGGAAGATACAGCTCCCTTATATTTCGTTTGGTCTGCTAGGTTGTTCGTTCGATTTCTAGGGAATCTAAATTTGATGCCAACATTTATTTTTGCAATTTAAAAATATTCAAGTTATATTCTGGAGAGAATATAAAATGGCACAGCCACTTTGGAAGAACTTTTGGCAATTTCTTACAAGGTAAACATAGTTTTACCACATAATTCAGCAACTACACTCTTAGTTATTCACCCAACAGATTTGAAAACTGTGGCCACAAAAAAACAGCATACAAACATTTAGAGGTGCTTTACTCATAATCACCAAAACCTGAAAGCAACCGAGATCTCCTTCAATAGGTGAATGGATAAACAAACTCTGGTCTATCCCTACCATGGAATATTCCCCAGCGACAAAAAGAAATGAGTTGTCAAGCCACAAAAAGACATGGAGGAAACTGAGATACACATTGATAAATAAAAAGTCAATCTGAAAAAACACACTCTATGACTTCAATGATATGATATTCTTGGGGGAAAAGCAAAATGATAGAGAGAGTGAAAACATCCATGGTCACCAGGAGCTTGGAAAAGGGCAGTGTTGAACTGGTGAAGCCCGTGGAACCTTTCAGGGTGAAACTGGTCTGTATGATACTATGGTACAGAATACTAGGCATTTGCCAAACCTACTGAACTTTACAACACAACTTTAATGTGTGCAAATATTTAAAGAATCATTTGGGAAGTGGGGGGAAACCCAGAAAGGAATGCAGAATGTGAGTAAACAATTTAACTATATTATACATACATGAATCAACTGGAGTGAAGGGAATGAGGGAAAAGGTGCTGACCCAAGTCACTCTGCAAATGAGTCTGTAAAATTAAAGGCAAGAGCAGCTGTACAGAAGCACTGAGCTCCAGCTGATAAAATTGTCTCCTACGTGGATACAGGTTAACCATTCTGGTACCTCTATATGTGCCCACAGAATGGAACAATCAAGTCAACGGGTGGCAGGTGGCATGAGTGGTTTCTCACTGTTGTAATGAGAGTTTTCAGATAAGGGAACAGGCTAGAGTGAGCCATGTGGTGATGGGTTACCGTTGAAGACATCGGTATGAACTCACGTTTAACTTAATTTAGACACCGATGGCTACACGCAGAGGTATTTATTTATAGACATGCACATATGCACATATGTTTTCTTGCTCTTTAAGCTGAGAGGGCCTAAAAGCAACGACACTGCGGCAGTGGAGAACACATCTAGTGCCAGATATTGGTTTCTAATGTTATTCTCCAATAAAAGCAACTAGGACTCCATGAAGAAATGGTTGATTCTAGGACTGAGGCAGGAAATACACAAGATGAGTCTGGGACTGGGACTTCCCTAAGGTCCAGTGGTTAAGACTCTATGCCTCCAATGCAGACGGTATGGGTTTGATCCCTGGTCGGGGAACAAAAATCCCACCAGCTACACAGTGGGGCCAAAAAAAAAAAGAAAAGATGAGTCTGGGGAATCTTATAGTGCCAGAAAATAAGAAAGTGTGTAAAGCAAACAAAAGTCAAATAAGGGTATGTCAAAGAAACAGGAACAAACAGAAAGAGCTCCCACAGGCCAAGCTGGAACAATTTGAACAATAAAATAAAGTATAATTGAAGTACAGCCTGAAGTATAAAGTAAATATCTAGGAGTCCACTCCAGGAGTATTATATCCAGGAGTCTATAATAATTTTTAGCCCAGCTATAAATTATTGACTAAATAAATAAATCAGAGAGAATAGACAAATCCTGGTGCAGAAGAATCCCAAATAATGTATGTAGATACTTCATGCCACAAGGAGATGGAACATAAATCCTCAGTCTTTAAGTGTGGTCTGTGCATGGTGACCTCCCTCCTAGGAGCACAGTGTGGAAAGGCAGGGAAAGAAGTAACCTTATGTGGAGAAACCTGACCAGCACTCCCTCAGCCAGGTGACCAAGGGCAGTATCAAAAATGTTAGATCGATAGCAACTGCCCCAGACAAGATGTGATTAGAAGCACTTGTCCCCCAGGGTCTTTCTCTCAAAACCATAAACCCAGTCTGGTCATCTGAAAAACATCAGACCAAGTCCAACAGAGGGACATTCCACAAACTACCTGCCGGATACTCCTCAAAACTGTCAAAATCATGAACAAGAGGAAAGCCTGAGAAACGGTCACAGTCAAGAGGAGCCTAAAGTGACATGACAGTTTAATGTGGGGCCTGGATGTGGCCTTGGAACAGAAGGACATTCAGTAAAGACCAAAGTTAGAATAAATGATAGACTATAGTTTGTAATTCTGCATCAATACAGGTTCATTGTGTTAGGTCACTTTTAGTCGTCTCCAACTCTGTGGGACCCCATGGACTGTAGCCCATCCAGGCTTCTCGGTCCATGGGATTTTCCAGGCAAGATGACTGGAGTGGGTTGCCACTGCCTTCTCCACATAAACATCACAGATGCTCCCAAATGGGTGGGAATCGCAGTATCCTTGAACCAGCAGGGCTATCTGGGTTATCCAGGGGAGATATGGGAGGAGCCCTACAGCCAAGAGCTGGACGAAAAGTCAACAAGGATTAAGGTCCTAATACCCACCCCAGAGCCAAAGCTCTCCCGGCAGGTTTTACAACCAGAGCTGACTTCTCAAGGAATCTTTCCCCTCCTTTCTCAAGCACTGGTCTAAGGGGGAAGATAAACACAACAAACTGAGCAGTAAAGTCCACCAAAGGTCAATCACAACCGCACAAGTTCTTCAACTCTACCAAAATACAGTCTCAAATAGTACATAGTTTACCTATTAAAAGCACTTGCATACTGAGAATTATCTGTTATTAGAGTTGGCCCCCGGAGACGGCAATGGCAACCCACTCCAGTACTCTTGCCTGGAAAATCCCATGGGCAGAGGAGCCTGGTGGGCTGCAGTCCATGGGGTCGCTAAGAGTCAGACAGATTGAAGCAACTTAGCAGCAGCAGAGTTAGCCCCAACATTCAAAAACTGTTTCAAGAGATCAGAAGGAAAATGCACCTCTTGTGTTCCTTCAGTAAGAGGTGTTTTTGTTTGCTTGCTTTGAAAAATCATGTTCAGGTAACATTTTTTTTAATTCCAGCACAGTCTCCTACTCCAATTTCTCCATTGCACAGTTCTGCGTCTTAACATGAACAGAACTCTACTGGCCAAATGAAGCTTGATGTCAAGGTGGGAGGATGTGGTCAGATTGCCTTTGTTATCAAGGTGGGAGGATGACAGGGTGCATGGCCATGATGATCATCTACTTCACAGGACTGTATTGAGGAAGAAATGGGAAAATACACAAGACTGATGTTCTTTGGTACAAAATCCCACAGTCCAGGTTGATTTGAGCTGTGACCTTTTATCTGGAGATGCCATATGCACTTGCATCCCCCTATTTCTATCCCTTGGTGGTGACCTGGGACGAGTGGAATTACAGTCACAACACTGTCCTCTTGATAGCCTCTGTTTCTGATGTTGACTCAGTCATCCCACCTTCCAAGGCCCCTTGTATTAAAAATCTCAGATTGTCCAGATAATGGGTCACAAGCTCAAATCAACCTGGACTGTGGGATTTTGTACCAAAGAACATCAGTCTTGTGTGTTTTCCCATTTCTTCCTCAGTACAGTCCTGTGAAGTAGGCAATCATCATGGCCATGAACCCTGTCACCCTCCCACCTTGATAATGAGGGCAATCTGACCACATCCTCCCACCTGGACAACAAGGTTAGTTGACAATGAGTAACTCAGGCAGCTGAAGTGACTTAAACCAAGATCAATGAGCAGCAGAACTTGGACACAGTCTTTTCACCACTTTTTCTTTCTCCTTGCCCTCTTTCCCTCCCATCCTCCTCCTCCATCAAATCTCTATTGGGCCTCTCCTAAAACAGGATTCTGTGCTGGATACGCTATGCCTACAGCCTTCATTCATTCCTTCATTTAAGCATCCCTTCATTAAATAAAGAGGGAAACAAAATCTTCACACAAAGAAGGGGAAAGCAACAAGGTCTAAACACAGAGTGGCAGAGGAATCAGAGAAAGGTGTCTTGTGCAATTAAGGGGGACTTCCAGAGGAGGTGGCGTTCGAGGTGACCCTTGAGAAAGGCTGGTCTCTAACCCATGGCCCAGCAGGCAGAGGCCTTCTCAGGAGGGGGGAGTGAGCCAGGGAGTGGCAACCGGCCAGCTCATGAGAACAGACGGTCTAAGTCAGGGAGAAGAAATAGCAGGTAGGAGCCAGACTGAGTCAGCACCTGGCAGGGAAGAAGACTGAACCACTGCGGAGCCCTCCTCTCGCACGGAGGATCCTTTGCAAGGCTCGTCAGCATTGCTATGACTGATGCCAGCAGGGCATTTCCAAAGAGGCAAGCATCCTTGCCACAGAGTCCAGCCTCATTTACACAGGATGGCCAAAATGAGCCAGTTAAAGGTTTCTTTCACAGATTTAACTCCCCTTGAGGGAGGTGGTACAGGCAAGGGCATAGATCAAACCGATTTTATTCATTTAGGGGCACAGAAAGCAGTCAGGTCAGGGAGTTCCCGTGGCAGAGAGACGGATAACACTCAGCAGTGGAAGGGAAGCTGCCAGAACTTGAGAGCCTCCGTGGGAACCGGGCTGCCGGCCATGACTTCAGAGATCACGGGTCACAGCTGACCTCTGGGAAACACAACCATCATTCCTCAGGTCAGTCGTATACACATTAGCCTCCCATAGAAGGGGCAGGGGCCACATCACCTCAGTCAGGTTCTCCTTCTCAATTGCAGAGGGCTTCCCTGGTGGCTCAGATGATAAGGAATCTGCCTGCAATGCAGGAGACCTGGGTTTGATCCCTGGGTTGGGAAGATCCCCTGGAGAAGGGAATGGTTACCCACTCCAGTATTCTTGCTGGAGAATTCCACAGATAGAGGAGCTTGGAGGGCTACCATCCACGGTGTCACAAAGAGTCTGACATAACTGAGAGACTTCCACTCCATCAATATACAAAATAGAAATCAAATTCGTAAATCCAAAAAACACATGTGCTAAAAGTCAGAGTCTTCACTTAATTTAACATAGTGCTTGCCATTTAATAGGTACTTAGTAAATATTCTTAAGTAAATGAGTAATCAGTTAAGCCTATTAAGATGAAATTTCTGTTCTATTGTGATGCAGAACTTCCAAATCAATTGGAAATAAACTTCTACTCACCAAACAGACACAGGACACACACATTCATAAACACAGATGGGGACTTAACTTTATATTGTCTCATTTTTTATTGTGCTCAGTATTAATATTAAATCAGATTAAGAATTCTTAGCCATTTCACATCTTCCATGGAGTAGGAAGAATAAAAACTGCTGAGAAGAGGCTGGGGGAAGTCAGCCAACCTTTTGGTCTCTGACTTAGGGTTGCAAGATAAAATAGAGGTTGCCCAGTTAAGAGTATCTCAAATATTGCAGGAAATATTCTAGTACTTTGCCAACAAATGTCTGTCTAGTCGAGACTATGGTTTTTCCAGTGGTCATGTATGGATGTGAGAGTTGAACCATAAAGAAAGCTGAGCGCCAAAGAATTGATGCTTTTGAACTGTGGTGTTGGAGAAGACTCTTGAGAGTCCCTTGGACTGCAAGGAGATCCAACCAGATCCTTTAGATCCAACTGATCTAAAGGAGATCAGTCCTGGGTGTTCATTGGAAGGACTGATGCTGAAGCTGAAACTCCAATACTTTGGCCACCTGATGTGAGGAACTGACTCGTTGGAAAAGACCCTGATGCTGGGAAAGATTGAGGGCAGGAGGAGGAGGGGACGACAGAGGATGAGATAGTTGGATGGCATCACCGACTCGATGGACAAGGGTTTGGGTTGACTCCGGGAGCTGGTGATGGGAGGCCTGGCATGCTTCGGTTCATGGGGTCGCAAAGAGTCGGACATGACTGAGCGACGGAACTGACTAATACTAGACAAGTATTTGTTATTTATCTGAAATTCACATTTAACTGAGGATCCTATATTTTTATTTGCTAAATCTAGCAAACTTACTTGGACTTTTCATCTATAAAATGGGAGTAATGATAATGATTGCAATGCCAACCTTATAGGGGCTTCTTGGGCAGGTGGAATAAAATCTTATGCCAGGAACTCTAAGGACAGAAAGCAGATCTTGTTGTCTGGGACTTGAGGTAGAGGGAAGGGATCAAGGGCAAAGGGGACAAGGAAACATTATGAGTGTGGGAATTGTTCTCTGTCTTGATTATAGTGGCAGTAGATTAAATATATTTGGAGGGAATGATGCTGAAGCTGAAGCTCCAGTATTTTGGCCACCTCATGCAAAGAGTTGACTCATTGGAAAAGACTCTGATGCTGGGAGGGATTGGGGGAAGGAGGAGAAGGAGACGACAGAGGATGAGATGGCTGGATGGCATCACTAACTCGATGGACGTGAGTCTGAGTGAACTCCGGGAGATGGTGATGGACAGGGAGGCCTGGCGTGCTGTGATTCATGGGGTCGCAAAGAGTCAGACATGACTGAACGACTGATCTGATCTGATCTGATCTGATAGTTCATCACACTAGACACATACAATTGGGGAATTTTATTATACTATGCTTAAATAAAGTAAAAAAAAAAAACGTTAGCTTAGGATGCAGTTGTTTTTCTGATAGTCTGTTTTTCTGATGTTTTGCCAACTTTGATAATGAACCACAAAATGGTTAGAGCAGGTTCCAAAGATCAAATCTAGGCTCCAACACTTGGAGTGGTATGACCCTGGGCAAGGTGTACCTCAGTTTTCTCATCTGTTAAATGGGGCTAATTATAATCCTAGCTCATAAGACTGTTATAAAAATTAAACACAATATTACATATAAAGCTCTTGGCACCAACCTTAGCACAGAGTAACTGTTAGTTATTGTTCTAAATTAATACCAATAGCCACCTCCTAAGATCTAAGTAGTTTATTTAAAAGGAACTGTTCCTACAGAAAAGGGAAACAATGATACATGTAAGATGGTTGGAAAATGGCTAAAGAAATCCTCACTTTAGAATTTTGAAAAACAAATACAAAATATTCATCAGTATCCGTTGTATATTCTACAAAAGGCATATCTTTGTGGAGATCAGAAGAACTGGCTTTATGTTTCTGCTTCAGGGCCTGCTAGGATTTGATAAGTCTGAATTTTTCTGAAAACAAGCATTTTTCTGAGTCGGTTAAGGAGGGCTTGACAAGCTTCTGCGTCAGCAAATATTTACCAAGCACATAAACTATGCGTCAGGTTCTCTGAGAACCTGGATTCGAAGCTTCACAAGAGCCTTGTGAAGTTGACACCCACAACCACCTACCTGATCATTTCTGAGGAAAAAATGGAAGGTCAGAGAAGAGGTGAGGTGTCCAGCCAGGAAGTGGTCAGTCCATCTTTCCCTTCTCCTCTCTGCCGACTCCTGCTTTTTACCTGTGATGGCCACCTCCCCATCATGACCTCACACGCAGGGAGGCAGATGAGGGTGGGAGTTCATCCTCATGTTCATCCTACAACTGCCTAAACCAACCATACTGTCTCTTCCTTTGAGTTCCCCATCTGTAGTCCTCTCAACTCCCCAGGCAGGTTTCAGTCACAAGTAGCTTGTCATCCTTCAAAAGTCTGAATCCATGCCCTTTTTATTCAGCCCCTGACAGTCATTCCTGAGGACCTACTGGGTCACAGACACTGTATTAAGTGCTAGCAATTCAAAAATGACCACAAAAAGTCACAACCACATTACACCTGTTTTCCCTGAATCCAGAGAAACTTAGTCATACCTTGAAAATGGACTTTTCCAACACACTGGAATGTATGAGGGAGAAGGCTCACTTCAGTGAAGATTTTATAAGAGTATAATAATGGAACTGAGCTGTCCATCAACAGAAAACGGTCTTAAAGAAATATGATCTATTTACTCACTAGAAACCAGAGATTATCTGAAAGGACTCTCCCCAAAATGTTAATATCTATTGCCGAGGCAAGCTTTTTTCTTTTTCCTTTTTTCTTTCTAACTTTAGGTATGTGTTCTTTATAATTGGGATACAAAATCTTAAAAAAACCAACAAAAACTGCATGAAGGTGGGGGAAAGGTGAAGTTCATTTCCAAACTTCCATGTACTCCTCTAACCCACTTTGATGATTTGCAACACTTCCTTGTTAGGAAAACAAAACCCATTAGACCTGGTTAATAAATCAATCTGCATGCTGGAAGAAAGTGTCATCAGGACACCAGAGTGAGAAACTAGAGTGGAAAATGGCCTTCTAATTTAATAATTCCTCTGTTTCCTGGCTTTCCAGTCTGCCCATATTTGAAGCCTATGAATACCTTCCTTTGAAAACAAAAATAGAGACACACCTTTTCAAAGGGGGGAAAATTAAACTCTAGGAGAAAGAAAGTGTTAGTCACTCAGTTGTGTCCAACTCTTTGCAACCCCATAGATTGTAGCCCGCTAGGCTCCTCTGTCCATGGAAATCTCCAGGCAAGAATACTGGTATGGATTGCCATTCCCTTCTCCATGGGATGTTCTCAACCCAGGGATTGAACCTGGGTCTCCTGCATCACAGGCAGATTCTTTGCCATCTTAGCCACCAGGGAAGCCCAATACTCACATACCAGAGACTGGAGACTACACCTTGATCTAGACTTGGTTTGCTCATTTTGCACAAGGACATTGTCTTGGGAAAACAACTGGGATTGAAATGGAGCCCAGGTTGGGTTGGTGGGGGTCACCGGGCTGGAGTGGGTTGGATAATTAATTACCTATGGCACCCCACCTCACCTCACAGCCCTAGGTGATTAGACCAGGTAACATGTATTCATTGAACTATATGCCAAGCAATTCACGATTAACCAGTTACCACGACTCGGATTAGGAGCCCAAAGCCCTCAGGAAGTGCAGTGTCTTGTCAGGGTCAAGCACCCAGAGCTCACGGGCCACACTGGAGTCGGGTGGGTGGGCTGGGACCCGCCTGGGTCCTCTCACCTGTTCGTTCCAACGATGCA
>NW_011495050.1:21368851-21369651 GCF_000754665.1 Bison bison bison | reverse complement strand
CGGGTGTCCTCAGGTGCGGCCCGCCTCCTGGTCCCCGCCCCGCTCCGACTGGACCACTCGGGTCCCCGGAACGGAAGGAGGCGAAGTGAGGCCACCGTCCACGCCCCACAGCCAGTCTGCGCCCCAGGCGGGGCTTCAGGTGCTCCGCGGGGCCAGGGACGGAATTCAAGATAGACGCTAGAAAGTGCCAGTGCCCGCCTTGGGCCAGAGGCTTCACCGTGGGGTCTGTGGACTCCCGGGGGCTCTTTAGGGGAAAATGTGCATGGATGGGTGGGGCAATGGAATTCTTCTGAGAAGGTCCTGGGTTTCATCAGACTTTCAGAGGGTTCCTTGGACCCACGAAAGTTACAAATAGTTGCTCCGGCAGCATGGATGTCGTGTGCACCTGTCAACTGTGTAACTCACTAACTACTCCCCACCCCACCCGGCATCTCAGGCTCCTTGCTGGGCGTTAGGCGGTGGGGGGTGCACAGCCCAAGAGAACCCCGTCTTCTCCATGTGTGGGCTCCCGGGCCGCATTCTGATCTCTGTGGCCAGCAGAATGTCCAGGATCCCTTCCATTGGGTCCGTCATGACAAAGACAGACCACACTCAGACCCACCTTCAGACTCCAAATGTTGACTTTTTTTTTTTTTTTTTGCAAGTCAGTGTCCTGATAGGATTGAAAAACATTGTGTCCCATTGCAAGCCATCATTGCATGCAGTACACTGTGAATTAAGACTGTCAACATATGCCTGCTGCTGCTGCTGCTGCTAAGTCACTTCAGTTGTGTCCGACTCTGTGCGACCCCATAGAGGGC
>NW_011495050.1:21364610-21368549 GCF_000754665.1 Bison bison bison | reverse complement strand
TAGGCTCCCCTGTCCCTGGGATTCTCCAGGCAAGAACACTGGGTTGCCATTTCCTTCTCCAATGCATGAAAGTGAAAAGTCAAAGTGAAGACGCTCAGTCGTGTCCGACTCTTCGAGACCCCATGGACTGCAGCCTACCAGGCTCCTCCATCCATGGGATTTTCCAAGCAAGAGTACTGGAGTGAGGTGCCATTGCCTTCTCCTACATCTAGTAATTACCCTGGGCTTCTCAGGTGACTCAGTGGTAAAGAATCTGCCTGCCAATGCAGGAGACTCAAGAGAAGTGGGTTTGATCCCTGGGTGGGGAAGGTCCCCTGGAGGAGGAAATGGCCACCCATTCCAGTACTCTCGAGAGTACAAAAATTCCATGGGCAGAGGAGCCTGGTGGGCTACAATCCATGGAGTCACAAAAGAGTAGGACATGACTTAGTGACTAAACAACAAGTAATTACCCTATGACTAGAACATTTGTATTACATTCAGTATTTTGTATTAACATTTGTTAAAGGCAATACTTGAGATATGCCATAGTATTTGCAATACCACTTTAGGATTTTCTAAAATACTAAATATTTTTCCTTAAAAAGAAAAAAAGAAAACCAAAAACTTTTTTTCCTTTAATACACCAGAAACCTCATCAAATGGAAGTGGTTTCAGCAACTCTTGATCCCCAAGAAGCCCTGATTTCAAACAGGTGCCAGCACCCAGTTAGCCGGGTTCCCCTAAACTCCTTGGTCTCTGGACTAACCATCTTAAGTTCTTTCAGCAGTCTCTCATTTTAGTTGGAAAGTAATCCTCCTAATTCCCTTATTTTAGTTAAACCAAAATAGCATTCCTGCTGCCTGGTCATCAGGGTGGAGGGTGGAGGGAGGTAGAAGTCCCACGCGTGTCTGTCATAGGTGGGCCCTGGGCTCTCTCCTCACTTCCTGTCCTTTGTGTGGTGTATTAAGTCACTTTTAGTCATGTCCGACTTTTGGGGACCCCAGGGACTGTAGCCTGCCCAGGCTTCTCTGTTCATGGGATTTTCCAGGCAAGAATACTGGAGTGGGTTGCCATTTCCTCCTCCAGGGGACCTTCCCGACCCAGGGATTGTACCAGCATCTCTTAGTTCTCCTGCACTGGCAGTCAGGTTCTTTACCACTAGCACCACCTGGGAAGCCCAAGGTGGACATTGGGCTTTATCCTGTCCTTTATCCTCCCATAAAGTCTTCCAGGTAAACATGAAGAGTAACATCCTACCTACGACAGGCCAGAGAATGAGGTAGCTTTTACAAGTCACAGATCACTTTTTCATAGGTCCAAATAGTTTATTCTAGAACTTCAGCAGAACCATGGAAAGCCCTTTAAGATGCTTATCACTGGGAGAGAACTGAGGGCCTGACGTGAGAAGCCGAGACAGGGAAGGAGCACAGCACGGCCGAACCCTGTTGGTTCCCATCGGCTTGCTGGATGCTGGGCTGTGATGTACATCATGCTGTTCAATAGCCCCAGTAACTTGGAGCTAGGAACCTGTTCTGCTTTTTCAGAAAAGGGAATTGAGATTTAGAACCCTGGAGTTAGGCAGGCTGTAGAAGGCAGTGTGGCTAAGAGTGTGGCAGTAGGAATTTATATCCCAGCTCAGCAGCCTCTCACTCAGAGGTCTTCGCATGTGAGTGGATTGTTTTTAAAAAATATTTATTTATTCATTTTTGGCTGTGTCGGGTCTTAGTTGTCATATGTGGGATCTTGCCTTGTGGCATGTGGGCTTCTCTCTAGTTGTGACACAGGGGCTCATCAGTTGCCCCACATGTGGGATCTTATTTCCCAACCAGGAATCAAACACATGTCCAGGAATCAAACCCAGCGAGGGCTCAAATCCAGTGTTGGAAGGCAGGTTGTTAATCACTGGACTTCCAGAGAAGTCCCTGGATTCTTAAAGTGTGTACTTTCCGTCTCTGAAATCATGTTAATTACGCTACCCACTTCAAGAGGACTTTCCTTCCAGGACAGCTGGGGCTCAGGGTTTTCCTTTGCCTATGGGCCCTGTCTAATGTGGAGGGGCACTCCACAGCAAGGCCAGAGGTGTCCCTGAGCATCCCCTTGACTAGAGGCTAAGCGTACGCTCTGGGATCTGGTCCAGTCTTCAGGCAGCAATGTGGAGCGCCCTGGTCAGGTTCCTCCTCCTGGGGATTTACTTCTACCTGTGAGGGGCCTGGGTCCTGACTCAACCCCCAGCAAAGTCCAAACAAGCCACTTCCTCCCTTTAACTTAGGTCACACCTGAATCTGAGAACAGGACTGGCCTCTCTGTAAGTCCCTGCCCTCCTTCATCCCTGATCTCTGCCCCTTGCAGGTCTTTCTTTTAATTGAACGATAATTGTTTTATGATATTGTGTTGGTTTCTACCATACATCAAATGAATCAGCCATAGGTACACATACGTCCCCTCCCTCTTGAACCTACTTCCCACCTCATCCCACCCCTCTAAGTTGACAATCAGGTCTTAATCACTTATTGTCAATGAACTTTTTTTTGCTGGAGTATTTTATTCCCAGCTTTATTGAGATATAATTGACATCTAACATTGTGTAAGTTTAAGGTGTACAATGTGATGACTTGATACACGTATATATTGTAAAATATTACCATGATTAAGTTAATATATCTATCACTTCACATAGTTTTTTTTTTTTAGTGAGAACATTCACGATTTACTGTTAGCAATGTTAAAGTACATAGTATAGTATTATTAACTATAGCCACCATACTGTACATTAGATCACCGGAAATTTTTCATCTTATAAACTGGAAATTTGTACCTTTGACCGCCATCACACATTCCTCCACCCCCAACCCATGGCGACCATCAGTCTATTTGCTCTGCAGCATGCGGAATCTTCCTGGACCAGGGATCGAACCCATGTCACCTACGCTGGCAGACAGACTTCTAATCACTGGACCAACAGGAAAGTCCCTTTTGCCCATTTTTAAATCATAGTGCTTTTTTTTTTTTTTTTTTGCTAATGACTTGTGTAAATCCTTTATATATTTGGGGTATTAAGCCCTTATCAGATATAAGACTTGCAAATATTTTCTCCCATTTGGTGGGCTGCCTTTTCATTTTATTGATGCTTTGCTTTGCTCTGCAGAAGCTTTTAGTGTGATGCACCCCCTCATTTATTTCTGCTTTTGGTGTCACATCCCAAAATTCATCGCCAATACTGGTGTCAAGGAGCTTACCACTGATGTTTTCTTCTAGAACGTTTAAGGTTTTGGGTCTTACATTCAAGTCTTTAATCCATATTTAATTGGGAGGGATATTGTGTTAGACAGTGATCAAGCTATCCCAGCACTATTTATTGAAAAGACCAGATGGCTACTTTTCAAGGGTTCCTTGTGAAATCTATGCCATTTCGTTACCCCCATGACCTTTATAGTTTTTAACTCAATGCAGTTTTTTAAGTAAAGAAAATTTATGCTGCTCATTCTGAATCAATTCTATATTGTTTCTAAGGGGTATTTTAATTTACTCTGTGCCTGGCATTTCATGCAAAGATGAGCTCGATAAAGGACAGAAATGGTATGGACCTAACAGAAGCAGAAGATATTAAGAAGAGGTGGCAAGAATACACAGAAGAACTGTACAAAAAAGATCTTCACGACCCAGATAATCACGATGGTGTGATCACTCACCTAGAGCCAGACATGCTGGAATGTGAAGTCAAGTGGGCCTTAGAAAGCATCACTACGAACAAAGCTAGTGGAGGTGATGGAATTCCAGTTGAGCTATTCCAAATTTTGAAAGATGATGCTTTGAAAGTGCTGCACTCAATATGCCAGCAAATTTGGAAAACTCAGCAGTGGCCACAGCACTGGAAAAGGTCAGTTTTCATTCCAATCCCAAAGAAAGGCAATGCCAAAGAATGCTCAAACTACCACACAATTGCACTCATCTCACACG
>NW_011495050.1:21339927-21363556 GCF_000754665.1 Bison bison bison | reverse complement strand
AGTTGGTGATGGACAGGGAGGCCTGGCGTGCTGCGATTCATGGGGTTGCAAAGAGTCGGACATGACTGAGTGACTGATCTGATCTGATCTGGTACGTGGTAGGCATTTAACAAAAGCTCAACATTCATTCGGTCAAGGATGATTTATTGAATGCCTCCTATGGGCTGGGCATTGCAGTGACAGATTTCAGTATCCTAACCTCACAGAGCCTACAGGCTAGTTTTTAGATTTTGTTTTTTAAGGCAACTTCTATAATACTACCAAACAAGTACACATTTACTGCTTTTAAAGCCTTTAAAATGTTATTTGCTTGTAGTTCCTTATCCTGTTTGTAATCTTTCTGGTCCTTTTATATATGGTACTCACGCTCTTTCTGAGCGTATGAATAATGAGATTGAGTTTTCTGCCTCTCCTGAGTCCACACCCTCTGGCCTCTGAGATGGGCAGTGTAGTGGGGTCCATCGGAGAGCCAGCTGGGTGGTTCATAATGACTGATGCTCTCACGTACACTGTGGGAACCCATCCGTACATACGTGCCCTTTCCTCTTTTCTTATAGCTCAGTCTTTGGGCACCAGTGGTCAAAGCCATGGGCCATATGAACAAAAGCACTTGAGCAAACATGCAAAGAGTTTCTGGGTTGATGGGCAGCGTTTTTGAGCAAATATACTAAGGTATAAGAGGCATAAGATGAGGGGTGTAAAATTAAATCTTCCCATTGTATTTTTCTTCATTTGTCAGCATTCTCTTTAGCTCCTTGAGTTCAAACATGTGAGTTATAAAGGAGAACTGGAGAGCTTGGGCTGTGTGTCTCTTTCTGTCTCGACTCTGCCCGTATTGGGCTGTGTTGAGAACTTGAGAGGACTACAGAACCATAGAAAACATAAAAGCTTCAAAGTTATGCTAATGGGTCGTTATGAAACATCCAGGGTTCCTAGCTGATTTTCTGATCTGGAACCCCTAAACCCAGAGACTGATTGTAATCAGTTGAATAGTGTCCTCACAAAATTCATGTGTACCTGGAACCTCAGATGGGACCTTGTTTGGAAATAGGATCCGTGCAGATGCATTTAAGGTAAGAGTTGAGATGACAGCCTGCTAGATTAAGATGGCTTATCCAATTGAAGTGTCCTTACAAGGCATGGAAAAGGCCACGTAGACATGCACACAGAAAGTCTTGTGGGGAGACAGGCAGAGAATAGAGTTTTGCTGCCGCAAATCAAAGAATGCCTGGGGTCATTGGAAACTGGAAGAAGCAAGGAAGTATTTCCCCATGAAAATAACAAGACAGGCTAACGTTATGCAGTGCTCACTCTGGGCCAGGCGTGACTCTACGTGTTTACACATACAAACCCACTTAACCCCTGTTACAACTGTATGAGCTGGGTGAACTTGCCATTCCTGTTTACAGGAGACCAAACTGAGGTGCATGGAGTGGAACCCTTGTCCGGAGTTACACCGCTTGTAAGAGGAGAGTCAGGATGAAACCCCTGTCTCTGGAGCCCTTGCTCCCCATCACTTCTCCAAACAAAAATAACTTTTCAGGTGGTGCTTGCTCATGGAAGGAACTCTAGAAAGTCAAAGGCCTTCAGATTTGGGGCACTGACATTAGGAATTGATTACACTGTGGATATGAAACTGCTGGGAATAGGGCGTTGCGGAAGCAAGCCCATCAAGGGGGCCTGTGAACAGGCTGCCAACAAGTTCAGCTCTGCCCCAGTGCCTCCCAACGCCACATCAGGGGCTGGGAAGGAAGGAAGGGCCAAGGACTGACTGCAGGGGGGGCCTTGATGCCTGGTCGGGGGAGGCAGGCATGCAGACTCTGAAATACCAGCATGCGGTGAGTTCAAGGACAGAGACATGCCTGGTGCACAGCAACAGCACAAAGAGGGGACCCTGACCCAACCAGCACAGACAGAGGCGGGAGGCAGAGGAGACTTCCTAGAGGAGGGGAGCTTTGTCCCTTTTGGAGATCCTTTCAGGACAAAGTCAAAGTCAAAGTGTCAGTCGTGTCCAACTCTTTGCGACCCCATGGGATGCTGGAGTGGGTAGCCATTCCCTTCTGTAGGCTATCTTCCTGACCCAGGGATTGAACCTGGGTCTCCTGCATTGCAGGCAGATTACTTACCGCCTGAACCACCAGGGGAGCCCCCTTTCAGGGCAAGGAGAAGTTAACTGGTGAGAACATTCCAGGACGGAGGCAGCAAAGACCCAGGATGGTTGGGGAAAACAAACAAATCAAGCAACTAAACCAAACCAAAACAAGAAGTTTATTATTATAAGGAGGCTCAAAGAGGGACATGTTGAGACTGGCGAGGGAGGCAGGCAGGATTTGAAAGGCATAGCCGCTGGGCCAAGGAGCCTGGAGTCTGTCCCGTAGATGAAGAGCCACTGAAGTTTTGTAAACAGAGAGAGGGTGTGGTGCCTGCGTTTTAGTTGGGTCACTGGTCACTGCACCACCAGAGGCTGTCAGACCAGCAAGGAAGTCTTTGGCCAAAAGAGATTCTAGATTCCTGTAAAGTGCTCCTCAAAACCTGCTCTAAGAGCTTGGGGTGAACCTGCTTGTGACAGTCCCCTCCTGGGCTGTCGACATAGTTTAAGAAGTCTGCAGCAGAGGAACCTGGAGCTGTTTGAGGTCTTCCTGTTCACACTCTGAGGAGTGGCATCCTAGGAAATGCTGTCCTTGTGCCAGAGAAGACAGGGCAGTGTTCTCAGGGATAGATTTAAAATCTGAAGGAGTACAGAACAAACTGGGCTTCCCTGGTGGCTCAGACAGTGAAGAATCTGCCTGCAATGCGGGACACCCAGGTTTGATCCCTGGGTTGAGAAGATCCCCTGGAGAAAGGAATGGCAACCCACTCTAGTATTCTTGCCTGGTGAATCCCATGGACAGAAGAGCCTAGCGCACTACAGTCCATAAGGTCGCAAAGAGTCAGACACGACTGAAGCGACTGAGCATGCACACACAGCACAGACTAGATAATTAGCAATGGTTCTTGTTTCCAAGTAGCCAACGGATATTAATTGAAGGCACTGATAACTTTTATTTGACTTTAAGCTGCTCTGTAATCCTTGCATAATATGTTGCAAAGTTTGACTAGTTATTCCTGATCCAAACTTTGGAGTAATTTGTGGGCTCTATTTCCTTTCTCTCGGCTCCTCTCTCCACTTGTAATGGTTGCTCCTAACAACTGCTGTGTTCTGGTCTGGTAGCCAGGTGTATGGGAAGCAACGAACTAGGGATTGACTTTTGAAGAAATAAGGGTGCAAGAGCAAACATCAAACATCTACATCTAGCTTTATTATGAATGATGACTGCTGGACAGACCCCAGTTCAATTCCTGGGTCGGAATATCTGCTGGAGAAGAGAAAGGCTACCCACTCCAGTATTCTGGCCTGGAGAATTCCATGGAGTATGTAAGTCCATGGAGTCACAAAGAGTTGGACACGACTGAGCGACTTTCACTTTCACCAGACAAGGATGGCATGGCACTGTACATCATCGTTGTTGTTCAGTCGCTCAGTCGTGCCGCACTCTTTGCAACCCCACAGACTGCAGCATGCCAGCCTTCCCTGTCCTTCATATCATCATATCTTGCAGTAAATTCAATGTACTTAAATTGTGGTGGGGGGGCGGGGGAGAGAAAGTTGCAGGGCTCAAAATGATGGGCATGGGAGGTAAAGAAAGAAGATAAAGAAGACCCACGGCTGCCTCAGGGTTTGGGTTGGAGAGGCTCAATGGACACTGGGGCCTCCATCTGGGGAGACAGCAGGTAGGGGATGGGAGAAGCCCAAGACGAGTTTGGATGGGCTGAGTTGGATGTGCTGGAGAGAAAGTCAGTTGGAGGATTCAATTCAGGCTGGAGAGGAAGGATGAGACCATGAATGGGAATACAGTGGGAGGCCAACATCACAGAAGAGGATCCGGTCGTCTGGCAAAGGCACAGAGGGTGTGACGTGGGCTCATGTTGTGGAAACTTGGTAAAAGCCTCTGAAGTGCAGTTAAGACAACTAGAAGACTTCCTCTGAATGAATGAAATCAATTTTACTGAAGTGAGTATCCAAGAAAGGATATAGAACCCTAAGGTCTCTGGTTGGTGGAAGGGCAGCCAACCAGCCCAGGCTCCTCCTTCTGTCCCTCCCCAAGTTCTGTCCAGAGGAGGAAGTGACTTATCCATCCTGTACCTACAGCCATGGAGCTGTGAGACAGAGGATGAGCTTCAGGCTTCTGCACATCCAGGACGAGGTACCACTCAAGACCATCCAGTGTCCTCCACTTTGACTTGATGCTCACCACACAAACTCCTGACTAGTAATTTGAATTTCTGGGAAGACTGGCAAAGGAGTGGTATCCTGGAGACCCCAGCCAGCAATACCCTGTCATGGAGAATTGCCCTCCCTGCTGGTAGTTCAATAAATCAGAGGTTGGCCAGTACGTCAGCCTCCTGTAAGCCTAGATCATATGTCCTTTGTGAGCCTGACCAATTCTAGGTACCCAGGTTGGCCCATGGAGACCACAGGAGACAATTGTCATAACACTGTGTGAAGCCCAGTAGGCCACAAGCGCCCACTTTGGCAACTGTCTCTAAGGGCAGCATAGCTTTGGGGGAAAGATAGATGGTTTTCATGAGAGAGATGAAGAACAAATGACCTTTTGTAGAGAAATTGGATATAGAATGAAAAGTGAAAGTGAAGTTACTCAGTTGCATTGATCCTTTGCGACCCCATGGACTGTAGCCTACCAGGCTCCTTTGTCCATGGGATTTCCCAGGCAAGAATACTGGAGTGGGTAGCCATTTCCTTCTCTTCCTGACCCAGGGATTGAACCCAGGGGAATCTTCCGGACCCAGGGATCGAACCCAGGTCTCCCGCATTACAGGCGGATGCTTTACCATCTGAGCCACCAGGGAAGCCTCCTGAAGTGTAAGCGTGTTATTAAATTATTACAGACAGTGTAGATGTCAAGCACGATTTTAACAGCAGCACAGACCTTGAACATGAGAATTCAAAAACCACCCAAAGCATTGCCCAAAAACTGCAATGGAAAGGAGTCTATCACCTCTCAAAAGTGATGGGCACGTTATTGAGGAAAGCTTAATCTGGGTTGTAGAAGAGTCTAAATAACCATTGCTGCTTAATACTGATGGTGATGAAGATGAAAACACACCTACCCCGTAAGGGTTTTCTCAGCGCCAAGCACTATCTAAGCGGTATTAACTCAGTCTTTACAGTGACCCTGAGATAGGTACTATTATCCTCATTTGACGTTTGAAGGACAGGCACTGTGAGGGTGAGAAACTCTCTTAGGGACACATAGCCCGTGTCCCTCCCTCGTGGCCTCCTCCGACTGCCTCTCATCTCTTCAGAGACTCTTCATAGCCCCCTTCTCTATGCTTCCAGGCTCGGCTCCCATCACACCTTCAGCATATGCGGAAGGGCTGGTCATTTCCCCTTTATCCCTCAACTCTCCTCTGTGAGGCCCCGAGTGCCTCCATTCCAGAAATGTGAGGCTCAAATGTGCCTTTGCCCAGCCCTGCCTTTGTGTTCTCGTGGGAAGTTATGAGCGTGGGACAGGTGTTAGCCAACAAGAGGGAGATGGTCCCCTAAAGCTCTGTACATTACAAGAACACAAGCAGTACTACCTGAGGATCCCTGCAAAGTCAAGCATCTTTTGTCAAGATCAAGTACCATGGAGCTTGAACATCTTAATGTTACTGACCCACGTTCTTGGACTCTTTGACCAGTAAAAATTGATCAGAGGCCAGGCGTGGAATTCAGGCAAAACTTCACTGGGACACCCGCTGCTGCACAAGGAAGTGAAAACCAGTAACAGGTGCCCCCGCTAGCTCCCCAAGGTGATGCAAGATGGTCCCTAAAATGGGGTGAGGATGGGAGCGGATTGGGTCGGCCGGGAGGGGTGGCGCACGTGGTGTGCTGGCCCTCTTGGTGGTGCCATGTGCAGAGGTCACGCGCAGATTCCCTGCTTTTGCTCCCGGCACTTCAGAAGTGGAAGTTGCTGTTTGGGCCTTTTTGTATCTTCTTGTTCATAATTTGCCCCCAGCCATACATGCACACAGTCACTTTTTGTCCTTTATAGTTTCTTTTATTTTGTTACCGGAGGAGACATTTGTCCAGAGGTGAGCACTGCAGCAAAGGGTCCCAAGTCCCAGCCTGTCTCATGAAAGGCCCCATTCCTGACCCTTTTCTGCCTCCAATCTTGCCAATTCATCAGTATCTTATATCTTTAAATAGCATTAGCCACCACCTGTCACCCATTCCTACTGTGAAAACATTCACCCACTCATGACCTTCGACTTAGGCCCAGGCAACGCTTCTCAGCCGTGACTGCTTGTTGGAATCATCTGGGGAGCTTGCAATACCGAAGCCTGGGTCCTGCCTTCAGGGATTCTGATTTCATTGGTGTGGGGATACATCCTGGGCATCAGGCTCTTAAAACTTGCCAGGTGTGAGGGATATGGGAAGGTAATAAAAGCCATTATAGTCAGAGCCCTTCCTAGCTCTTTCGGATTCTGAAGTTTGGAGTTTGGCTCCACCTTGCTCTGTGTGAGACAGCGTCTAATCTCAGAGAGATGGCTCCCTGGGAGGCTGGCTGCATTTAGAACTTCATCCAAGCTGCTTTCTGGGATAAAATGAAGTCTGTGAAGCATCGCCTGGGATTTTATTCCAAGTTTTACATTCGTTTGCAGAATGAAGATTTGTTTCGCACACTGCTGGGGACCCACTGAGGTGAGTGCAGCTCAAAAGCTGAGCAGAGGCGTTGGGCAGGAATAAAAATAGTTCATGTGTATAAGTAGGTACCATGTGCCAGGTGCTACTTGGAGTAACTTTGCCATATCAATCACTTAATTCTCATACCAGTTCTAAAAAAGAGATTTTACTGAGTTCACTTTACAAGAAAACTGAAATACAGAGAAATTGTCTCATCCAAGATTACCTAGCTGGTAAACCCCAAGATTTGAAATTTGGCTGTTTGGGCGTTGCAGGAAAGTCTAAGACAAAAAGACAGTTGTGGAGCATGGCTGAAATGGATACATGAGATGCTCCTGGGGTCACTGTACATTTTAAAAGGTTTCTTGCAGTAGCTCCTGGTTTCAATATGATCCTCGATGGACATGAACCAGTGATGGCTGTTTCATGGCTCTTGGTGGGATCCAGTGACTGATAGGCTTGGGGGGAACTCAGGGTATGATTAGTCTCAAGCTAAGTCATACAGACAGAAAACATGTTGATTCAAGAAGAACTGAGATGTGTGGATTCCAGAACAAGATCTAGCATTAAGGGACTTAAGGAGGCTTGGGGCCAGCACGATCATTTTTATTTCGGGGTCAAGGGGCAGAGCAAGCTCTTCCTGAAACTACCCGGTGCCACAGCCCTCAGAGATGGATGCCTGAGCTGACAGATCATACTTAAAGGCATTTAAATTCTGTTCCTGTTTACAGCTGATGGTCATCTTTATTGGTTACAGGTCATAAGAATGTCTTTGCCTTTCTGGGCAAAGGTAGCAATTCTATGCCAGACATACCTTGGTTGTTTTTTGTTTTTTTAAGTTTCTTATTGTAAAAGTGACATCCACTCATAGAAAACTTAGAAAATGCAGGAAAGCTAAGAGAAAAGTAAAAATCTTCACCCTAAGTCTAAAGGTAATCACTGTCGTATGTGCTAAGGTGCTTCAGTTGTGCCTTTGTGACCCTACGTACTACAGCCTGCAAGGCTCCTCTGATCATGGGATTCTCCAGACAAGAATACTGGCGTGGGTTGCTGTTTCCTACTCCAGGGGATCTTCCCAACCCAGGGATCGAACCCGCAGCCTCTTACATCTCCTGTGTTGGCGGGTGAACTCTTTACCGCTTGCGCCACCTGGGAAGCCTGAGCCACTATTACTGTTTTGGTTTATACCTCTCAACATCTATTTAGTACACTTGTAGTTGTGTCTTTCCAGTGGGTTTTTTTTTTTTTTTAAGCTTATAAACTTCCTCTCACCACAAAAATGAGGTCTTCTATCAAGCACTGTTTCTGGAGAACAACCTGGTAGGTTCTCTGGAGTGGTATTAAATGGCTGTTTTTGTTTTGTTTTGTTTTTTTATGACAAGAGATCAAACCTAGGCCCCGCTATGCTAATCAGCAGCAGGCTTTAACTCATCAAAGGGCAGAGGCTCCGGGCCAGAAGGAACCAGCTTTGACAGGTGGTGGCATCTCCACCTGGAAAATTCCTATATAAGGTGGTCTGCCAACACTGGCATGCCTCTCAGAGTGGCCTCGCCTGGGTCCCTCAGACTCTTGACATCTCTGGACCTCTGCTCAGCACAGCCTGATGAGTAACCATAAAAATGAGCTAACAAAGGTGTTCATACAAAAACCATAAACCTGAGTAGTATTTGTAGAAGGGCTATTTTGAGAGGTGCTTGGTATCAAGTTCTGCTGGCAGACCAAGTCTTGGCAAACACAGTACGTGTTCAGAGGAACGCAGCACATGTCCCCACCTCGTGTACACGTAACACCGTGCAGTATTTTGGAGCACTTTGAACATTTCCACATTCTGTCTTCACAACCACCCGGAAAGGCAGATAGATAAAATTTCCATGTGTTACTGATAGAAAACATGGAGGCTCAGAGAGCTTGTGACTTGTCTAAGGTCAGAGAACTAGTAAGTTACAGAATCATAAATTCTCAAAAGTGGTAGAAAATCAGAAAAGTTGGGCTGCCATCTATGGAGTCGCACAGAGTCGAACATGACTGAAGCGACTTCGCTGCAGCAGCAGCAGGGATAACCAATAGGACTAGAACTGAATGAGTCTGATCCAGTAATGACCACCTGCGACATTGTTAACAAGGGTGGATTAGTGGGAAATTGGTAATGGCTGACATTTCTTAAGCAGTTTTATTGAGATATAATTGACATATAACAAATGACATACTTAAAATGTGTAATAAGTTTGACATATGCATATATTCATGAGACCATCACCCCAGTCAAGATTGTGAACATATTCATCACCATCAAAAGATTCTTTGTGCCTTTTTTTTTCCCTCCTGCCTCTCCCTGCATCCCCAATTCCCAAGCAACCTCTAATGTGCTGTTACTAAAAATTTATTTTGTTTTTTCACAGGTTCTGTGTAAATTGAGTCATATAGTGTTTCCGGCCTGGGTTCTTTCCTTCAGGGTAGTTATCTGGAGATTCACCCAGGTTCTTGTGGGTGTTAGTTGATAGCTTTTCTTTTCATTGTTGAGTAGTATTCCAGTGTACAAATATACCACAGTTTATCCATTGGCTTGCTGTGGTTACTTGGGTTGTGTCTACTTTTTGACTTAAGAGCTTAATATGTTTTTTGAGTACTTTGGGCCAAACCCCCTTCTAAGTGGAGCTGGTAGTAAAGGATCTGCCTGCAATGTGGATGACATAAACAGAAACAGGTTTGATCTTTGGGTTGGGAAGATCCCCTGGAGGAGGGCATGGCAACCCACTCCAGTAATCTTGCCTGGAGAATCCCACGGACAGAGGAGGCTGGGGGCTACAGCCCATGGGTCACAAAGAGTCAGACACGACTGAGTGACTGAGTACACATGCACGAGGCAGGCACTTCCCCTCCGTGTTGATGAGTAACTGAAGCACTGTGTGGCCAAGTAAACTGCCCACGGTCATGCAGCTGTTAAAAGAAAGAACTAGGAATCAAACCTAGACAGCATGATTCTAGAGACCACATTCTACCCTGCCCCGCTTAACTGTTACCAAAACTTAGCCACTCCTGTCATAGGTGGGGTGGGGAGATGGCAGTTACACCTTGTATTTGCATTACCCAGGCTCCATCATTTGCCATCTGAACGATCCTACCCCTTGCTGAAGTCCCCTTGCAACATCCATTTCAGGTGTTTATTCATTGAATGGAAAACATTTCTAGGTATGAATTTGTTTAGCACTAGAAATTTCTATTCCAGTGATAAAGTATCATAACACAGTTGGCCTTACTGTTTTTAAAGAATACTTTTGGCTTTTGAAAATCAATAGAAATGGGTCACATAAGACTGCCACTGAACAAAAACCTTTGTATTGAAAGTTTAAAAAGAGAACTCTTTCCCAGCAGTATGTCTGGAGATGACCCAAGGTGCGCTTTTCTGAGGTCACAGGGAATGCCTTTTGGGAAAATCTTGCTTTCTCCTTTTGGTTCCTCTTCCTCGCTTGTGAGGATACTGTGGATAGATACCATGTGAATTGCAGTGATGCCCCACAGTTCAGGAATAGAGCAGGACCCTCCCTGTCACTTGAAACTCTTATTTAAGGGTTTGTATAAAGATTTAGGGACATCCCACGTGGTCCAGTGGTTAAGACTCCAGGCTTTCAACACAGGGCACTTGGGTCTGATCCCTGGTTGGAGAACTAAGATCCCACATGCCATGTAACACAGCCAGGGGAAAAAAGAGAGAGAGAATTTTAATAAAAATATTTTCAAAATAAAAACTGAGACAGGTTAAAATTTTTTTTAAGGAAAAAATGTGTTTAACAGAAACGACAGCCACAACTTCAAGGCTGGCAATGAAGACAGAACATTACCAGCCAAGCCGGGACACTCTGTCAACAATAACATGCCTGAGTATGCCCCACCTGCTGAGCCCGTCTTACTGTTCAGCCGTCAGACTGTGATATTGTGAACTTGAGGACAACCAGATTTTCTGCCTCTCTAGTCAGGGAGTTGTAGGAGCAAGGTTGAGCTGGTGGTTCCAGTAGTGAGCTGGGCCAGCAAGATGGACTGATATTCAGCCAAGAGAAGAGAATGTTTAGTGGAGATCTACCGTGTGTCTTTCTGGTGGCTCAGAAGGTAGAGAATAGGCCTGCAATGAAAGGAGACCTGGGTTCAGTCCCTGGATTGGGAAGATCCCCTGGAGGAGGGCTCCTGCCTGTAGAATCCCATGGACAGAGGAGCCTGGTGGGCTACGGTCACTGGGTCACAAAGAGACACGATTGGGGGACCCACACTTCCACTTCCATGGTAGTGTTGGCCCTGTGCCTGGGCTGTGGGTGTTGCAGGGACTGTACAGAAGTGGCTTCTGCGCTCACACTGGCTCATGGGGAAGCCAGACATTCAGCAAGAAAAAACACAACAGTCTCCAAGCACAATCTGTTCCACGCAGGGACAAGCGTAGAGCATGGCACATGCACGGGGCTGGAGTGCGAGAGTGTCAACCCTGAGTCAGGGGCAGAGGTAAGGCTTCTCTGGACAAGGCACAGTTAACTGAGACCTTAAGTATGTCAGGATTAGTCTGATGAAGAGATGAAAGTGAGAAGTGATTAAGGTAGAAAAATGGGCAAGGGTGAGGAAGCTCTTAGCACTCTCAGAAAAATAGGACTAAGGCCATTGAATTGGAACGGAGGAGGAAGAGGTAAGATGGGGTCGGGTGAGGCCCACTGTACTGATGAGGAAAATGAGACGCTGGGAAGCTCACTGATATGCCTGTGCTGTTGTAGCTGGAACTCTCAGTCATCACACATCTTCATACAGCATTTGACCCCCTTTATTCCTATAAGGCCTTTAAAATGTGCCGATTTTATAGATTAAGAAACTGAGGCTCAGAAAAGGTTTTCTCAAGGTGACATAGCCAGAAGCATCGGAATCAAGACTTCTGAAGTTGAAGTCTTGCTGAAGTTCTGCCTCTAAAGCTCTCACTGCCTTGGCAGTGGCTCTCAAACATGCATGAGTATGAGAAAATGCTGAGAAGCTTAAAAAAAAAAAAAAAAAACTCTGACCTCAACCCCAGATTATCTGAGTGAGGCCTTGGGAAAGTCACTGATCTTGAACCACTTCAGCTTTCTGATCTGCAAAATAAGGGAGCAGATCCTCACTTTCTATTGTGAGAAGTCAATAGATGAGGCTGATCCTGAAAAATAAGTGGCATTGCAAGGGTGACATTTGGTGACGTGGAGGTTAGCAGTCAGATACAGGGAGAGATTGCCTCTCTGGAGGGTGAGACGGGGGTGAGGTCTAGAGAACTGCTTATCTTCATAAACTTTATAGACTTAGTTGACTCTTTAACCTATATGCAACTCTATAAACTTTTAAAAATTAAAAAAGGGGCTTTCCTGGTGGCTCAGTGGTAAAGAACCTGCCTGCCAATATAGGAGACACGGGTTTGATCCCTGATCTGAGAGGGTCCCACATGCCTCAGACCAACTAAGCCCCGTGGGCCGCAACTGTTAACCCTGAGCTCTAGAGTCCAGACCCGTGACTGCTGCAGCTGGAGCACCCTAGGCCCGTGTTCTGCAACGAAAGAGTAGCCCCACGTGCTGCGACTAGAGAAAAACCTGCACAGCAACGAAGACCCAGCACAGTCAAAAATAAATTATTTTTTAATTGTTTTGAAAATAAAGAGGGGTGGGGAGGTTGGACCAGATAAACTTGAAGACTCAATCCTCCTCTATCGTTCTATGCTTTGTCAGAATTTCAGATTAAAATTCAAGTGCAAGAGAGGCATTACTTGGGCTGATACTGAGGGGCTGGTTAGCCACTAAGAGCAAGGTGGCAAAGAGGACAGGGGAGAATGTAGGAGAAATATTTACTGAGCTCGGATGACTGCGCTGAGCACATTTCTGTCTTCATCTCACTGAGCTATCCACTGCAACCCTGGGAAGTGGGTTATCATTATTGTCTCAAGTTTAGAGATCAGGGGAGTTAAGTAACTTACCCAAAGAGACACAGCTGATGAGGCTCAGAGCCTGGATTTCTGGATTTGGTTGTGAAAGCCTCTGGTTGGTTTGTGGGTTTTTTTGTGTTTTTTTTTGAGATTTTTTTATTTTTTTAAATATAAATTTATTTATTGGAGGCTAATTACTTTACCAATATTGTATTGGTTTTGCCATACATTGAGTTGATGTTTGATTAAAGCTGAGGGCAACACTTAAATCTCCCCATCAGCTCTCCCAACCCCCTCCCCTGTTCTGCAGGGATGACTCACCCCCTTACCCTCATCACACAGCGTGGCTTCCTAGTGATCTGATTTGATGTGAGGAGAGAACTTAGAATACCTAGAGGAATAAAGTGTTAGAATTCTTTAGAGACAATAATAGAAACTCACTGGAGATGTAAATAAAGGGTGGAAATTCATTTAAAGATATAAGGCTTCTGGAAGAGCCCACGAGCAGAATACAGTTGAATCTTGGGAAGGGATGGGTCTTGGAACTAGAATGCTTCTGAAACTGTTTTTCTTTCTGCACCTCTGCTAGTCAGTTTCCCTCTTTAAAATCATCTGACAGAATAAAATCGCCTTACAGCTCTCCTTTTCCCCCTCCCTAGCGTTCATGTTACCTGTAACAGTTCCAGCCCTAGGGAGAGAGCTTCAGTCCACTAAGCCTAGGGCTGGAATTCCAGGGAAAGAGAATTTGAGTGGTCCACCATAGTCCAGAGGATGAGACGGTTAGATAGCATCACTGACTCATGAACTTGTGCAAACTCCGGGAGATAGTGGAGGACAGGGAATCCTGCTGCTGCTGCTGCTGCTAAGTCGCTTCAGTTGTGTCCGACTCTGTGCGACCCCATAGACGGCAGCCCACCAGGCTCCGCCGTCCCTGGGATTCTCCAGGCAAGAACACTGGAGTGGGTTGCCATTTCCTTCTCCAATGCATGAAAGTGAAAAGTGAAAGTGACGTCACTCAGTCGTGTCTGACTCTTCACGATCCCATGGACTGCAGCCCACCAGGCTCCTCCGTCCATGGGATTTTCCAAGCAAGAGTACTGGAGTGGGATGCCATTGCCTGGTGTGCTGCAATTCATGGGGTCGCAAAGAGTCAGACATGACTTAATGACTGAACAATGATGAGCATCCATGGTCCAATCAGGCATACCCGGAGAGCATGACCAAAGTATATGAATATGCCTGCTAGAAAGTGTGTGTGTGTCTAGGTGTAGATAAATCCCATGAGAAAAAGAGTCAGTTGGCTCACAGGCATTAGTAAGTCTGCCATATTGGAACATAACACCTTAGAGTTCATGACACGTTAGAATAGACTTCCCTTATATTCCTATTTTGCAGAAGGAAAAAAAGTTGTGATGATAAAATATCATTGAATAAGCAAAAAAGAAAATAAGTTATGTTTACAGCTGCCTCTTAAAGCATGTATTGGACCAAATTTTTCTAGTTGCACATGTCAGAAACCAAACTCAACAAAAAGAAAATTTTATGCTCATGTAAAGAGGGAAGTACAGATGTTAGATCTAACGTAAGGTGTATTGGGATCCAGGAGCTCAAAAGATATCTTGGACTCTGCCTTTCTCTCTCCAGTTCTACCATCCTCTCCATGTTGGCTTCATATGAGTCTTCCACAAATGACTGCGTCCGTGAAGCTGTGTGAGATGACTGCAAGCAGCCCCAGCATGAAGCTCACCACCCTGGAATTGTGCTCCTCAACGAGAGGAGTGGGGCGGGGCGGTACCCCCTAGAAAGCATCTTGGAAATTTGTGGGGATAGTTGGGGTTGTCACAGTGATGGTGGGGAGCTACTGTTTGAATTTCATGCTAGACATCCTACGGAGCATGGGGCACTCCTATACAAAGAAGAGTTCTTATGTTCTATGCCAGTTTCTAATGTCCCACTGGACATTCATGTAGGTAGAAAGTCTATTTGTAATGAACTGAGCCTAGACTTAACCCCGATTTATATATAAAGCCGTTTGCACAGTCATCTTTAATTGAGTATACATAACATAATGACATAACTTTAGTGTCAGGCATACAGTATAATGTTTCAATACCTATATACATTGTGAAATGATCACCACAATGTCTAATTAAGTTCTATCACCACACTGAGTTACATATTTTTTTCCTTATAATGAGAACTTTTAAGATCTATGCTCTTAGCCACTTTCAAGTATACAATATAGTATTATTAACTGTAGTCACCATTGTATTATATTCCTATGATTTATTTTATACCTGGAAGAGTTTATCTTTTGATCTCTTTCACCCGTTTTGTCCACTGTCCAGCCCCTACCTCTGACAACCCCCACCTGCTCTGTATCTATGCACTTGCTGTGCTGCGCTTAGTCGCTCAGTCGGGTCCTACTCCTTGCAACCCCATGGACTGTAGCCCGCCAGCCTCTTCTGTCCATGGGGACTCTCCAGGCAAAAACACTGCAATGGGTTGCCATTCCCTTCTCCAGAGGAGCTTCCCAATCCAGGGATCAAACAGGTTTCCCGCGTTGCAGGTGGATTCTTTACCATCTGAGCCACCAGGGAAGCCCATCTATGTGCTTAGTGTTTTTTTTTCTTTAAATTTCATAAATAAGTGAAAGCATATGGCATTTGTTCCTCTGACTTATCTCATTGAGGGCACACTGCCCTCAAGGTCCATCCATGTTGCCACAATGACAAGATACCCTTCCTTTTTTAAGGCTGAATATTATTGGTCTTGTTGGGCAGATCCCCTGGAGAAGGGAAAGACTACCCACTCCAGTATTCTGGCCTGGAGAATTCCATGGACTGTACAGTCCATGGGGTCACGAAGAGTCGGGCACGACTGAGTGACTTTCACTTTCACATTATTGCTCTGTGTGTACCACATCTTTTTATCTGCACATCCACCGAAGGACACTTCCATATTTTGACTATTGTAAATAATGCTGCAGTGAGTATGGGGGTGCATATCTTTTCAAGTTAGTTTTTTGTTTCCTTTGGATAAATGCCCAGAAGTAGAATTGCCACATTTATAAGGTAGCTCTGTTTTTAATTTTTGAGGAACTTCATACTATTTTCCACAGTGGCTTAACAAGTTTACAACCCCACCAACAGTTCACAAGGCTTCTCTTCTCCACATCATCATGGACACTATTGTCTCTCTGATAATAAGCATCCTAACAGAAGTGAGGCAATCTCTCATTATGGCTTTGCATTTCCCTGGTTAGTGATATTGAAGATGTCTTCGTGTACCTGTTGACCATCTGTGTGTCTTCTTTGGAAAAGAAGGTCCTCTGCCCATTTTTAAAATCAGATTACTTTTTGCTCTTAAGTTGTATGAGTTCTTTATATAATTGCAGTGTGAACCCCTTAGCAGACATGTGATTTGCAATTATTTTCTCCCATTTGGTAAGTTGCCTTTTCATTTTATTGACACTTTCCTCTGCTGAGCAGAAGCTTTTCAGTTTGATGCAGTCCCACTTCCTTACCTGCCTTGGGTGTCACATCCAGAAATTAATTGCCAAGATCAAAGTCAGGGAGCTTACAGCCTATGTTTTCTTCTAGGAGTTTTATGGTTTCAGGTCTTTTAAGTTTTTAATCCATTTTTGGTTAATTTGGAGTGTGGTGTAAATTAGTGGTCCAGTTTCATTCTTTTGCACATGGCTGTACAGTTCTTCTAGCCTGATGTATTGAAGAGACTATCCTTTCCCCATTGGATGTTCTTGGATTCTTTGCCATAATTAATTGACCATATAAATGTGGGTTTATTTAGGGCCTTGCTCTTCTGTTCCATTGATCTATGTGTCTGTTTTTATGCCAATGCCATACTATTTTGATTACTAGAACTTTATAATATAGTTTGAAGTCAGAGTACATGATGCCTCCAGCTTTTTGCTCTTTCTAAGATAGCACTGGCTATTTGGAGTTTGTGGGTCAAAGTAAATTTTAGAGGTTTTTCTATTTCTATGAAAAATGCCATTGGAATTTTGATAGGGGTCGGACACGAATGAACGACTGAACTGAACTGATGTTGAATCTTTAGATTACTGTGTATATGGGGACATTTTAACAATATATTTATTCGAAAAAGTTGGCTTAAAGCTCAACATTCAGAAAACAAAGATCATGGCATCTGGTCCCATCACTTCATGGGAAATAGATGGGGAAACAGTGGAAACTGTCAGACTTTATTTTTGGGGGCTCCAAAATCACTGCAGATGGTGACTGCAGCCATGAAATTAAAAGACGCTTACTCCTTGGAAGGAAAGTTATGACCAACCTAGATAGCATATTGAAAAGCAGAGACATTACTTTGCCAACAAAGGTTTGTCTAGTTGAGGCTATGGTTTTTCCAGTGGTCATCTATAGATGTGAGAGTTAAACTATGAAGAAGGCTGAACGCTGAAGAATTGATGCTTTTGAACTGTGGTGTTGGAGAAGACTCTTGAGAGTCCCTTGGACTGCAAGGAGATCCAACCAGTCCATTCTGAAGGAGATCAGCTCTGGGATTTCTTTGGAAGGAATGATGCTAAAGCTGAAACTCCAGTACTTTGGCCACCTCATGCGAAGAGTTGACTCATTGGAAAAGACTCTGATGCTGGGAGGGATTGGGGGCAGGAGAAGGGGAGGACAGAGGATGAGATAGCTGGATGGTATCACTGACTCGATGGACGTGAGTCTGGGTGAACTCCGGGAGTTGGTGATGGACAGGGAGGCCTGGAGTGCTTCGATTCATGAGGTCGCAAAGAGTCGGACACGACTGAGCGACTGAACTGAACTGAACTGAACTGAATCCATTCTTATGGAATATCTTTGCAATTAGTTGTGTCTTCAGCTTCTTTCATCAATATCTGATAGTTTTCAGTATATCAGTCTTTCACTTCATTAGTTTAATTTATTCCTATTCTTTTTGATGTTATTTTAAATGGGATTTTTCCTAATTTCTCTCTCTTATAATTCATTATTAGTGTGTAGATCTTGCAACCTTACTGAATTTGTTTATTTAGTTCCAACAAGTTTTTGGATGGTACCTCTAAGATTTTCTATACATAATATCGTGTCATCTGCAAATAACAACAGTTTACTTATTCCTTTCTGATTTGGATGACTTTTACTTCTTCTTGCCTAATTCCTCTACCTAGGACTTCCAACATTATGTTGAATAGAAGTAGAAAGAGTGGGTGTTCTTGTTTTGTCCCTGATTTTAGGGGGAAAGTTCTGTTCCTTATTTTAGGTGAAAAGTTTTCACTGTGGTTTTTTGTTAGTTTGTTTTACTGTTGAATATGATGTTAGCTATGGGCTTGTCATTTAGCTTTATTATGTTGAGGTATATTTCTTCTATAGCCTCTTCATTGAGACTTCTTATTGTAAATGGATGTTGAACTTTGTCAAGTGTTTTTCTGTATCTAGAGATGATTATATGAATTTATCCTTTATTTTATTAATGTGGTATCACATTGATTTGTGGATACTGAACTATCCTTACATTCCTAGAATAAATCCTACTTTATCATTGGATATGATCCTTTAATGTATTGTTAAGTTCAGTTTGCTAATATTTTGTTGAGGATTTTTACATCTATATTCTTGAGGGATATAGACCTGTAAATTTCTTTTCTTGTGGTATTCTTATCTCATTCTGGTATCAGTAATGCTAGTCTCATAGAATGAGTTTGGAAGTGTACCTTCTATTTTTTAGAATAAATGATAAGGTTTGGTATTCTCCCTTAAATATTTGGTTGAACTCACTAGTTAAGCCACCTGGTCCTGGACTTTTGTTAGGAAGTTTTTCATCACTGACTCAATCTCCTTACTACTAGCTGGTCTGGTTAGATTTTCCATTTCTTCTTCATTCAGTCTTGGTAAGTTTCTGGGAATTTATTCTGGGATGCCCAATTTGGTATATGACTGTTCATAGTAATTATGATCCTTCATAATTTTTGGTATCAATAGTAACATCTCCTCTTTTGTTTCTGATTTTGAGCCCTACTTTTCTTGATGAATGTAGTGAATGTTTTCTCAATTTTATCTTTTCATAACACTTAGTTTTTTAAAAGAAAATCTTTCCTATCATCTTTTTAGGTTTTAGTTCATTTATTTCCACTCTGATTCTTGCTTTTTCCTTAGTTTTACTAACTTTGGGCTTCATTTGTTCTTTTTCCAGTTCCTTAAGATGAAATGTTTTTCTTATTTCTTATGTAGATGGTTATTGCTGTGAACTTCCCTCTTAGAACTGCTTTTGCTGCATTCCATAGTTTTGGTATGTTGTATTTCCATTTGCATGTATCTCAAGGTAATTTTTTATTTCTTTGACCATTGGTTGTCCAGTAGTATGTTGTAAATCTCCACATATTAGTGAATTTTTCAGTTTTTTTCTTATAATTGACTTCTGGTTTCATACCATTGTGGTTGGAAAAGATGCTGACATGATTTCAGTCTTTAAATTTATTAAGGCTTGTTTGTGGCCTAACATACGATCTATCCTGGAGAATGTTCCACATATACTTGAGAAGAATGTTGATTCTGTTACTTGTTCTGAAGTGTTTCTATCTAGTCTACCATGTTGTTTATGATCAATGTTTCCTTATTGACTTTCTGTATGGATCTATCCATTGATGAAAGTGAAGTGTTAAAGTTCTCTACTATTATTATACTATAAGTCCCCTACATACAGACCTTCAATGTGCAAACTTTCAAAGATGTGAACACGCATCTGGTTCCAGCAAGGGAGCAGAAAGTGTATCGTCAACATCATGCATGAGTGAAATTGCAGCTTCCCCTCTGTCTCCTATTGCTGATGATTCTTCAGCTCTACCATCTCCCAGCTTCTCCCTTCCTCCTCCCCTTCCTTCCAAGAAGGAAGCAGGAGAAGCAAGACTCCAAGTAACTCTTCTGGCTCGATACCAGCCTCTGTATGCCAGGTGTTGTATGGTACTGCTGTACTACTGCACTTTTCAAGATACTGTACTATAAGATTTTAAATGTTTTCTTTACTTTTTGTGCTTGTTTTTTAGGTATTATTGGGTGAAAAGTATTATAAAACTATTAGAGTACTATATAGCCAACGGTGTTAGTTGAGTACCTAGGTTAATTTCAGGCTTCCCTGGTGACACTTGTGGTAAAGAATCCACTGCCAATGCAGGAGACATAAGAGACACCGGTTTGATCCCTGGCTCAGGAAGATCCCCTGGAGGAGAAAATGTCAACCTACTCTAGTGTTCTTGCCTGGAGAATCCCATGGACAGAGGAGCCTGGTAGGCTACAGTCCAAAAGGTAGAAAAGAATAGGAGACAACTGAAGCAACTTCGGGAGAAATATCAATAACCTCAGATATGCAGATGACACCACCCTTACGGCAGAAAGTGAAGAGGAACTAAAAAGCCTACTGATGAAGGTGAAAGAGGAGTGAAAAAGTTGGCTTAAAACTCAACATTCAGAAAACTAAGATCATGGCATCTGGTCCCATCACTTCATGGGAAATAGATGGGGAAACAGTGGAAACAGTGTCAGACTTTATTTTGGGGGGCTCTAAAATCACTGCAGATGGTGACTGCAGCCATGAAATTAAAAGACGCTTACTCCTTGGAAGGAAAGTTATGACCAACCTAGATAGCATATTCAAAAGCAGAGACATTACTTTGCCAACAAAGGTCTGTCTAGTCAAGGCTATGGTTTTTCCTGTGGTCATGTATGGATGTGAGAGTTGGACTGTGAAGGCTGAGTGCCGAAGAATTGATGCTTTTGAACTGTGGTGTTGGAGAAGACTCTTGAGAGTCCCTTGGACTGCAAGGAGATCCAACCAGTCCATTCTGAAGGAGATCAGCCCTGGGATTTCTTTGGAAGGAATGATGCTAAAGCTGAAACTCCAGTACTTTGGCCACCTCATGTGAAGAGCTGACTCATTGGAAAAGACTCTGATGCTGGGAGGGATTGGGGGCAGGAGGAGAAGGGGATGACAGAGGATGAGATGGCTGGATGGCATCACTGACTCGATGGACGTGAGTCTGAGTGGACTCCAGGAATTGGTGATGGACAGGGAGGCCTGGCGTGCTACGATTCATGGGGTCACAAAGAGTCGGACACAACTGAGTAACTGAACTGAAGCGACTTAGCACCCCACATACAAATTGGACTTATGAATGTACTCTTTGAACAGAACTCATTCATATGTAGAGGATTTATATGTTGTTGTTGTTGTTTAGTAACTAAGTTGTGTCCGACTCTTTGCAGCTCCATGTAGCCTGCCAGGCTCCTCTGTCCATGGAATTTCCCAGGCAAGAATACTGGAGTGGGTAGCCATTTCCTTCTCCAGGGAATCTTCCTGACCCAGAGATTGAACCTGGGTCTCCTGCATTGCAGGCAGATTCTTTATCTGAACCACGAGGGAAGTTGATTTCTGTATATTAGATAAAACAACCACCTCTCCCAGTCTTAGGGCTTCCCAGATGGCACAGTGGTAAAGAATCTGCCTGCCAATGTAGGAGACACAAGATATGCAGGTTTGATCACTGCATTGGGAAGATCCCCTGGAGTAGGAAATGGCAACCCACTCCAGTATTCTTGCCTGGAAAGAGTCCATGGACAGAGGAGCCTGGCAGGCTACAGCCCATGGGGTCACAAGGAGTCAGTGGCAAAAAGTCCATCCTTAAAAGAGTAAACTCATGTTGGAGATGAGCCTTTTTGTTAAACCTTGCCTACCTCTCTTTTGTCGTCATATTAGTAGTCGTCTTCTAGAGTAGGCATGCTCATGCTTGTACATATTGATGCATCATTACTTCACTGTAAACTTTTTATAAGCTATTTTTATTATGTTATTTTTAATGTGTCTTTTAATTTTATTTTTAATTTTTCTCTTTCATGTTAGAATTAGGGCAACATTGTTTATTTTTAACGGTGTGTGTTATCTATGAATTCTCTTTGGTATGTCAAAGGGATAATAACAACATTTGCTTTTAAAAAGGAAGTGTTGGCTTTAAGAACCAGTGTCCTAGACGAAAAGGACAAAGCCTTCCCCTGCCTAATGAGCGTCAATTTGCCAACTTCACAAGGAGGACCTTGATCATCTAGAATGGGTCAGATCCCACCCCTGAGCCCAGACTCAATGTGGCTAGAAGGAAGTGCTCTTCTTGGCTAGTCTGGGTAGCTGAACATGCTTGGAGCAGGGGCCAGGAAGGAGGCAGGAGAAGCAAGACTCCAAGTTAAACACCCCACTAGAGACATGTGGAGTTGAGGAGGGGTCCCCAACATAAAACTTGAGTGCTGCTTCTGCATGAAAGCAGAAGCAAAGCTGGTTAGGCTAAGGTAACAGTTGTGCTCAAAAACCAGTTTACCCATGACTTAGAACCTAAATGATGGAGAAACATTGATGGAACATTCTCTACCACAGCCTCTAGAGCTTACCACACCAACCCATAACGAACCAGATTCCTAAGGATAAAGAGAAACAGAGAGTTATCATTAAAATGCAAGAAAAACTGCAAGAGAAAGCCATGATCCCTGTCTAAACTGCACTGATGATGCAATAATAACAAAGCTTTCATCTAAAATTGGCAGGAATTCCAGCTATGCCGTGCACACGCACAGTGGGAGATGGCGACCCCCCAGAGCCGGACTTGGCAGCTCAGCTCCTCCGTTGAATGTTAAATCAGTCCCCAGGAAACACTAGCAAAGCACTAATTTTGGTAACCCTTGGCTGCACAGAAGCAACTGTGCATAATAATGGCCCTCTAGGGAATTGTATCCACTCACTTGTAAGTACCAAGGAAAGGACTGCATTGTTCTTATCAACTGGTGGCCCATCTGACGTCCCTCCTCGTGGGCTGCTGACTCTGTCTTTTATAAAAGAAGGCCTTGGGAGACCTATAAATGTCACACCTCCCAGATGGGTTTTGCATGGAACTTGGGAGTGAACAATTGAGTCTGGAATATTGATATTCTAATTTGCTGATGGAGGGGGCTTTATCTGGTTAATAATTTATTTCCCTTTATTTAATAAACATGTATTGAGCATACTCCATGGCCTGGCACAGTATCTAGCAATACAAAGACTTGAGAATCACAGTTTAGTGGGGTGATCACGTCTACAGACGGATGTGCTGCCCAACACAATGGGCCCTTCCCCACCCCTGCTCCCGCCTCCACTTCACTCCACCCCATAGTTTCCATTCCTTTTTTTCTTCTGGCCCCACCAGCTGTCTTCTGCCTCAGGGTCTTGTGTTTTGCTATTTTCTCAGCTCAGAATATTTGAGGGATCCCATCCTCTTTATTGGTGGGTCAGACCTCAGAGAGTAAAGAATCTGCCTGTAATTGCAGGAGACCCAGGTTCAATCCCTGGGTCAGGAAGATCACTGGAGAAGGGAATGGCTACCCACTCAAGTATTCTTGCCCGGAGAAACACAGAGGAGCCTAATGGGCTATCCAGTCCATGGGGTCACAAAGAATAGGACACAATTGAGTCACTAACACTTTTTCTTTCACTCTTTCCTCTCTGCACTTCAGTTCAGTCGCTCAGTCATGTCTGACTCTTTGCGACCCCATGAATCGAAGCATGCCAGGCTTCCCTGTCCATCACCAACTCCTGGAGTTCACCCAAACTCATGTGCATCGAGTCAGTGATGCCATCCAGCCATCTCATCCTCTGTCGTCCCCTTCTCCTCCTGCCTTCAATCTTTCCCAGCATCAGGGTCTTTTCCAATGATTCAGCTCTTCACATCAGGTGGCCAAAGTATTGGAGTTTCAGTTTCAGCATCAGTCCTTCCAATGAACACCCAGGACTGATCTCCTTTAGGATGGACTGGTTGGATCTCCTTGCAGTCCAGGGGACTCTCAAGAGTCTTCTCCAACACCACAGTTCAAAAGCATCAATTTTTTGGCACTCAGCTTTCTTCACAGTCCAACTCTCACATCCATACATGACCACCGGAAAAACCATAGCCTTGACTAGATGGACCT
>NW_011495050.1:21339174-21339363 GCF_000754665.1 Bison bison bison | reverse complement strand
GGTTGGTCATAACTTTCCTTCCAAGGAGCAAGTGTCTTTTATTTCATGGCTGCAGTCACCATCTGCAGTGATTTTGGAGCCCCCCCCCAAAATAAAGTCTGACACTGTTTCTCTGCACTTGGGTCTCTGCATAAATGTCACCTCCTCAAGAGCCCTTTTCTGACCACCTTAGCTAAAATAACAATCCCC
>NW_011495050.1:21335963-21339059 GCF_000754665.1 Bison bison bison | reverse complement strand
TACCCAGGGATCTGTCTCTTATGTCTCTTGCATTGGCAGGCGGGCTCTCTACCACTGGCACCACCTGGGAACTTGTCCAAGGTCACACCAAACTGGGACTTAGATTCCAGCTAGTTCAAGCCCATGTTCTTAACCACTAGGCCATATAGCTGCTCTTCACACTGTTGTTGACTGATTTTCTTCCTTATTTGGCTGTCAACTGTCTCCCTTCTGGACTGTTAAGTGCCAGTAGGGCAGAGAGGTGTCTGAGCCACCACTTTGTACCTACCTCCAGGGCCTAAGGAATGACTTGTGCAGGAAAAGCACTCAACAAACACTGGAGGAAAAAACTGCTGCTCCTGAGTATTCCTGCCCTGACCCCTGAGTACTCTAAGACTTAAAAAGAATTTCTGAATCACCACAAGAATAGAAAGACTTGGGAGATTTTAGCCTGTACCCACATTTGATAAGCATCAGCAATGGATCTCAACCCTGGCTGCACAGTGCAGACACCTGCGAGCTGTCAAAATTCCAAGACCTGGGTCTTATCCCGGGCCCATTACATCAGAGTCTCTGCATGGGACCCTGGACTCACTGTTGATAAAGCCCCACAGAGGAATCCATTGGGCAGCCAAGTTTGAGAGCCACACCCAAGATTGAGTCTGATCAAGTGGTGAGATAATCGGAGGGAAAGTTATTGTCCCATCAAATCTGGAGATCACAAAAGACTCAGGCACTGCGTAATTTGAGCCCAGAGGAGGTGGCCATTAAATTCCCACCCCTCCAAAACCTCTGGGGAGGGAAAAGAGTCCTTCTCATTTAAGTGCCACTTGCCCCTTCTTATTAAAAAAACAAATACACATCTCTCCCTGGATCTCTGCATCTTCAGAACTTGTTTCCTGGCCAATACTATCTGATTCACCACTAATCTCAGACTAGTCAGTGAGAGGAGATATCACCCCAGGTGAACTGAGGGGAAACTGTTTCCTTACTGAGTGTGTGCAAATTTACCCCTGTAAAGTCTTAGACTTTACATCATCTTTACTTTTATCATCTTAGAGATGATGAAGCTAAAGCAATTGTATTTATATTTTTGTATTAAATTTGAAAATAGTTTGTGTAACATTTGTCAGTTGGCGCCTACAGTGTTTGTAATGTTTGAAGGGATTGTAACATATTAGCCCTGTGGTTCCAGTGTAAAATGTGTAATTGAGTAATCAATTGTGGACTTTAGATTTTAAGTTAAAATATAATAGAATTTATCCAAATATGTTAACAATAGTCTAGTGTTCAAGATAACTAGCAAATTCTTTTCATCAGTCATCTAGTTCGTTAGATTTATCTATGATTGTTTAAGTACTAGATGATTATCCTTGTTAATCTAGCATTTGAGATGCTTTTAAAAATGTGAAATGTATAAACACAGCTTAAGATGTTTACAGAACTTGAACTAAGTTTCAGAAGAGGCTTGTGTTTACTTTAGAAATAGTAATTTACTTTGATTCCTTTCTCTCACATCCCATTCTGATCAGCAAAGCCTGTTTGCACTTCTTTTAAAAAATATCCAGAGTCCTCCTCCCTAGCTTCACTATAGCTTCACTCCTACACCCACTGCGATATAGCCACCGTTGTCTCTCTCCTGAGACTAAAAAAAAAAAAAATACAGGCTCCAAAGTGGTCCCTTACTTCTACCCCCATCCTCTATTAGCCAGGTCATGACACTTTTCCAACTTCTGGCACTTCCTTTCGCACTCAGGATGCTAACTCCCACCCACTGCTCCGACTTTCCTGACTCATCTCCTACCGCTCTCTCCTTTGCTTACTTCAGGTTCATGGCTGAGACAAGCATCCCAGCTCTGGGGCCTTTGCATGTCTTTGTTTCTTCTGCCAGAAATGCTCTTTTCCATGGTGGCAACATGGGTCATCCCTTGCCTTCTTGCACTCAGATGTCACCTTCCCAGAGATGTCTTCCTTGACCATCCCTGTGCAAAATCCTCCA
The DNA here is from genome assembly GCF_000754665.1 of Bison bison bison. Classification (NCBI taxonomy): domain Eukaryota; kingdom Metazoa; phylum Chordata; class Mammalia; order Artiodactyla; family Bovidae; genus Bison; species Bison bison. The sequence continues at coordinate 21,337,081 of NW_011495050.1, read as the reverse complement.
TGCCCTCTGCTCACCCCTTCACCCTCTGTCTCCCTTGTCCTACTTCATTATCTGTCTTCACAGCTCTAACCACCACCATCTGGCAGATTATATGCTGGATATTACGGTGATTTTTTTTTTTTAATTTTGCACACAAAAGTTTGCCTTCAAGGATACCAAAAAAACAAAAAACAAAACAAAACAACCCTCATGCTGACATGTCAAAAACATTGATTACTGTATTCATTTGTTTAAAAATATAGAGCAGTACTGTGTAAATAACAAATATGAAAGAATGAAGTGTTTACCCCCTGCTAGGATCATTCAAAGCATGTTAACCTCTTAATTCTTACCATTTGAGTTGATTGGTATTACTACCCCCATTTTTCAGATGAGGAAGTTGAAGCACAAAATGGTTAAAAATCTCCAAAATTGTACAACCAGAGGTGGCAGGGCAGGAATTCCAAGCCAGGCCACCTGGCTCCAAGGCCAGTGCTCTTGGCCATTTTGCTAGAACATTTTTGCAAAGCCTCTTTCTCCGTGAGGTGCCGAGGGAAGGTCTAGAGTTGTCTCTGCCACCAGCGAACAGTGTCCTTGGACAAATGGCTCAACCTCCTCCCTGTTTGCATCATAGCTACTTCTCAGTTCTGTCTTTTTTTTTTTTTAAATTTTATTTTATTTTTAAACTTTACATAATTGTATTAGTTTTGCCAAATATCAAAATGAATCCGCCACAGGTATACATGTGTTCCCCATCCTGAACCCTCCTCCCTCCTCCCTCCCCATACCATCCCTCTGGGTCGTCCCAGTGCACCAGCCCCAAGCATCCAGTATCGTGCATCGAACCTGGACTGGCAACGCGTTTCATACATGATATTTTACATGTTTCAATGCCATTCTCCCAAATCTCCCCACCCTCTCCCTCTCCCACAGAGTCCATAAGACTGTTCTATACATCAGTGTCTCTTTTGCTGTCTCGTACACCAGGTTATTGTTACCATCTTTCTAAATTCCATATATATGCATTAGTATACTGTATTGATGTTTTTCCTTCTGGCTTACTTCACTCTGTATAATAGGCTCCAGTTTCATCCACCTCATTAGAACTGATTCAAATGTATTCTTTTTAATGGCTGAGT
>NW_011495050.1:21335355-21335863 GCF_000754665.1 Bison bison bison | reverse complement strand
ACCACAGCTTTCTTATCCTTTCATCTGCTGATGGGCATCTAGGTTGCTTCCATGTCCTGGCTATTATAAACAGTGCTGCGATGAACACTGGGGTACACGTGTCTCTTTCCCTTCTGGTTTCCTCAGTGTGTATGCCCAGCAGTGGGATTGCTGGATTATAAGGCAGTTCTATTTCCAGTTTTTTAAGGAATCTCCACACTGTTCTCCATAGTGGCTGTACTAGTTTGCATTCCCACCAACAATGTAAGAGGGTTCCCTTTTCTCCACACCCTCTCCAGCATTTATTATTTGTAGACTTTTGGATTGCAGCCATTCTGACGGGTGTGAAATGGTACCTCATAGTGGTTTTGATTTGCATTTCTCTGATAATGAGTGATGTTGAGCATCTTTTCATGTGTTTGTTAGCCATCTGTATGTCTTCTTTGGAGAAATGTCTATTTAGTTCTTTGGCCCATTTTTTGATTGGGTCATTTATTTTTCTGGAGTTGAGCTGTAGGAGTTGCTTGTA
>NW_011495050.1:21328518-21334577 GCF_000754665.1 Bison bison bison | reverse complement strand
TCCCAGCACCACTTGTTAAAGAGATTGTCTTTAATCCATTGTATATTCTTGCCTCCTTTGTCAAAGATAAGGTGTCCATATGTGCGTGGATTTATCTCTGGGCTTTCTACTTTGTTCCATTGATCTATATTTCTGCCTTTGTGCCAGTACCATACTGTCTTGATGACTGTGGCTTTGTAGTAGAGCCTGAAGTCAGGTAGGTTGATTCCTCCAGTTCCATTCTTCTTTCTCAAGATCGCTTTGGCTATTCGGTCTTGATTGGCATCAGATAACAGAATTTTCTGTCTATGAAGAGATACCACAGAAAACTGAATAGGAGGAAAAATAGGTTAGAAGATCTAAAGGATTTGGCTCATGAACACACTTAGAAATGACACTTTTTCCAGAAAAAATTGACATGCACACACTTTAAAAATAATAATAATTGCTGCTTTATGTAGTTTTTGCTGTACAGTATCATGAATCAGCCATATGTGTATGTGTGTGTATTTCTTTTTTATATCCCCTCCTCTAGGTCCTCAGAGTGCAGAGCTGCGCTCTCTGTTCTCTATAGCAGCTTCCCGCTAGCTAGCTGTTTTGATATGTCAGTGCTACTCTCTCAGTCTGGGGGCTTCCCTGGTGGCTCAGAGGGTAAAGCGTCTGCCCGCAATGCAGGAGACCTGGGTTTGATCCCTGGGTCGGGAAGATCCCCTGGAGAAGGAAAAAGCAACCCACTCCGGTACTCTTGCCTGGAAAATTCCATGGACAGAGGAGCCTGGTAGGCTACAGTCCATAGGGTCGCAAAGAGTCGGACACGACTGAGCGACTTCACTTTCACTTTCACTCTCTCTGTTTGCCCCCCTCTTTCCCCCACTGTGTTGGTTTTGTAAACCATTTCAGGCGGCTCATAAATTCCCTATAGCTCTGGATCCTGGGATAAGAACCTCTAATATAAACTAAATCTCAGACTCTGGGAAGAATTCTGAGACAATGTGGGTCCCTTTTCTTTGAAGATATTTTGGGAAAGGCTGAGTTGTGGAAGTTTGAAACTATCCAGACGTGGTTCAGTTGGGAAAAGGGAGAAGACGGAATCCCAGCACTTCACTTCCCAAATGTCCTCCACGTCCTCTGTTAAATCCCTCAGGCAAGGCTTCTCCACCTTGGAACTGCTGACACTTTGACAGGAAATTCCTGTGTAGCGGGGCAGCTTTGTGCCTTTTAGGATGTTTAGCAACATCTCTGATCTCTCCCACTCCATGTTCCTCCAGGCGTGACAACCAGAAATACCTCCCCACATTGCCAAATGCGCCCTGGTGTGCATCTTTTCAGATTCCACCTACAAGTGATCTCATAAGATATTTGTTTTTCTTTGTCTGACTTGCTTCACTTAATATGATCATCTCTAGGTCCATCCATGTTCCTGCCAATGTCATTTTCTATAGCTGAGTAATAGTCTTGTGTGTGTGTGTGTATACCACATGTTCTTTATCCGTTTATCTGTTCATGGACATTTAGCTTGCTTCCATGTCTTGGCTGTTGTAAATAGCGCAGCTGTGAACATTGGGGTGAATATATCTTTTCAAATTAGAGTTTTCATCTTTTCACCCAGGAGTGGGATTGCAGGATCATATGGTAACTCTATTTTTAGTTTTTTAAGGAACATCATACTGTTCTCCACAGTGGTTGCAAAAATTTGCATTCCCACCAGGGCTCCCTTTTCTCCATACCCTTTCCAGCATTTATTATTTGTAGTAGGTTCTTGTTTTGTTATCCAATCTGCCATTCTATGTCTTTTTATTAGTGCGCTTAGTCTATTGACATTTAAAGTAATTATAAGTACATGTTTATTGCCACTTCAATTCTTGCTTTCCGGTTGATTTTGTAGTTCTTTTTTCCTTTCTTCTTCTTGTTTTTCCTTTTGTGATTTGATGGATTTCTTTTGTGTTATGTTTGAGTTCCTTTCCTCTAGATTTTTGTGAATCCGCAACATACTCTTGCTTTGGGGTCACCCTGGTTTTCAAGTATGCTAACCTAATAACTCTATCTACTTACTTTTAGACTGATAGTCATGTAAGTCCAAACAGATTTTAAATGATCTACATTTTCTTGCTCCCCACCCTCACATTTTGTGATTTAGATGTTCTATTTTATATCTTCATACCCATCATTTTGCTGCTCATTGTAATTATGATCGCTTTCAGGAAAACTTTTTTAATCTATATACTGGCTTATTTAAGTGATCTTCAATCTTTTTATATATTTGCCTTTCCTTTGTTGTTTTTCCCTTTCCTATAGATTCTTGTTTCTCTTCTATTTAGAGAAGACTTTTTAATTTCTTATAGTTTAGGTTTAATATTGCTGTATTGTTTTAGTTTTTGCTTGTCTGAGAAATTCTTTATCTCCTTCTATTCTAAATGATGATCTTACTGGGTAGAGTATCCTAGGTCGAATATTTTTCCCTTTCAGGACTTTAAATATGTCTTGCCACTCCGTTCTGGCCTACCAAGTTCTGTAGAGAAATCAGCTGATAGCATTATGGGGGTCCCCTAGAAACTGACTCTCTTGTTTTTCTCCTGCTGCCTTAGAATCCTCCCTTTAACTTTTGCCATCTTACTTACAATATGCCTTGGTGTGGGTCTCTGTGGGTTCATCTTGTTTCGGGCTCTCTGAATGTTTCCTTTTGAAAGTTTGGAAAGTCTACAGCCATAAAGTCTTCAGATATATTTCCATCCCCTTTTCTCTTTCTCCCCTTTCTGGAACCCCTATTATGTGTAGGCTGGCATGCTTTTTATTAATATTATCCCAGAGATCTCATCTGTTGCTTTGATTTTTTTTTTCATTTGTCTATCTACTGCTCTGATTGGGTGATTTCCATTATTCTGTTTTCCGTATCACTTATTCATTCTTCTGTATTATTTCATCTGCTAGTCATTGCCTTTACCTCAGTTTTTTCTTGGCAACTGAGTTGTCTAATTTTGATTGCTTCCTCTTTCTAGTTTCTAATTCCTTGTTACAGTCATCTGCATTTCTGTCAACAGTCTTTCTTAATTCCTTTAGCTGTCCACCAGGAGGTGTGACTCTGTGGCAACCCCCACCACCTGGTGTGTGTGTCCACAAAGTTTCTGCTGCTGGAACTGCCCCCAGACCCAACCCCTCTGGAGGAGCGCTAGTAATCAGCTCAGACATCAGTCTCACCTCTGGCCAACCTGAGGTCCTCCAGTCCACTGAAGCCCGCCTGCTGTGGAAGTACCTCTAATGGGCCCTGAGGTCAGCTCCCCCTCGGGCACAAGCCCTCTCAAAGCCCCAGGTGGCTGGAACCCAGCTGGGCCATGAACATGCTGACGGTGAGGCGTGTAATGGCAGACCTGTACCCTGCCCTTCATGTAGGCATAAAGGCGCTTCTCTGGTGGACCCTTGCTCTGTCCTGCTTATATTCATAATGACAGCTCAGACCACACCACAGGCACAGCCAGAGTCCTCTCCCCAGTTCTGCTAGCTGTAGCCCAAGCTTCAGCACCCAGCTGCTGCAAAGGAGCTTCCTGGGGCCGTGGAAACTTTCCTCTTTCACTGCTTCCTCCCAGGGGCTTAGGTTCCATCCTGATTTTTCTTTTTTCTTTTCTTTTTCATCCTACCTGGTTATGTGGGGATCTTTCTTGCCGCTTTGGTTGTATAGGAGATCTTCTGCCAGCTTTCAACTGGTACTCTGTGAGAATTGTCCCACACGTTAGATGTATTTTTGATGTGTTCATTGGTGGGAGGTGAGCTCCACGTTCTTCTACTCTGCCATCTTGATCTCTCCCCCATCTTTTCTGTTTCCAAAGTTGATGCATATTTTTATATCAAGATTTAACTGCCGCAGAGCCTTTCATTAGTTTCAGGTATGGACATAACGATTCAGTAAACATATGTATTGTGAAAGGATCACCATAAGGCTAGTGAACATCCATCACCACACACAATGTTTTTTTCTTTGTAAAGAGAACTTTTAAGATCTACTCATTTAGCAAGTTTCAGATATAGGATACACTCATTAATTATGGGGGCTTCTCAGGCAGCACAGCAGTAAAAAAAAACAATCTGCCTGTCAATACAGGAGACACAAGAGATGTGGGTACAGTCCCTGGGTTGGGAAGATCTTCTGGAGGAAGAAATGGCACCCCACTCCTATATTCTTGCCTGGAAAATTCTATGGACAGAGGGGGCTGGCAGGCTACAGTCCAAGGGGTCACGAAGAATCAGACATGACTGAGCACACACACACATTATTAACTGTAATCACTGTGCTGCATATCACATGCCTGAGACTCATTTATTTTAGAAGAGTTTGTACGGTTTAACTCCCTTCACCCATTTCCCCACTCCCTATTCCCCTACTTCTGTTAACTACCAATTTGTTCTCTGTACCCGTGAGCTCAATTTTTTAATTAGTGTGCTTTGTGTGTTTTTTAGAAATTCCACAAAATTTAAGTTGTGATTGTCCACTGGGAGCCTGGTTGTGACTGGAACTTCACTGTGGTTTTGATTTGCATTTCCCTGTCAGTTAGTGATGTTGATTACCTTCTCATGTGCCTGTTAGCCATCTGTATGTCTTCTTTGGGAAAATGTTTATTCAAATCCTCTGCCTATTTAAAAAATCAGATTGTTTATTGAGTTGTATGGGAGTGAAAGTGAAAGTCACTCAGTGGTGTCTGACTCTTTTCGACCCCATGAACTATATAGTCCATGAAATTCTCCAGGCCAGAATATTGGAGTGGGTAGCCTTTTCCTTCTCCAGGGGATCTTCCCAACCCAGATATCAAACCCAGTTTTCCCACATTACAGGTGGATTCTTTACTAGCTGAGCCACAAAAGAAGCCCAAGAATACTGGAGTGGGTAGCCTATCACTTCTCCAGGGGATCTTCCCAACCCAGGAATTGAACCAGGGTCTCCTGCATTGCAGGCTAATTCTTTACCAACTGAGCTATCAGGAAAGCATTGAGTTGTATGAGTTCTTTCTATATTTTGAATATTAACTCCTTATCAGATATATGATTTGCAAATATTTTCTCCCATGGTCAGGTTGCCTTTTTCACTTTGTTGATGGTTTTCCTATGCTGTGCAGAAGTGTTTTAGTTTAATGTAGTCCCACCTTTTTTTTTTTGCTTTTGTTGCCTTTGACCTTTTATTGAAAAAAATCAACCCTTCCCATCAGAAGAAGAGTCGAGTTAATAAAGACAAGAGAGAATCAATTCCCACTGAGAGAATAACAGAGTTGTCATTTGTGTGTAGGACTTTGTGATCTTCAGGTGTCTAGTGGTGAAATAGAAAATTCCATAAATTATGATTTGTCATGCAATGCCCCCCTGTGGACTATTGCAACAAGAAGTCTCAGTGTTTACATTTCTTTCAGATCTTTTAGCCGGCACCATCTTATTATCAGTTCCCCTGTCTTAAAATAGTACACATGGAGCACATTTTAGTCCTTAGAAATACAAGAACAGAGAACGCACCTTAAAAGGTGGCATTTACAGAACTAGTGGAATATCAGGAACAGATTTTCTCAAGGTCAGAGAGATCTGGTAACAATGTCGTCTTTCCTGTTGCCATCACAAACGGATCCAGCTGCATCAGCCTTTCCTCATCCCTTCACTGACCATTTTCAGTTGGTGGTAACAAATGTTGGTGAGGATATAGAGGGAAGGGAACCCTTATAACATCACTGATGAGAATGTCAGTTGGTCAAGTCATTATAGAAAAATTATGAAGGTTCCTCAAAAGCTAGAACTATCATATGATACAGCAATCTCACTCCTGGGCCTGTATCCAGGGAAAAGAGTTGGTGAAGCCATGCTCTGTGGTCGTATTACTACGGCGTCGTAAGTGCTCTGGCCACAGATGAACTTGAGGGCTCCCTCCTCCCCTTTTGCTGTCTCTCTTCCTACACAAGACTGGGAGCTGACTGTGGCTCAGATCATGAGCTCCTTATTGCCAAATTCAGACTTAAATTGAAGAAAGTAGGGAAAACCACTAGACCATTCAGGTATGACCTAAATCAAATTCCTTATGATTATACAGTGGAAGTGAGAAATAGATTTAAGGG
>NW_011495050.1:21324446-21328418 GCF_000754665.1 Bison bison bison | reverse complement strand
CAGCAGTAGGGAAAACCACTAGACCATTCAGGTATGACCTAAATCAAATTCCTTATGATTATACAGTGGAAGTGAGAAATAGATTTAAGGGCCTAGATCTGATAGATAGAGTGCCTGATGAACTATGGACGGAGGTTCGTGACATTGTACAGGAGACAGGGATCAAGACCATCCCCATGGAAAACAAATGCAAAAAAGCAAAATGGCTGTCTGGGGAGGCCTTACAAATAGCTGTGAAAAGAAGAGAAGCGAAAAGCAAAGGAGAAAAGGAAAGATATAAGCATCTGAATGCTGAGTTCCAAAGAATAGCAAGAAGAGATGCCTTCCTCAGTGATCAGTGCAAAGAAATAGAGGAAAACAACAGAATGGGAAAGACTAGAGATCTCTTCAAGAAAATTAGAGATACCAAGGGAACATTTCATGCAAAGACAGGCTCCATAAAGGACAGAAATGGTATGGACCTAACAGAAGCAGAAGATATTAAGAAGAGGTGACAAGAATACACAGAAGAACTGTACAAAAAAGATCTTCATGACCAAGATAACCACGATGGTGTGATCACTGACCTAGAGCCAGACGTCCTGGAATGTGAAGTCAAGTGGGCCTTAGAAAGCATCACTATGAACAAAGCTAGTGGAGGTGATGGAATTCCAGTTGAGCTCTTTCAAATCCTGAAAGATGATGCTGTGAAAGTGCTGCCCTCAATATGCCAGGAAATGTGGAAAACTCAGCAGTGGCCACAGCACTGGAAAAGGTCAGTTTTCATTCCAATCCCAAAGAAAGGCAATGCCAAAGAATGCCCAAACTACTGCAGAATTGCACTCATCTCACACACTAGTAAAGTAATGCTCAAAATTCTCCAAGCCAGGCTTCAGCAATATGTGAACCATGAACTTCCAGATGTTCCAACTGGTTTTAGAAAAGGCAGAGGAACCAGAGATCAAATTGCCAACATCCGCTGGATCATGGAAAAAGCAAGAGAGTTCCAGAAAAACATCTATTTCTGTTTTATTGACTATGCCAAAGCCTTTGACTGTGTGGATCACAATCAACTGTGGAAAATTCTGAAAGAGATGGGAATACCAGAGCACCTGACCTGCTGAAACCTATATGCAGGTCAGGAAGCAAGAGTTAGAACTGGACATGGAACAACAGACTGGTTCCAAATAGGAAAAGGAGTCCGTCAAGGCTGTATATTGTCACCCTGCTTATTTAACTCCTATGCAGAGTACATCATGAGAAACACTGGCCTGGAAGAGACACAAGCTGGAATCAAGATTGCCGGGAGAAATATCAATAACTTCAGATATGCAGATGACACCACCCTTACGGCAGAAAGGGAAGAGGAACTCAAAAGCCTCTTGATGAAAGTGAAAGTGGAGAGTGAAAAAGTGGGCTTAAAGCTCAACATTCAGAAAACTAAGATCATGGCATATGGTCCCATCATGGGATATAGATGGGGAAACAGTGGAAACAGTGTCAGACTTTATTTTTCTGGGCTCCAAAATCACTGCAGATGGTGATTGCAGCCATGAAATTAAAAGACGCTTACTCCTTGGAAGGAAAGTTATGACCAACCTAGATAGCATATTCAAAAGCAAAGACATTACTTTGCCAACAAAGGTCTGTCTAGCCAAGACTATGGTTTTTCCAGTGGTCATGTATGGATGTGAGAGTTGGACTGTAAAGAAAGCTGAGCACCGAAGAATTGATGCTCTTGAACTGTGGTGTTGGAGAAGACTCTTGAGAGTCTCTTGGACTGCAAGGAGATCCAACCAGTCCATTCTAAAGGAAATCAGTCCTGGGTGTTCTTTGGAAGGAATGATGCTAAAGCTGAAACTCCAATACTTTGGCTACCTCATGCAAAGAGTTGACTCATTGGAGAAGATTCTGATGCTGGGAGGGACTGGGGGCAGGAGAAGGGGACGACAGAGGATGAGATGGCTGGATGGCATCACTGACTCGATGGACATGAGTCTCAGTGAACTCCGGGAGTTGGTGATGGACAGCGAGGCCTGACATGCTGCAATTCATGGGGTCGCGAAGAGTCGGACATGACTGAGAGACTGAACTGAACTGATCTTCCTACTAGATGGACTGTGGCTCCACATGCTTCCTAAGCATTCAGACAGGCTTGGGCCCCCAGTTTTGGCGTGCCCAGGCATGGTGGCTGTGCTTTTCCTGTAATATCTTAATTACCTCTAAAAACAATCCTATGAGAGAGATGCGGTTATTGTTAGAGTCTTCAGATGAGGACGCTGAGCCACCAGGAGCTTAGGTCAATTATCCGAGGGAAATTGGGTGTGAAAAACACAGGCTGCACAGCGCCTGCATGTAGCTGGGTCATAGTATGCTTTGCCTTATTCTCCAGTCCTAGCGTGTTCTTTGCTGACTTAATTCATCCCTTCCATTGACTCATTGTGTTAGCACTTTCAAGCAATACATGTGCATTTTCACAGGGACCTTATAGCAATCAAACCGTAAACTCAAAACCCGAATCCCTCATGCTAGGATTTCAGGTGTTCTGGCTGATGTGTGGAGGGGTAATTTGGTCAGGGGATCTTCCCTGGTGACATCTGGACACATAACAACATTAACTCCAATTTGCTGAAAGCCTTTCAGCTTGGCGCTTCTTATTTTCTGTTTTAATCCTCCTTATAATCTGCAGCGGTATTATTATCCCTATTAATAGCAGGGGAAGCTAAGTGAGGCTCTGTGTCAGTGAGCAGAAGAGCCAAAATCCGTAGCCTGGGCTTTCTGACTCTAACCAGCACGCTGCTGCCCCACCCTTCATGCTGCCTGTCGGAAGCTGGCTACGTGACCATAGTTCTGAGAACTTTCTATCCTGTCCACATCCGTGCCCCACCCCATAACAGACCACACTGTAAGTCTCTCAAGAAGGCTGGATCCTATCCATCCTGTGTTCCCTGCCGAATCTCTGGTGCGCATAGTAGGTACACAACACATGTGTGTTGCAGGAACGGATGGCTGGTTAGATTGGCTGCTCACTTGCTGCAGAGATGGACTCAGCTTTTGGATGAAATACTTGAACCGCTCCCCAGAAGCTTGCCGGCAGGTTAGGGCCACCTTCCCTATGGCAGATGACTGTGGGGATTCAGGCCATCTAACTGTAGCAGGCAAAATTTGCCATGTCGAATACAATTTTAACCTGCATTTAGGTTGATTGTTAAAATCCTAATTTAATGTCTCTCCAGTCTCTTGGCTCACGCCAGCAGGTTAACTTGCCTGAGCCAAAGATCTTTCTGTTGCAAGTCACAAAACCCCAACCAGCTTTTACAACCTGGGGTTTTACTGGCTTTCACCGCTGGGAATGACTTGGGGAGGCTTGAAGAACTAGGGGGAGAGTTCCTGAGCTTGGGGCCTGAGGATGGAGCGAGGGACACCATGCTGGCAGGACCATGTCTCCTCTCCACTTGCCAAGTTCCATCTTGCAGACAGATAAGGCAGGGAAGATGGTCATCTGCAACCTAGAGCCTGCCTCCTGGTAACTCCTGAGCCCAAAATAAAAGAGAACCATTCTCCTCCACCTTTGACTTGGGAAAGCTAGGGAAAAGCTCCAGTCAGCCCAGCCTATCCTGGTTGCTCACCACTTGGACCAATTTATTGTCAGTCATTTAATAAATATGAATAAAATGACACCATAGTCATGAAGCTCAAGATCAGTCAGTCACTTCAGTCACTCAGTTGTGTCCAACTCCTTGCAACCCCAAGGACTGCAGCACGCCGGGCCTCCCTGTCCATCACCAACTCCCGGAGTTTACTCAAACTCATATCCATAGAGTCGGTGATGCCATCCAATCATCTCATCCTCTGTCATCCCCTTTCTCCTCCTGCCTTCAATCTTTCCCAGCATCAGGGTCTTTTCCAGTGAGTCAGTTCCTCACATCAGGTAGCCAAAGTATTGGAGTTTCAACTTCAGCATCAGTTCTTCCAATGAATATTCAGGACTGA
>NW_011495050.1:21298698-21323205 GCF_000754665.1 Bison bison bison | reverse complement strand
AGGCCTTGACAGCTTTGATATAGCTGGTGAGCAGGCGGTTGGTATTATAGATGACATACAGATTTCCAGCTTGCTCAACCATGGCCAAAGGGAGGCAGATCCAAGACTGCCCTGGCTGGGTCATAACTCTACCCTGTGGACAGGGTGTCAAACCCGCTAGATTCATCTGCAGTGGAGGAGGAGGGAACGGGGAAGAGGAGGGGGGAAACTGGCTGGAAAGACCCCAGCTGTAGCTGCCACAGCCCACCACAGAGACAGCATGGAGCGCCCAGTCTCCCGGCTCCTGGAGACGCTGGCAATCAGTACCACACTTACTGTCACCATTAATCACCAGTTTGCACTTGCCGTCAGGCCAGATACCAGGGGACAGAACCCTGTTGCTTCAAGGGGCCCTAGGAGAGGTTTCTAGTTCACTGTCACAGAGAAGGAAATGGCAACCCACTCCAGCATTCTTGCCTGGAGAATCCCAGGGACAGAGGAGCCTGGTGGGCTGCCGTCTATGGGGTCGCACAGAGTCGGACACGGCTGAAGCGACTTAGCAGCAGCAGCAGTTCACTGTCACGGGCACACACCTGTAGGGGGCGCTGTTACTCTTCTCACTTCTCTGGTCCATGAGGTGGCCAACCAGGTGTCATTTAGGTCTCAGTTTAAATAAATCATAGGTTAAAGAGGCAAAGGGATTACTTGCAACTGTTTCTGCCAAACTGGGAAGTGGCCAAAAGGGCTCAACAGAGGCTGCCGGGGACATTGAGTCCTAGCTTTGCATAAACACCTGCTCACAAAACTTGTTGACATTCTTCAACTCCCTATTATGGAGACGCAGGTCTCAGAAAAGAAAAGAAAAAAAATGCTCTTTGTTTATCTTAAGAATTTCTTTCAATGATACCTGGAAGCCATTGGCAAATATGTTAGAATGACAAATCCAAATGATAAGCTAGTGAGGAGGTTGAAATAATAACTGGTCATTCAAGGTCCCCTAAGGCCCTCAGCAAAACCGGTTGTTAATGACAAAGTAAAAGAAATCAGATTGCCCAGGATGTTTGTCTAAGAAAATGATAGTGTCCCTTTTCACGTATCCAGTGACAAATGTGGATTTGCCAGCGTTCGCTAAGTCCTTGTGAAGGGACAGTGGCGGCTGCAGGCTTTGCTGTGGAGAAGATGAGTGTAAGGCCAAACGCTCTATCTAGCACGTTGGTTTTTTGTTTGCTTAAGTGTTGTTCCAAAAAAAAAAAAAAAAAATGCAGTTCTAATAGTCAAGAAGGGAAACCAAGCTCATGGAAAGAAAAGATACTGCGCCATAAAATAACAACAGGCAGGAAAGTCCTGGGGATTTGTCACAAGGGTGTTAAATAGTCAGTGAAGCTGGTTGCCTTCTCTAAGCTGGTGGGAATATTGGATGACAGTATTAAGTAAATAACCAGCAGTTCCAAGTTGGTGGTTTTCTTACTTCCTGTGTGGCAGGCCTCTGGACCCAAATCCACCGTCAGACTTGGCAGCTGTCTTCAGGAAGGTCACGTCTTTGCTCGTGGTAGTTCTGCTCAGTAATAATAACTTTTGTTCGTGTAGAGTTCATGTGGGCCAGGCACTCCAAGAGCTGTGCATTATTATTATCATTATTGTTATTGTGGGTTTTTCCATCACATTGTTACAAGAACCTGTGAGGCTGGTCTGTGCTCAATCTTTTTAAGAGGAGGCTGTTGAGGTCTAGCAAGGAGATGTAACTTACTGAAAGCCCAACAGCTGGTAAGTGCTGTTGCCGGGGTTTGAATCTAGGGGGTTTGGTTTCTAGAGTCTCCCAGCTAAGACTCTGTGCTAAACTCTGCAGCCCATGCTTTCTGGTTTACCTTGCTGGTCCCTGAAATCTGCCCCTCACTCCATCCTGGGGCCAGGCAGAAGGTGAGGTGGACAGACGCGATGGTTACTATCGTTACTGTTTAGTCACTAAGTCATGTTTGACTCTTACAACCCCCTGGACTGTAGCCCGCCAGGCTCCTCTGTCCATGGGATTTCCCAGGCAAGAATACTCGAGTGGGTTGCCATTTCCTTCTCCAGGGGATCTTCCCGACCCAGAGATCAAACCTGTGCCTCCTGTATTGCAGGCAGATACTTTACCACTGAGCCACTGGGGAAGCCGAGCCTAAATAAAGACTCGGCTTCCCCAGTGGTTCAGTGGTAAATAAAAGACTGATTTTACCTTTGTGCTTTGTCTCTGAGTTGGCCATGATGACCTCCTTGCTGTCCACAAGTGGGTGATGGGCAGCTGTGCCCAGTGTCAGCTCCTGCTACCAACGCCTTCCCCTCATGCTGAGAGCACACAGAGAGATAACCAAATCAGCCAGAGGGGCAGGTTCCTGTAACCTCCCCAGTACCCATCGTTCATCTTCCATCCCTAGAAACAGATCACTAGTCTTATCCCAGGTGACGCTGGGCCCAATTGAAAAACTAGATTTTCCTGCTCCCTTGCATGCAACCATGTGACTAAGTTCTCAGCAAGATGTTAGCAGCATTGCCATGAGGGTTTTCTGGGATTAAAGGAAAGTGAGGCAACAGGGGGTGAGTCCTTCTGCCTCCTTCCTCCTTCCTGATGCCTTAGATGGAGCTGTGACAGCTGGCACGCCAACAGCTGGTTAGGACACGGCAGTCATTACTCGGTTGGTGGGCAGTGCTCCTGAAACTTTAATGCATGCATGAATCAGCCAGGGGTTTTGTTAAAAATGCATACTCTAATTCACAGGCCTTCGGTATATTCCCTTGCACTTTTCACTGAGACAGCTTAAGAGCAGAAGCCCTCTTAAAATATACAAGCATATATATAATATATACACCCAAGTCTCGGTTTATAAATGCTGTTTTCCACTAAAAGAAACCAGGGTTCTTTAGAGAAAAAGGCTCAATTTAGGGCTGGAACAGAAGATAAGAAAACCTTCCCCAACCAAGAAAGTGCTCAAAAAATAACGGGAACAAAAGGATACATAAGCCAGCTTGAAGGGACTGCCACTGGTCACGTGATAGACAGTTGGCATATAATAATTAATAATGAGACTAACAGATTACAACCTGTTGAATAAAGTAGGGAACCATGTCTGCACACAGATAAGAATGAGTCAGTGAATAAATGGAACGTGTGAGGAGAAATTGGGTATGTACATAGTTTCAAAATGCTTCTTACAAAATATTATTAAATACAAAGGGGAAAATAGCAACTTTAGAGAGTCAGATACCAACTTAGGTGTTGAAACTGCACATCATCAGTCATGGGACAAATGGAAACTGGGGCCAAGTGGCAGGATATGATGGGAAGAAAGCAGTGCCAGTTCTGTGACAATCCCACCAAAAATATATACAATCTCAATCTCACAGAAAGGAGACCTCAGATACATCTGATTTGAGGGCTATGCTGTCGGGTCCCAAAGCATCCAGGTCAGGAAAGCTGAGAACAGACTGAGAAACTGCCCCAAGTTGAAGAAGACAAAAGGGCATGACAACTCAATGTAACACATGCTTTTAAACTAGATCCTCTGCTATAAAGGACATCAGTGAAACAATTGGAGAAACTTACATGGGATCTGAGGGCTGGATGGCCATAATGCATCAATACTACAGATAGTGATATTACAGTTCTGTAGGAAAATGTCCTTTCATAGAAAACAGGAACTGCTTTACAGAACAGAGAAGGCGATGGCACCCCACTCCAGTACTCTTGCCTGGAAAATCCCATGGACGGAGGAGCCTGGTAGGCTGCAGTCCATGGGGTCAATAAGAGTCGGACACGACTGAGTGACTTCACTTTCACTTTTCATTTTCATGCATTGGAGAAGGAAATGGCAACCCACTCCAGGGTTCTTGCCTGGAGAATCACAGGGACGGGTGGGCTGCCGTCTCTGGGGTCGCACGGAGTCAGACACGACTGAAGCGACTTAGCAGCAGCAGCAGCAGCAGCTTTACAGAAAGGGACAATCAGGTTGGCAACCAACTCACACATGGTTTAGAAAAACGTTTTCTTCATATTACATTTCTAACTTTTTTTTAACTTGTGATTGTTTCCAAGTAAAAAGCTTAAAAACCAGTACACTCAGCAGAGTAACGGGACATTTAAATCTAGGTGCTCCACGGTAGGGCGTATTTTGATTTGGGGCCTTGAACATGGGCGTGATTGTTTTGATTTGATCAGGTCAAGAATGTAAAAAATCATTCGTTTAGGATGTAATAGATATTTCTAAGTTTTACTTCATAGCTCCTCATCCCCAATACCACCCCCCCACACACACACCCAGTAATGAAGGGCTTTTACTTTCTGCTTTATTTTGAATCATTTTTAAGAGGAGCTGTTATTTTTAGAATAAGTGAGAGGACAAAATAATACAGACATTTTTTGAAAACATTCCACAGGCAAGACGAGTGAACAGAATCGAAAGGTACAAATTTCTAGTTATAAAATAAGTCATGGAGATGTATACAATAGTGACTACAGTTAACAACAGTGTATTATATACTTGAAAGTTGCTAAGAGAGAAGATCTTAGTTCTTGTCGCAAGAAAAATTATAACTACCTGTGGTGATGGATGTTAACTAGCAACAATTGTGCTCAATTCTCAGTATATACAAATATTGAATCATTGTACACTTAAAACTAATGTGTTAACTACACCTCTATTTTTTAAATGCCATAATTTACCATCTTAGCCTCTAAGATTTTGCTAATCAGTGACCTTCATCACCCTGCTCCAACAATCATAAAGGAATTTAATAATATTAAATATAATACCTTTACTGAGTACAGAGAAGGACCCAGATAGCATGAAGAAAGAAAAACTTGATATATTGAACTTCATGGACTTCCCTGGTGGCTCAGACGGTAAAAACATCTGCCTACAACGCGGGAGACCCGGGTTTGATCCCTAGGTCGGGAAGATCCCCTGGAGAAGGTAATGGCAACCCACTCAGTACTCTTGCCTGGATGGAGGAGCCTGATAGGTGACAGTCCATGGGGTCACAAAGAGTCAGACACGACTGAGTGACTTCACTTTCACTTTCAAGAGAATGAATAGATAAGTCACAGAACGCGAGAAAATATATCACACACACATACAGAGGGCTTGTGTTCAGACTAAATAAGGAACTTCAGTATCTCAATAAAAAGGTGAGAAACCCAGTTTTTAAAAACTTGGGCAAAAGACTTGAACAGATATTTCACAAAATAAGATACACACAGGAGTGGTGAATAAGCAAGGATAAAGTGCCTAGTATCACAAGTGGTCAGTAGTAGGCAACTTTAAATTCAGAGGGGCTTAAGAGATACAAATCCTGGGTCTGGAAGATCCACTGGAGAAGGGATAGGCTACCCACTCCAGTATTCTTGGGCTTCCTTTGTGGCTTAGCTGGTAAAGAATCCGCCTGCAAAACAAGAGACCTGGATTCAATCCCTGTGTTGGGGAGATCCCCTGGAGAAGGGATAGGCTACCTACTCCAGAATACTGGCCTGGAGAATTCCATGGGACTATACAGTCCATGGGGTCGCTAAGAGTTGGACACGACTGAACGACTTTGGTAAAGAATCCGCCTGCAATGAAGGAGACATGGGTTCTCTATCCCAGGGTTGGGAAGGCCCGCTGTAGGAGGGCATGGCAACCCACTCCAGTATTCTTGCCTGGAGAATCCCCATGGACAGAGCAGCCTGGCAGGCTATAGTCCATGGGATCACAAAGAGTCAGACGTGACTGAGCAACTAAGGACAGTAAGAGATGTGTCAGAGACATGTCACCCAAGACCAATAAATTGAACTCATTTAAATCCTGATTCAGACAGACAAGCTGTTACCAAAAGACGAACAAAAGCAAACTCAAAACCACACACAAACACACAAATAAAAGTTCAACAATTGGTGAAATACAAATACTGACTGGATATTTTATGTATTAAAGAATTAATGTTCATTTCTTTTAGCTGGATGATGGCATTGTGGTTATTTTAAGAGTCTTTTTTATAGATACCCTCTGAAATAATTACAGGTAAAGTGATATGCTGTTAGAAGTGTGCTTCAAATATATATGCCTATGGCTGATTCATGTTGATATATGGCAGAAACCAACACAATATTGTAAAGCAATTATCCTCCAGTTAAAAATAAATAAATTTTTAAAAGTAAAAAAAAGTTTGCTTCAAAATAATCTGAAGGCATGTGGTTTCAGGGAAAGGTAGAGGACACAAAATTGACTAAGTGTCAGTAAGTGTTGAAAGTGGGTGATGGGAACATTTGATTTATTATAATACTTTCTGTATTTTTATATACATGTGCAAATTTCCACTTGTATGCATATATGAATTCTTTATATATTTTGAGTGGTAACCTCTTATCAGATATGATTTACAGATATTTTCTCCCACTTTATAGGTTTCCTTTTCATCTTGTTAATTGTTTCCTTTGCCATATTGAAGGAAGACCAAAGTCAAGGAGCTTACCACCTGATTTCCAGTAGGAATTTTATGGTTTCAGTCTTATGGTCCAGTTTTATTCTTTTGCGTGGAACGGTTCAGTTTTCCCAATACTATTTATAGAAGACACTGTCCTTTCCCCGACTGTATACTCTTGTCTCCACTGCCCTACATAAATTGGCCATATACATCTGGGTTTATTTCTGGGCTCTCAATTCTGTTCTGTTGATCCTTGGTTTTGGCATAAACATAGACACATAATGTGTTGACTATAGGTCTTTGTGATACTTTGAAGTCAGAGCACAGGCTATCGCTAGTTTTGTTGTTCTTTCTCGAGATTGCTTTGATGATTTGGTGCATATGTGTGTGTTAGCTCCATAAAAGTTTTTGAATTGTTTCTTCTATTTCTGTGAAAAATGCCATTAAAATTTTTATAGGGATTGCATTGAATCTGTAGGTTGCTTTGGGTAGTATAGACATCTTAAAAGGATAATTATTTGTGTCTTCTTCAATTTTTTTCTCTATGTCTTATCATTTTTGGTGTACATGTCTTTCACTACCTTAGTTAAATTTATTCCTAGTTATTTTATTATTTTTGACGCAATTGTAAATTGTCCATTCAGCCGTTCTGTTTTATGATTGGAGAATTCAATCATTTACATTTAACTATTGATAGGTATGTATTTGTTTCCATTTTATTAACTGTTTTGTTGCTGTTCCTTTCTTCTCTTGCTTTCTTTTGTGATTTGATGGTTTTTCTGTAGTGGTATGCTTAGATTTTTTCTCCTTTGCGTATTTACTATAAGTTTTTGCTTTGTGACTACTGTTATGCCTACAAATAACAGCTCACAACAGTCTTTTTTAAGCTGATAGCAACTTAAGTTTGAACACATTCTAGAGGTCTACATTCTTATTCTATACCTCCCCGGCCCCGTCTTTTGCTTTTGATGTCACATTTTACATTGTTTATCTTGTATTTCTCTTTAAAAAATATTGTAGTTACAGTAATTTTTACTACTTTTGTCTTTTAACCTTCATACTAGCTTTGTTAGTAACTAACCTACCACCTTTACAACATTAGATTATTCTGAATATTACTGTATATTCACCTTTACCGTGAGATTTACACTTTGATGTATTTTCCTCTTGCTCTTTAGCACCATTTGCTTCATCTTAGTGATGAAGATGAAGGACTTTCTAGTAATGATAGGTTCCTTTAGGTTTTGCTTTCCTGGAGGAATTTTTACTTTTCCTTTAGTTCTGAGTGACAACTCTGCCAAGTAAAGTATTACTAGTTGGCAAGTTCTTTTTTTTTGTTTTCTCTTTCAGCACTTAAATATATTAGGCCATTCTTTTTGGCCCTCCAGCTTCTGTTAAAATCTACTGATGATCTTGTAGGGGTTCCCTTGAATATGACAAGTTGTTTTTCTCTTGCTTATTTTAAGACTCTATCTTTGTTACTTTGTTTAACTTTGATAATTTAATTATAATACATCTTGGTGTTGCTCTCTAGGGCTCATCATTTTTGGAACTCTCTGAGCTTCCTGAATCTAGATTTCTGTTTCCTTTTCCAGGCATGGGAAGTTTTCAGCTATTATTTCTTCAAATACGTTTTCTTCTCCCTTTTCTCTCCCCTTCTTCTGGGATCCCTATAATATAAACATTGGTCTGATTGATATTGTCCCATAAGTCCCTTAATCTTACGCTATCGTTTTTTCCCCTTTGTGGGTAAGTTCCACTTTCTTGTCTTTGAGTTCGTTGATTCTTCTTCATCTAGTCTGCTGTTGAACACCTCTACCTCTAGTGTATTTTTCAGTCGAGTTATTACATTCTTCAGCCCCATAATTTATATTTGGTTCTATCTTACATATTCTTTAAAACTAATTTTTTATTTTTTCAAAAGAGATGACCTATTATACACATATTACATTCAGCCACGGCTGAGAACAGAACTAGTCCAGAATGTCACAGGTCCAGGACAAAGGACCAAAATGTCCTTTGATTTGAGCCATTTTGATATGAGCAAGGTGGGCCTCTCAAAGGTGGTCTAGGTAATTGGGGTGGCCATAGGTGTTCTAGATCCTTTAAGACAAATTCTAGACAGTAGGCATTGCAGTCCAACAATTTGTACCAGCAGCCCTGGCCTCTGGCTTCCCTTGTTTCTGCTCCTGTGGTGTACACATAGGTGTACACATGTACTTGAACCTCTGCATCTTTCTTCTTTGGCACTTCAGCATGCACATTTGCTGCTTCTTCCACTTAGTTCTTATGACTCTAGAGCTGAAAGCTATATTTTCTCTCTCTTTGTTGACATTCTCACTGTATTCATCCATTCTTCTCAAGAATTTGGTAAGCACCTTTATGATCATTATTTTGAACTCTTTATAAGATAAATCACTTTTCTTATTTCATTATTGGCTTTTTCTGAGGTTTTATCTGGTTCTTTCTTTTGGAACTTTTTTTCTGGTTTTTCATTTTCCTTGACCTTCTGTGTTAGTTTCTATGTATTAGATAAAAGACCCCACCTCTCTTTGTCTTGGAATAATCTTGTGTAGTGGATGAGCCTTATCATTTGACTTTGCCCTCTTTTAGTTGTCTCTCAAAACTTTGTGATTGTCCAAGCAGCCTATTTTATTTTTTGTAGCTCCCAGTAGTTGAGCGTATGTCAAGACCTGTCAGTACTCCAAAGGGACAGGCCTTATTTGGTACCTAGATTCAGGATGATTGAAAGCTAGACCCCCAAGTAGCAGCTTCTAAAGTATGCAGACATATACAGACCTGTGGAACTGCACACATAAGTCCCACTGGCCACCAGATCCAGGTGATCTGGAGATGTTCTCTGGTGGTAGTCACAAAAACCAAGGCAACAGAGGAGTATGCTAGTTCCTTTCAGGAGATACTGGTAGCCTGGAGCAGAGTAAAGAGCATGAAAAATACTATCCGCTGACCTCATCCCTAGAGCCCGAGCAGGCTCCTAAATGTGTGTCAAACTCGAAGCCTGCCTGTAAGGTTGAAGCTCCAGGATAAGCAAATAGGTCTCTTTCACAGAAAGTGTGGGAGTGTGTTTCAGACTGCTTGTCTGCTTAGTGCCCTGGGCATGGTAGCCAGCCCAGAACTGTCTCGCCATT
The DNA here is from genome assembly GCF_000754665.1 of Bison bison bison. NCBI lineage: Eukaryota > Metazoa > Chordata > Mammalia > Artiodactyla > Bovidae > Bison > Bison bison. The sequence goes on along the minus strand of NW_011495050.1, from coordinate 21,313,645 downwards.
TGTTACAGTCCCAGGGGAGGAGGACAGAGAAGGCAATGGCACCCCACTCCAGTACTCTTGCCTGGAAAATCCCATGGACGGAGGAGCCTGGTGGGCTGCAGTCCATGTGGTCGCTAAGAGTCGGACACGACTGAGCGACTTCACTTTCACTTTTCTCTTTCATGCATTGGAGAAGGAAATGGCAACCCACTCCAGTATTCTTGCCTGGAGAATCCCAGGGATGGCGGAGCCTGGTGGGCTGCCGTCTATGGGGTCGCACAGAGTCGGACACGACTGAAGCGACTTAGCATTAGCAGGGGACAAGGAACACAAGCCCCACTGGCCATCAGAGCTCGGTGATCAGTGGCAGCCTCTGGGCAGCAGCCACAAAAAGCCAGGGCACCAGATACGTGTGCACATTACTCTCCAGGAGATACTGGCACTCTGGAGCATGGCAGAGGGACAGCATGAAGACAGTGCCCACACTTGGGGTCTCTGCAGAGGATTACAGTGGACCCTCACATGTGTGTGTTTCATTAGAAGCCTGCCCTTTAGGACACCGCTATCAAGATAAGCTAGTAGGCTGCTTTCATAGTAGGACTCGATGCCTCGGTCTGTTGCTTCTTGTGCCCAGGGAGTGGCAGCCAATTAAGAACACTTTCTCCATGGGTTACATGCCAATGGGACCTGCCAGTGTAAGCCTGACGGGTCACCAAAGCCAGCCAACCTCAAAGGTTCCCTGGTGGCAGCCATAAAAAGCAACATTCAAGGAGGGGACAAGCTCCTTTCCCAGAGATTCCAGCAAGCTGACGTGAGGCAGAAGAGAGCAAAGATGACACCCACCCATGTCCATTCCCAGAGAGAACCCCAACAGGTGCCTGCCCCTCAGGTCAGTGCTTCAAGGTAGGCAAATAAAGCTTTATCACAGGACGTCTCAGTGCCTCTCAGCTGGTATATACTCAGAAGTGGAATTGCTGCGTCATGGGATTTTTGTCTTGAAAGGATGTGTATTTTGTCAAGTGTTTTTTTCTTTAGGGGGATGAACAAGTGATTTTTATCATTCATTCTTTTAATATGATGTTACTTATTGTTTTACATATGTTGAAACATTCTTGCATCTCAGTGATAAATCCTACTTGCTCATGTTAATCCTTTTAATATGTTCGTGAAATCAGTTTGCAAATTATTTTGTTGAGAATTTTTGCATCTATGTTTATCAAGAATATTGACCTAAGAGTTTTCTTATAGTGTTCTTATCTGGCTTTGGTGTCAGCGTAAAGCTGGCCTTGGAGGATGAGTTTGGAAGCATTCCCTCCTCTTCATGTTTTGAAAGAGTTTGAAAATGATTGACATAAATTCTTCTTTAAATGTTTGGTAGAATTTGGCAGTGAAGCTCTCTGGTTCTGGGGTTTTCTGTGTTGGGAGGTTTTGATTATCAATTCAATCTCTTTACTTATTATTATTTGTTCAGATTTTCTACTTCTGATTCAGTCTCAGTAGGCTGTGTATTTAAAGAAGTTTATCCAGTTCTTCTAGGTTGTCTAATTGGTTGACACATCACTTTTCATAGTAGTCTCTCATGATCCTGTGTATTTCTATAGCAATCAGTTATAACATCTCCTTTTTTATTTATAATTTTATTTGAGTCTGCTCATTACTGGCTTTGATTTAATGTCTGTTTTGTGTGATATAAATGTGATTACCCTTGTTTTCTTTTGGTCTCCACTTACACGAAATCTCTTTCTCCATCCCTTCACTTTGAGCCCGTGTCTTTACAGCTGAAGATGAATCTTCTTCAGGCAGTAAACATATTTGGGTCTTGTTTTTTTTTTTTAATTTATCCAGCCATTTGGCCTTTTAATTGGTGAATTCAGCACACTTATATTTAGAGGAATTATTGATATATAAAGACCTACTACTGCCATCTTATTATTAGACTTCTGGCTATTTTGTATCTCCATTGTTTCTTTTCCCCTCCCTTTCTGCCTGCATTTGTCAACTGGTGATTTTTCATGGTGGTGTCCTCTCTCGTTTTGTTTCCTGAATCTACACCCGATTTTTTGCTTTGTGTTTACCATTTTTTTTTTTTTTTCGGTAGCTCAGTCATGTCCGACTCTTTGCAACCCCATGAATCGCAGCACGCCAGGCCTCCCTGTCTATCACCATCTCCCGGAGTTCACTCAAACTCACATCCATCAACTTGGTGATGCCATCGAGTCGGTGATGCCATCCAGCCATCTCATCCTCTGTCATCCCCTTCTCCTCTTGCCCCCGATCTCTCCCAGCATCAGGGTCTTTTCCAATGAGTCAACTTTTCGAATGAGGTGGCCAAAGTACTGGAGTTTCAGCTTTAGCATCATTTCTTCCAAAGAACACCCAGGGCTGGTCTCCTTTAGAATGGACTGGTTGGATCTCCTTGCAGTCCAAGGGACTCTCAAGAGTCTTCTCCAACACCACAGTTCAAAAGCATCAATTCTTCAGCGCTTGGCTTTCTTCAGTCCAACTCTCACATCCATACATGACCACTGGAAAAACCATAGCCTTGACCATAAGGCTCACTTAAAACACTGCATAGATAAAATAGGCCATTTTATACTGATAGCAATTACCTTTGTATGTCTATATGCTCCTCTCCTCTTATATTTTTGATGTTATAATTTGGCTTTTTTATGCTATATATTCATTAACTAATTATAGTAGCTATTTTAAAATATTCTCTTCCTTTAATGTTTATACTATAGCTAAATGGCTAACACACCATTCTAATACTGAGTTTTCTAATTCTTTTTCACCTTTACCAGAATATTGTATACTTTTGTATGTTTTGATGTTTCTAATTAGCATATTAATTTCAACTTAACTCTTTTCAGCATTTCTTGCAAGGTGGGTCTGGTGGTGGTAAACTCCCTCAGCTTTTGTGTAGGACAGTATTTTTCTTCATATCTGAAGGATAACTTTGCTTGATGAAGTATTCTTGGATGGCATTTTTTATCTTTCATGTTGAATATGTCATTTCACTCACTCTTGGCCTGTAGAGTTTTGCTGAGAAATCCACGGCTAGTCTAATGGGGGTTCCTTTGTTGGTTACCTTTTTCTCCTCTCAGTCTGCCTTTAAGATTCTTTATAGTTGATTTTTAAGTTTCAGTGTAATGTGTGTTGGAGAAGGTCTTTTTGCATTGAAGTAATAGGCTGTTCTATTAGCTTTGTGGTATGTTTGTCCAAATTCTGGGAAGTTCTCACCTTTTCTTTAAATAATGTCTTCTCTCTCTCTCCTCTTTCTGGTACACCAGTTAATCTTGCCCTTCATATTGAATTCAATAGCTCTCACAGGGTCTTTTTTTTTTTTTTTTTTACTCTTTTTAGATCTAAGTTCTCTCTCTTTTAACTGAATTATTTTTATATTTTTATTCTCCAAGTCACTTATTCTCTCTTCTGTCTGGTCTGTCCTATTACTGATACTCTCTATTGCATTCTTCACCTATTTAATTCTTCAGCTCCAGAATTCGTTTGGTTCTTTCTTATAATTTAAACCTCTTTGTTAAAGAATTCCTTCTGTAATTGAACCACTTTGCTGTACACATGAAACTAATACAACACTGTAAATCAACTATACAATTATAAAATAAAAATAAAAAATATAAAATAAAAATAAAAAATATAAAATAAAAATAAATTTTAAAATAAAAAATAAATTTAAAATATAAAAAATATAACAAAAATATAAAAATTTTAAAAACTGCTGTTCATTAATTTTATTCCTGATTTCATTGAATTATCTGAGTTTCCATATGTGTATATATATAATTTTAGTTATTTTTGGCTGTGCTGGGTCTTCGTAGCTGCACACAGGTTTTCTCTTGTTGCAGTAAGCAAGGGCTCCTCTCTAGTTGCGGTGCGCAAACTTCTCATTGCAGTGGCTTCTCTTGAGGAGGAACATGGGCTCTAGGGCACACAGCCTTCAGAAGCTCCAGCACATGGGCTCAGTAGTTGCAGTTTGCAGGCTTTAGAGTCCAGGCTCAGTAGTCGTGGTGTTTGGGCTTAGGTGCTCAGCAGCATGTGGGATCTTTCCAGACTAGGGATCCAACCGGCGTCCCCTGCACGGCAAGGCAGACTTTTAACCACTGAACCACCATGGAAGCCCCTTGAGTTTTCTTGTAGCTCATTGAATTTCTTCATTAAAGCGATTTAAAATTATCAGTTAGATTGCAATCTTGTGTGTCTTGTGTTCAGTTGGTGGAGAATTATTTTTTTGTGTGATACCAGACTTAAGTATTCACGTTTGTAGGTATGTGCTCTTGCTTTTGCAATTGAAGCAGCAGCTACCTTCTTAGCTTTCCAGGTACACAGTGGTTAAAGAATCTGCCTGCCAATGTAGGGGACATAAGAGAAACAAGTTTGATCCCTGGGTTGGGAAGATCTCCTGGAGGAGGAAATGGCAACCCACTCTAGCATTCTTGCCTGGAAAATTCCAGGGACAGAAGAGCCTGGTGGTCTACACTCCATAGGGTTGCAAAGAGACATGACAGAGTGATGGAGCACCACCTACATTCTTAACCAAGCTTTTATGTTCTCTTTGGTTTTTGGAGTTCAACAGGCTGGCTATTAGTCCTTTCTTTTGTATTTCAGACTGTGGCTCTAAAGCTCACGTTTGTGACTTTCTTTCTTGCTCACTGAACTTGACCTGTATCTGGGCACCTGTGTGTGTACTGGAGCTGGGTCTTGGGATGGATTCAGGAATGTGGACAAGGAGTTGGCAGTAGACTGGGGTGTAGGCGAGTTTGGCACTTGGAGCAATGAGTGTACCCACAGCCTGGTGGAGGGAGCCTTGAGTGGAATACTCTCAGAGGTTTGTGGGTAGACCTGCTGAAGTCCTTAAACAGACAGGAAGTGCATTTCTTTAACTCTTTCATATCCTTACCTTTCTCTTCCCTCTCCAGTCATGGAGGTCCGTCTTCAGCAATCTGGTGCTGCTGGAGACATGGGTTTCTCCAGCTAAACCCTGCACAACTGTGGTAGCCAGGCATTCATTCATCACTTTTGCTCTCCACCTACCTCCTCCATGAGTGAGGTCATGACTTTCCACGTCCTCTGCCTTAGAGGTGACCACTGCTGTCACAAAAAAAGCCCAGCCCCTTGCTGTGCCCTCCTTGGGAAAAGGGCCGCCCGTGTGAGTTCTTCCCTCTTCCAAACTTATCTCTGTGTCTATGCTGCTTTGATGGCAGGCTGGAATCTCCCGAGGCAGGCTAGACTTCCACAAGCTCTCTCTTGCCGGTGGATACCCACCATCCACCTGGTTATTCACCCTCCAGGCTCTTTTACCCCCAATCCATGGCAAGTGGTGGTGGGCAGGGTAGGTTCACCATACCCCTTGGAGGCACAACCTACTAAAAACCTGTCATCTCTGCACAGGCGGGCTGGTGTGTCGTTTGGTGTAATGTGCGGAGGCACTTCTGTTCTCTTGTGGTCTGCTTAGTTGTTCAAAAGGATAGAGAAAAGAAGGACTCTGATCATGATTCTGACATCACTTCAGTGATCTCTGACTCTGTTTTTAAAAGTTGTTATCCATTAAAGTAATTGGGAAAGGAAGTACAAAGAATTCTTGTCTGTTGAATTTTTTTCAGCATAAAGGAATAGCAAGAGAAATAAACGCTAAACTAAAATGATAGTTAATAGCAGACTCGAGTCAGAGATCCTGGAGTTCTAGATTTGGTTTTGCTACTTACTAACAGAAGGTTACTTAAATAAAACATACCCATTTTGTTGGAAACTTCTTTAGCAGCAGCGTTTTATCTCTTTGCTAATAACTGTTGAGAAAAGATTGGTATGTTCCCAGGTGGCTCAGTGGTGAAGAATCTGCCTGCCAGGGAATTCCCTGGTGGTCCAGGGGCTAAGACTCCGTGCTCCCAAAACAGGGGGGGTGGGTTCGATCCCTGGTCAGGGAACTAGTTCCCACGTGCCACAACTAAGACTCCACACAGCCAAATAAATAAAAATATTAAAAAAAAATTAAAAAGAACCTGCCTGCCAATGCAGATGTATAGGAGTTCGATTGTTGGGCCAGGAAGATCCCCTGGGGGAGTAAATGGCAACCCACTCCAGCAGTCTTGCCTGGAGAATCCCATGGACAGTCTGGCAGGATATAGGCCATAGGATCACAAAGAGTTGGACATGACTGAAGTGATTTGGCATGCGTGCACGGGACAGAAATAAAATACAGGGTCAGAAGGTTAGTTCCACATGTTTTATGAACTCTTAGGGTAATTAAAAGGTTTTGGTTAAGTCCATTTAGAATTCCAAGGGAACCTAGAATGAGAATACGAACAAACTCAGAAAAATGATCACAGGGTTGCTAAAAGAAATGTCTGATGTTCCCAGGCAGTCCAAGATGCTCTAAAGGACTGATTTGGAATTATGCTCAGCTTGGTCAAAGATGTCCTTTTTCATTATACTAAATAATGACTTTCTCTTTTTTGACTGCCCTAATATGTGACAACAGAAAAGCATCTTTGTTTCGCCTTACTCTCAAGCATTGATATCTCCCATCACCTCCTCACCTCCTGTCTCCCAGGCTGAAGGTAGCCTAAGCATCTGAGATTTTATGGACCTTCACTTTTTCATAGTTCATAGGCAGTTTACACAGACCCTAAGAGCACACCCTAACAGCACTGCAGAGCCTGTAGATCTGGATTCAAATCCAAGCTTCACTACCACTTACTATGTGCTTTGGGAAAATCATGAAACTTCTTTAAGCTTTAGTTTCTTCACCTGTAGAATGAGAATATATGACTGAATCTAACTTAGGGATAGTTTTAAGAACTGAATGAGACAGTACATGTAGAGTTCATTTGATAAGTCAACAGGTAGCACTTGCTCAATATTCAAAAGCAAGCTTTTCAGTGTTTAAAAAAATTCTGATTTTTCAAATGCTCCACCCATCTTAAGAGTCCCTGCTCTACACAGATGCCCATAACTGCTTAGTGCACACGATCTCCATTCCTCACTCATTTCACAATTTTTGTTGTTGCCCATAATTACTATTCCACCAAATTATCACTGATTCATAATCGGTATTGTAAATAATCACCAACATTTGTTAAGTGATTACTTACAAAAAATGAGGTCTATAACATTTAAAAACTGTGTCTAGCATACAATTAAGCATCTGATTCATTTTTTTACATTTTTTAGAACTTTTTATGCTGTTACTTAAAAAAAATGGTCAAAATATCTTAGATTGATTTCAATGGTTTGGGAAATATTAACATTTGGGGGATGATGAAAGACTTTTTGGATGTCAGTCTGGCATGTTTACTTAAGAGATTTGAATATCAGAATAAAATATTCCAAGTACAACATATTTTTCTTACTTCAGGTTGGGACTACATAGAAACAAAACCTTATCATCACCAGTCACATATCCACCTGCTCATATATACCTTATCAATTGTTGCTACCTATTTTGTGGGATCTAAAAAAATATTCTTGCCTTCCAACATCAAGAGCTTCTTCTCTAAAGGGAGTATGTTAGGTTAGGCTAATAAATAAATCAACTGTTTCAGACTTTCTGGGGATGTTTTCAGTAACAAAGTAAATTGCATGCTTTTCTAACTTTGTTAGGGCTTTCCTGGTGGCTCAGTCAGTAAAGAAATCTACCTGCAATGCAGGAGACCTGGATTCAATCCCTGGGCCAGCAAGATAACTGGAGGAGGGCATGGCAACCCACTTCAGTATTCTTGCCTGGAAAATTCCATGGACTACAGATCATGTACAGGTCTTAATGGACTACAGATCATGGAGTCACAAGTCTTAGCAACTAAACTACCATCACCACCACTATCTTTGTTGAAAAGACAAATTCTCCCCCAACCCTGCCCCCAAACTTAAAATTGTAGACAGAAAACCGAACCTGATCATTTCCATGAGAACTGGTCTTACACGGAGAATGCATTTATTAAGCACAGCTATCCAGGTCCTCATTTACTCACTGCAAATGAACAGGGACCATGATTTTACATCAAGAGTAAGAAAATTTCAAAGTACTCTCTAAAATTTCACTCATTTGTGATCCATTAGTTTGGTAGAGGTATAATCAAAGGTAGCATCCTGTAAACAAGATACATTAGCTTGTTTTAGCCATGCAACTTAGTGTGCATGCTACAGAAAAGGAGATTCTAGGCTGAACAAGCAGTTTCCAAGTAGCCATTATCATCTCCTACCTGCCAAGAGGCAGCCGTTAAGTAAGCCTTGTAAGATATGGTAGTGTCCTTCACGGTGCTTCAATTCCTACATGAAGTTGGGTGTGCTCAGTCATGTCCAACTCTTTGCAACCCCGTGGACTGTAGCCTAGAGGCTCTCCAGGCAATACTGGAGTGGGTTGCCATGCCCTCCCTCCCCAGGGGATCGTCCCAACCCAGGGATTGAACCCAGGTTTCCCACATTACAGGCAAATTCTTTACTGTTTGAGCCACCAGGAAAGCCCAGCCATACATTTATCAGACACTAGTCAGTTATCATCTATGAAGATTGTTTTGTGAAGTCTTGCTAACATTGAAACTGGTAAGTTTAAGTCATTGCTCCTAGGGGAAATAAGTTAGGTACCTGTGAGCCTATCACATTTTCATCAGTTGACACACAGTTTTGTGTTTCTGCCTGAACACTGAACCCACAGCTGACAGCTCTATAACTTATGCCCAAATGAAACTTACATTTTCTCCAGAGGGGCCATTTAAACAGTAAAATTATACACACACTCACTCATAGACACACACAGCACGAGAATGTCAAAGTGAGGCACAAACAGGCCTTGAAAAGGACACTTGTTTTTGAGAGCTGAAACAAGACATTATTTTTTAGTTCTGCTGGGAACACGTGGATTTCAGGTGACTCATTTTTCTGTGCTATCCACAGATGATTGAAATCTGTTTGCACAAAGACTTTGTGGGTGACAAGTAATTTCTGGTTGAGTAGGTGAACTTAACACAAACAATGAAGATTTTTTTCCTATGTCAATTCCTACAAGATTACAGACATCTACCTGTTTTGTTGTCTCCTCTAAGAAAACAGACATTTCAAAATCAAATGATTTATCTTTGGATCACACAAGAAATACTGACTTCTAGCTATCCAACACACAAAGGAAACTGTCTGAGAACACCATCTGCAACTCTAGATCTGGGACGGTTTTCAACTGTGAGAACTTTAGCTTGAGACGTCTTAGAAGCTGCTCCTTTAAAACGTGAAGATTGAACCATTCTGTATTCAAACTGATATATCCCTGATAAAGCTTTCATGATTCATAAAAGTTGTTTTCCTCTCAACAGTCAGGGTAGGACTGCAGCCAGGCAAAATACAAAATCATCACTGTTAATGATGCCTACTAGGTGCATGATAAGCCATGGGGCAGGAGGTGGGGTTTGTGTATCTTGAGTTTCAGAATACAGTGAAACGCATAAGGCTTCAATATGCAGGGAGAGCTGGCACTGTCATAGCTAAGGCTTTAGACAGACTTATTTGCTCCCAAAGGCAAGATAGTTGAGGTAATTCTAGCATGGTGATAATCAGATATGCAACTCACAAAGCAAACTCTGGCAGTAGTGTGTAGAGAATGAAATAGAGTTAAAACTAGATCATTCTCTAAAGCACACTGAAACTGTCAGGGATACCTGTTTAATGTGTATGCCCTGGGCCCCAATCCCGGTGTTTTAAATCCATTCCTCTCAATGTAGAAGCCCTATTATCTTCATTATTTAAAAGTACTTTCGATGATAAAGTATTATTCTGAGTTAAGTCACAATCAATAAGTCAAATTACATGTCTCTAAAATTAAGGCTTAAAACTAATCCTAAATACACAATGTAACTAGTTTTTGGTATAATTTTTATATTATCTACACTCTCCTGTCCAGCAAACACAGTAGTTATTACTGTTTTATACCACATAAGTGATAGTTTAAAAGCTATCTCCCAGCCTAGAAACCTTAATGTATCATATATTGAAATCATCTCGAACTCACATAGAAATCTGACTTCATAAAGTGCATTAGAGGCATTGTTTTATGTTTCTTCCATTGACCTAATAAACTTCTGAAAAACAATCAGTACCTTTGTTCTGAAAGAGGCTCTTAACGTCAGTTTCAACTATCACCTATTTTCCCAAGTCAATTACAAAGAGAAATAAAATAGCGTAACATCACTATGCACTGTTTAAGGAATTTTTATTAAAGCAAGAATTTTATAATCCAAATTACGTTTCCTTGCTCAGTTATCAATTCTGTTATTTAAAACAGAAGTGACATTCTGAGCTATTCCACAGTAAAGAATTACAAAATTAAAGAAAGGAATGCTTTAAATTTTTGTACTTTGCTGAAAATTCTTTTTCCCACGGTCTATAAAACATTAATTTGTTTTTATATTTTACTATTTTTTTGTGTTTTTTGTTGTTTTTAAATCAATAAGTAATCTAGGACTAGCATTATGTTTGCTAGACCTGGCATTTGCTCGGTACATAAGGTTCAAAGTTTCCTTTCCTTTTTTTATTTATTTTCTATTTTGCAATGTTTTTTTTTCCATAGTATTTAAGTTTTTCGATGTTTAGGTATTTTTCTTCGGTGAAGCACGAGTTTCTTTTCATGGTCCCTGATCATCTGTAAATGTGGGGGAAAAAGAGATTATGATCATCAAATTTAAGACACAGAACATAATGATTCCAACCACTAAAAAGAAAGGACCTTTACCTAAGTGACAGAAGTGCTAATTATAGCTATAATGACAGTCGTATTTTACAATATATGCTGCTGCTGCTAAGTCGCTTCAGTCGTGTCCAACTCTGTGCGACCCATAGACGGCAGCCCACCAGGCTCTGCCGTCCCTGGGATCCTCCAGGCAAGAACACTGGAGTGGGTTGCCATTGCCTTCTCCAAAGCATGAAAGTGAAAAGTGAAAGTGAAGTCGCTCAGTCGTGTCCGACTCTTCGCGACCCCATGGACTGCAGCCTACCAGGCTCCTCCGTCCATGGGATTTTCCAGGCAAGAGTACTGGAGTGGGGTGCCATTGCCTTCTCCTTACAATATACAAATGTATCCAATTTACACGTTACACACCTTAAATTTACACAATGTTGTTATGTCAAGTATTTTACTAAAAACAAAAGTAAGAGGACCAACACTGGCACTTGTGGGTGTGAAAGCCCTCAGCCAGGTTCAGCCTGCCGAGAGCCTGTCTCTGTAAAGCTCTATGAACCACAGCCACCCCTGCTGGTTCACAAGCTGCGAGGCCGCTCTCACAGGGTGACAGCGGGGCAGAGGAGCTTCAACACGGAACACACCCCGCACAGCCCCAGCTATTTCCTATTTTATAGGAAAGCTTTGTACACGCCTGGCTCTGGCTACAAAGCTACATCACCCTATTTCTTGGGGGTAATGAAAGGCAGTATTAGAGGCCAAAAAACAACTTCATCACTGCCACCCAAGAAAATGTATTAAGCTATGAAAGTCCTTCAGCTATCTACACAGGGCCAATCCATGTTACAGCTATTTAACACAAATTACTACGCAAAACGTCTGAAGGGGTCTTATCTCAAAAATTCAAGTCTATACCAGGGTAACATGTAGTTAATTCCTCTGTATTTTTACTTCTCTTTGAAAAACTGGCAATGCATTTGGATTAGTGATAAAATTAGTTTTTGCTATGTTTCAATACACGCTCAAACTGTGAGAATAAGAAACAGGAGGCAGGCTCACTTTAAACAGTCGGAACCCCAGTGGCACTGTTAACTGCTTTCTGGGCAGCCTCTTTTGCTTGGTGGGCTTGGAGTACAGCTACAGCTTCATCAACCTGAAAAAACGAAAACAAACTGGTTCTGAAAAACAATAATTAGAACACAGCTTCAAACCGCCAACCTACAAACGTCCAACAAAGGCAAACTCCTTTCCTCAGATGCAGGTGCTCATGACTGTTATGAAAAAAACACATTCCAACTATACATCTGTATCCCTTGGGCTCTATTCCACCACTGTTTTGGAAGTATTAACCTCTTGTACCTCCTACTTTCTCCCCACCAAAAATCCCCCAAAGTTCAGAAATATCAGCGAATATCCCTTTCTTCAATACAGATGAGCAGTTAAGAGTTAATGGACGCTGGAGTTACAGTGACTGGATCTGAAACCAAGCTCTGCCATTCACTAGCTGCTTTGTGAGCAACTGGGCAAATTATTTAATCTCTCTATACTTCAGTTTCCCTGTCTATAAAATAGGGATAACAGCACCATAGGTTATTAGGATTTTCAATTAATATTTATAAAGCTCTTAGAACTGTGCGTGACTTGTACAAAGCACTTATAAATGTTCTACAAAACATCCTGGAATATGTAGTATAAGAAGCTGGTAGGTAAATGATAAATTTAAATTACTTTAGAACGGAGAGACTCTGGAGACTCAAGCATATGAAGAAGTTCTGAATTATCAATCTCCAACAACATGCCAGTGATTTTACCAGCAAGAGTAGGGTGCATGGCTTGAATTAGAGGAAAGAGCCGTTCACCTAGGAACAAAAACATTCAAAAACTCCTTCAATCAAAAAAAAATTTTTAAGGCATCTACTACAGTAAAACTGGGGTTTATGAACCCTTCGTATACAGCAAATAAATGCGAACCCATAATCCACCATTTTAGTATCTTTCATGAGATGATCAGTATAAAATGGATTAAGATCTACCACAAGGCAACTAATTCTTGAAAGCATCAGTTTGCCAAAAAAAGATGAAATGAAGCTACGTGTTAAATCTGTGTTCAGTCAAAATCAAAGTGGCGTACTCATTTGGTTCAAATTTCAAACTCCTCCTTCAGAAAATGTGGTAGGATACCTGGCAAGTCATGCCCCATTACCCTGTCCATCAAAGGCAACGTCTTAATAGCTTTCCAGGCTTTTAATGAGTTCGGCAGACAAACTGCCATGGTGCTCATTCATTCCAATCCGATCCCGCCACCCTAGCTGTCATTTTTAGGTGCAAAGGCAGTCTAAGTGTCCTCTTATTTTCTAGTCTCTCACTGTAACTGAGCAGGTGGGACAAAGGTACTCACCCAACATTTGCTTCTGCTCTTGAGGAGGGGCAGATGCCAACATGGAAGCAGTCAGAGGCTCCTGACCTTGTACATGAACAGCGGGCTAGAAAGAAAATGGGAAAATTCCTAAGTACAGAAGTAATGGCAAGTACAAATACAGTCATCACTGGAAAATAACTGGATAAAGACTATAATCTAAACATAAACAGGAGAAGCTGAGTGAACCAGAAAATGCAGCCTAAGGTAGCTATTAACACCTAAGTGCTCAAGTATTATAAGCACAGGGGTGTTGAATTTTCTTTATCTGGAGTAGTCTTTGGAACCATACTTCTAGTATAATCAACCACAATTTTGGTCCCAGGGGTCAAAAAAACCAAAAAACAGTAAGCCAAATCTCACAAACTAAACTTTATTTCACCCTTTCTTACAACTATGCCAAATAAAACTCTCAAACCACATAAGCAACTCAGGAAGGGAAAACGCTGCTCTAGTTCCTGGAGTATAGCACATATTTTTACATATTAGCCATTAGTGGGACTTCAACAAAATGTTCTAGATAGCTTAAGCTCTCACACATCATATGGCTGTCCTCAAAGTCCTTGCAGTCAAGGACTGTCATCATAAAGAAGCCATCAAATCCACACCTGCTGCATGGTGACCTGCGGCTGTGCATTCAGATGCTGTTGAGGATTGCGAACTCCCGCAGCGTATTTGTACTGTGGAACGGTGCGAACAGCAGGAGTAGCTGCAGCTGCAGCAGCTGCGGGACGTGGACCCATCGTTTGTGTTGATGTGTTAGCTAAAAAAATAAAACATTTTTTGTATTTATCTTCGTATTTCCATTGGAGACCAATTTTTACGAGAAGGGTTAAGACTCACCAACACGCTGTGTCGACATGACTCGTGGAACCTGTGAAGAAGCTGGTCTCATAGTACTAAATGGTGGTCTAGGAGCGGCTGGGCGGATAGCACCGGGCATATTTTGGAATGCTACGTTTAAAGACATGAACGCACATTAACTGGGAAAAACTCAGTGTTCATCTTGCTTTTTTTTTCAGAGCTGAGATTTGCACAAAAGACTAAAAATGACCAAATATAAACAAGTGTATTTTTTTAAAAGCTTAGGCTTCTATCTGCCATTTTCTTCAGACTTTTATGCCATTTCTCATCAGAGCATAAAAATATGAAATGGAGTTGGATGTATTCCCAAACTTGTGATAAAAAGGAAAAACAAAAAGAATCAAACCAACATACATATTACTAGCATTTTAAGATTCTTTTTAAAGAACAAAATGCTAAAGATGCCCAAATGAACACCCGTTAACTATAAATTACGGAAAGCAACAGCTAATATACCATTGGATATTATACGGTTATATATATATTAGCTGTTATATATACGGATATAACAGCTAATTTGCCTCATTTATGTTTTTTAGTTCAAACACTTTGCAACTTAAAAAAAAAAAAAGCTTACGATGAGGTCTGGCACCCTGAGCAGTCCAGCGAGGACTTGGTCTTAGTTGAGCAATTTGACTAGGAGGATAGTATGCAGCACGGTTCTGAGTCTGTTGGAAGCAAGCAAACGTATCAGTCATAGAAAAAGCAGATAATACAACACATTATGCATGTTCAAAATAGTTAACAGGTCCTCACACTCCAGGAAAGATCCCCAGGAGGAGGGCACAGCAACCTACTCCCATATTCTTGCCTGGAGAATCCCATGGACAGAAGAGCCTGGGGGGCTACAACAGTCCACAGGGTCGCAAAGTCAGACACGACTGAAGTGACTTAGTACATAGCATGCACACTCTTAAGCATTTTTCAAATCCAATCATAATTCACATCTCAATGTTTTCATCTTAAGACTTTATTCTCTTTTTTTGGGGGGGGGGGGGGGGGGGGGATGT
>NW_011495050.1:21294814-21298598 GCF_000754665.1 Bison bison bison | reverse complement strand
AAAACATTAAAGGAAGGTGACCTAACAGGAAAACCTTCATGAGGTTTTTGTCCTTTTCTAGAACCTACCTGTGGGATAGCTGCCATGAAGTAACCTGAAGGAGGTGCTGGCTGGTAGGGGTTGATTACGGGGTTGGGCACAGCTCTTACACTTGCCATCCTCTGCATATACTGGTTAGTGAGGTGAGCCTGGCGCTCTTCTTTGCGCTGAGCTAAAGCTACATACAATGGCTTGGTGGCCACAATTCTACCGTTCATTTCCGTAACTGCTTTAGTGGCTTCTTCTGGGGAGGAGAAACATACAAAACCAAAACCTTTGCTGCGACCACCCTCCATCATAACCTATTGAAAGAAAATTAAAAAACCACACAATTAATGCAATAGAAGGATGAGGCACAAAGACAGTATCAACTAGAGCCACCACCTCACACTTAACCCTGTCAATACTTTCATCCTTTCCCCACAATTTTCCCATTAATATCCAAATACTAAGGGTAAACTACATGCATGCATTATCCTAGCCAAGCGGAAGTAAAGGGGCAGAGACACAACAGAAACTTTAAGGTTTTTAGATTTTCAATATTAAGGTTCAATTTCTAAATACATTCAAAGCCTACTAAATTTTAGTAAAAAATTTAGAAAAATGCACAATTAAAATCTAACAAGTCAAGCTGACAAGATGCTTTATTACTCTTTGGGGTGGGGGAAGCAGTTGAGTCTCATTTTAAAGTTAAAATTTCACATTCATAACCACAGGGCCATAAATATTGGGGTATAAACAACATTCAGGAAACTTCACAATAACTCCAAAGATTTTTTAAACAAGCAGTAAGGAAATGAACCACTCAGTAGACCTACATGTACGCATGCTATACATCTGTATTAAACATCATGCTGGTGACACAGGAACAAACAAAAGAGCAATAAACCAGATTCATGGTCTTACATAAATGTGGAATCAAAACAAAACAAAAAACTGGCCTCAAGGATACAGAGAACAGATTGGTGGCTGCCAGAGAGGCAGAGGGCTTGGGGAAACGGATGAAGATGGTTAAAAAGTACAAACTCCGGCATAAAGTCACAGGGAAGCAATGACTAGGGACGCAACAAACAGGATGTACAGGGACAGTGTGGGGACTACAGTTAATATGTGTTACTCATCTGACAGTTGCAGAGAATGGATCTTTAAAGTTACCATTACAAGAAAAAAATATTTTTAATCTATGGTAATAAATGTTACACTTATCGTGGTGATCACTCTGCAGTATACACAAATATCAATGTTGTACACTTGAGTATGTTTTACGTCAATTACATCTCAACAAGAGTCTAGAAATATACCCATGCAAGTACGGGAACTTGGGATGTTAAGCTTACATTTTAGAACAGAGGGTAAAAGATGGACTTTGGACTATCTAGTATATGATACAATGGGATAATTCTGAATTAACGTAGAGCTTATAGTCACATCATATTGAAACAATTCCAATTGCCAGATAGATTCTGACTCAACAAAAAATGCAAAATACAGGGAAAACCTAAGATGATACAAGACCCCCAAGTCTTAAATGGAAGACTTGGAAAAAATATTTGCAATATAAAACAAAGAGCTGACATGAAATTCTCCCTATAAAATCAATAAACAATGCAATGTGAAAACAGGCAAAGAACAGGCTAAACAAGTAAACACGTAAATAGCATGTCCCATTTAAAAAGATGTGTATCTCTTTCTACTAACTTGACAAGACTAGTAGTAATTTAATTTGTTCAGCCTTTCTGGACAATTCTGTCATATTAATGTTAAATATACATATCCACTAACCAGCTATTTCAACTCTAGGACTTCAGAAATACTGGTATGTATACATGCAAAGACATATGAGGATGTTAGAGTGGCAGGTCTAATACTGTTAACACGCAAGTAACCCAAATGTCCAACGATATGGGCACAGCAGAATAAATTATGGTACACTTATACCATGAATAGCCAGCCTTTAGTGAAAAATGAGAAAATGTCTGAGATAAATATGTACCCAGATCTGTAAATAAAAAGACAAACTGCAGAACAGGTATACTATGACTCTGTTTTATAAGAAGTTTATACGCATACGGTGAGTATACAAGCATGGAAGTATCTGGACGGCCACCCAAGCCCTTTACCAGACTTCAGCATGGAGTTGTCACCCTTCTGTCTTGTTCAATGTTTTTCAGCAAGTGTTACCAAATTAACATAATGACCTCCTCTCTCAGAATAAATTCTTGCCAAACTTTTTATCTCCTTGCCAACAGTGATATAGTGATCCACAAAGGACTTCTTTTTAAAAAAGACTTTTTATAAAGACTCTCCTTTGTAAAACATGCATGCTTCTTCATACATTCAAAATAAATGGATGCACAATACTCCATTTAAATGCTTTTCAGGGAACATAAAGGATAAACACATTCAGGAATAAATACTATCATACTCCAAGTTCTCTTACAACACTCCAGTATGAAATATCAAATTTATATACATACATCCATGGGCACATATTTTTCTCAAATCTTAAAAAAAGATATGCACCATATGCTTTACCTTTGCACTGGTGATTGTGCCAAATGGAGAAAACTCCTTCCGGAGACGTTCATCATCAATACCATCGTCAAGATTTTTCACATAAAGGTTAACACCCTTAAAATAAAAAAAAAAATTTGGAAAAAGAAAACCACAGTGGTACTTAAACATACTTCCTATTAGCTTATCCCATGTTTCCTCTCCCTTTTCCCCTCTCAAACCCTCCAGTTACCTGGCAGTAACTGAAATGAACATAGAATAGGTTTCCTCACTCCTTAGTTTTACTTGTTCAGTTAAAAAATGAACCTGGTATCTGGTGATCCTGTCTTGCTTCATCTGTTCAAATTTGCGCTTAAGTTCTGTCTGTCGTTCCACTTTTTTCTGGGCTCGACCAACATAAATTTGTTTTCCATTGAGCTCTTTTCCATTCATCTCATCCACAGCCTTACCACAAGAAACCAAAAACACAAAATTTTAATTACTAACTTGCACTAATAAGTTCATTTTTTAACAATAAAGAAAATCGGTTAGATTATAAAAGCTAAAAATGGACCCACCACAAAAACTAAACTTTGAGGTTTTAAGACATAATGAAGAAGTGAAGGGAAGTGAAGTTGCTCAGTCGTGTCTGACTATTTGCGACCCCATGGACTGCAGCCCACCAGGCTCCTCCATCCATGGGATTTTCCAGGCAAGAATACTGGAGTGGGGTGGCATTTCCTTCTCCAGATCTTCCCAACCCAGGGATTGAACCCGTCTTCCCACATTGTAGGAAGACGCCTTACCATCTGAGCCACCAGGGAAGTCTTAAGACATAATGTAAGTTTTCAATTTATACTCTCAAAACTAATACACCAAATGCAAGTAATTCAAAACAATACATATGAAATACAACATGTACAATAGCCAGCCGTATGCTTGTGTATTTCGATGCAAGAGCAACTCAACTTTATATCCCCCACTTCTTATAAAATACAGAAAACCCACATTGCCTGATAATTAATATTAAGTCTTACTTTTTGTGCATCTTCATGCCTTTCAAAGCTTACAAA
The DNA here is from genome assembly GCF_000754665.1 of Bison bison bison. NCBI lineage: Eukaryota > Metazoa > Chordata > Mammalia > Artiodactyla > Bovidae > Bison > Bison bison. The sequence goes on along the minus strand of NW_011495050.1, from coordinate 21,294,993 downwards.
TCCAAAGCCTTTGGATTTTCCACTCTCATCAGTCATTACTTTCACACTTAAGGCAGGTCCTGAAAAAAAATTTAATGATTCAAATATATTCCATACATTTAAGTTTATATGTTTTAAGTTTCAAAAAAGCTGTGCAGAAAAGAATATAAAAATGGGGATTAAAAAAAATCCCAGATCTG
>NW_011495050.1:21286362-21294714 GCF_000754665.1 Bison bison bison | reverse complement strand
CCCAGCCGCCCGCCCTCCCTCTCCCCGATCGCAGGGGGCCGAGGCTCCGGGATGGCGAGGCGGCGGCGGCGGCCGCTTCGTACCGCGTCCTGAGCCGACCTAAAAAAAAAAAAAAAAAAAAAAAATCCCAAACCTCCAGAAATTTATTCCTCCTCTAATTACCCTCTCTCCTATCATGGGCACTAAACATTCTCTTCAAAGACCCTTTATTTCTTCTAAGAAGCTAAGTAAACTCTTTCTCTGAAATATTCCTCCTTCCATTTAAGGCGGTATGTTTCAGACAAATGTAAATGACACAGTTAATTTATTCTTAGCATTTAGTACAAAACAGATGCATTGTTCTAAAACAACTTGATTTTCTTAAGAATTCCTTAAGCCTTGGCCCACTTGATTTTCAACAGGGAGTAGAGGAAACAAAGGGTTTGACCTTTGGGGAAGACAAAACAGAAGTACCTGGAGATGGCATGTTTCTGAAGACACACTTCTCCCCCACTAACCCCTCAATAAAATAGACTTAACTGAACTGGGTATTATTTTAGGTAGGTGGGGGAAAAGGTTAAAAAAAAAAAAATCACATCTAATTACAGAGAATCTGCAAGATTTATGGGCACAGATACGACTGTTTAGAGGGTTCAATGTGGGATGACAGCTTGGCAATAATAAAGGATTACGTTTCCTGATTCTTTATGATTTGAAATACTCTTAAAAAAACAGGACACCTGTTTAAGTTAACCAGAAGGGGAAGCAAAGTTAAGGGGCACGCAAATCATCCGCAAGAGTACAATGTCAGGTTCATCTTCTGATCAGCTACACAACTGTCTAAAGTGAGACTGGTTACACTTCACTGGAAAATCTGGATCGTTGAAGTTATTATTTTGAATTGCTCAAACATGATGCTGAGACTGGCCAAATATCCTAAAGCTGGCCAGCTTTCCTAACCCATAATTAAAGACTACATTCCAACCTAAGTTGGCTGTGTCACATGCAATGCCTCTGATGAGATGGGATCTGTTAGTGCATAAATCCAGCACAATTTCGTAACATGGCAAAACCTTTTAAAGTCTGTTCCAATTACAATCACAACTTACTGTGCTAACGCAAGGCCACTGACCTTTAAACTGGATAGAATTTTACTGATATGCTAGTATAATGGACTATCAGTAGCTTAATCCAAATTAACTACAAAATTTAAGTACCATGATAAGTCTCATTTATTTTTAGTATAAAATATTATCCAAAATTAACAATGTGAATATAAAAATTTAATTCAGACACATTACCAAACTTCCCAAAGAGATCCTTAAGGCGCTCATCATCCATGTCTTCTCCAAAGTTCTTGATGTAAACATTGGTGAACTCTTTTGCCCTAGCTCCAAGTTCTGCTTCTCGTTCTTTACGAGACTTAAATCTTCCAACAAATCTAATAAAATATTTAAGAACTATAAAATTAGGTTCTACTTTATGAAGTTCAGGTTAATTAAGCCTGATAGGTGATTCTGTAATAGTCACTGCTAATTTCAGAATCTCTAATAAAAAGGACACACTATAAAACAGAAATAGGGTCTTAAGTGAAAAAATAAAAGCACCAAATGTAACAAACCTCCCAACTATAACCACAAAAAAAGATATTCTTCCTAATATACTCCTTTGCTGTCCTTCTAGCTAACCTGGGTTAAGATTCTATCCAGAAACGCAAGGGATGGAAGTACACATGGAGCAGGCCAGTGAAGAGACAAAACTTTCATCACTGTTGTTCCAACATGGCTTCTTCCACCACAGAAATTTACGCTACTGAATTCTGTCCTCACACACCCAACAGCCTGGGACGAATTTCTTTGTGACGTTATCAACAAAAGTGTTTTTAAAACAAGGCTTTGCGCAGTGTAACAGTAGTGTGTCACTGCAGAATACGCGAATAAACATCAAAGTAAAGATCCATCAGGTAATTGCACCTGGAACACGACTGAGATTAGTGCGTCTTTTTGTTTTCTGTGTTTAAGTCTATCTAGCACAATTTCTTTTCAGAGAAGATACCTATGATTCTATTCTCTTAGAACCCCCCTCATCTCCCTCCTCCCAACAGTGGTGCTTCTCCATGCAATTAGTTTTATAAATGTTCTCAATGGGAACATTATTCCATTGTGGCTAGCACAACTTTTTGCTTTTATAAATAATGCCTTAACTTTATCAGACTGTTACTTGTTCTTAGGATAGCACTGTAGAAATCACGGCAGTTCAAAGGTTATATAAATGACCTTAAGTTTATACCTACAAACTGCTTTCCAAAACAGGGTTATACCATTTTATACTCAGAAAACAGCAATAAATCAAGTTCTTATTTTAATCTAGGCCGTCACCAGTGGTAGCCATTTTCTCCTCTAAACCATTGCTGGCATGCCAAAGACATTTTCATCTGTAAATGCTAGTAATGCTGAACATTTTTCTCATCTAAAGATGTACTAACTTTAAGAATTATCCTTTGTAAACATTGTTCACACTGAGAAGTTGCTGGTTTTTTTAGACATATGAGGTTCTTTTCCTTAACCATGCAGTTGACAGAACTCAAACAGCTAACACCACGTGGATGAGTCCTCCATGAACAGACTGACCAAGCCACCTGACACAGATTTAAGAGTGATGTAGCTGACTTCTAAGAACCAAACCCAATTTGTGTGCCATTACCCCAGTTTACATGGCAACATGAACTCACAGATCACTTACAAGATGACCTCAAGGCTGAATCTGCCCAGATAAGAAAAATCCACTGGCATAGAAGATTTGTAATTTCTTTGGGCTCATAAAAATCTGTATTTTTACAAGCTGTAGCAGAAAGTCTTAAAGAGGTTTTATCAGTATCATCATTTTTAAACTTTTCAACTTTTAAGAACAAGTCTACTTCAGAAAAGATAAACCATGAAGACTTCTGATTTATTTCTGATTTATCTTTACAGGGAAAAGGGAGCCAAACTGTCACAATTACAATAATCGTTGTAGGAGTAGGGTAAACAATCCCTGGTGGCTCAGAGAGTAAAGAATCTGCCTGCCAAGCAAGAGACCCGGGTTCGATCCCTGGGTCATGAAGATCCCCTGAAGAAGGAAATGGCAACCTAATCCAGTATTCTTGCCCAGAGAACTCCACTGAACAGAGGAGCCTGGCAGGTGACAGTCCATGGGGGGCCACAGAGTTAGGACACAACTGAGCGACTAACAAGGCCAGTAAAGAGCTACCCTGGGCTCTGAATTTATCCACCAGATTTGTATCCCAGTTTATCTGTCGTACCAGCATGTAAAACATAGGCAAATCATTTTAGCCCCAGTTTTGAATGTAAAATGGGCTAATTATTACCTTAAGAATTATGACTAAGTTTCTGCCTGGATTTCTTAGTTTTCCAACTATGCACTTATTTCTGGGAAAGCTTTATATTTCAGCATACCTAGCTTCTCCTTTCTCTTTTCGGTTTGAATGCTGACCAGTTGTATTAATTCACTGTTATTTGTATGTTACAGTAAATATGGAGAAAAGACAATTATAAAATCTACCAAGATATGGTTTATTAATTTTCACTCTGTTATCTCTTTTGAGCACAAATATATTTCTTGTAAAATGGATGAACTGATTTTAACTATTAAAAACAGATTTGAAGTATTATTAACTTCATATTTATACTTACACTTTGCGATCATTTAGAAGCATCCCATTCATTTTTTCAATAGCTCTTTCAGCTGCTTCTTGTGTCTCAAAATGCACAAACCCATAACCCTTGGAACCATTTTCATCACAAACCACCTAGGGAAAAATGTATACCAATTTTTCATTACTTACTATTGATTTAGGATTTTTCCAATGTTCAGATAACTTGTCACTATTGATTTAGGATTTTTCCAATGTTCAGTTAACTTGTCAGCTACCTAACCTCAGTATTTGGGAAATAAAGATATCTATTAACAGAAAGCACAGCTGCTATCTTAAGGAATAAACAAGTAGCTTCCCCATGGCTCAGTGTGCCTGCAATGCAAGAGGTACAGGAGATGGGGGTTTGGTCTTTATATTAGGAAGATTCCTGGAGAAAGGGTTGGCAACCCATTCCACTATTCTTGCCTGAAAAACCCCATGAACAGAGAAGCCTGGCAGGCTACAGTCCGAAGGACTGCAAAGTGTCGGACAAAACTGAGCAGTCGACTAAGCACACGGCTACAACACTGTAATAAGTGTTCAGTTCAGTTGCTCACACTACCCACAACAGCTCCAGAGAAACTCCTAGATATATTTTTACTATTATCACTTAAAAATTTTTTTATTACTTTTCATTTTTATAACCTTCTATTATGAGACAAATTCCACCATGGATAGTTTGTTGTTTTGAACCAAGTATTTCGCATAGGGTTCTCTGACCTACACCAGCGTTCCCAATTATTTTCCAAATTTGGTTTCTGATAATCTAGTTAAAGATGACTGTGTGCTCAGTAAGAGCAAGCACCTTGTCTTATCCAACTTTCATCTTTGGGGCCTATTTAGGCTCTGACAGGAGTTAACAGGAGAATGTTAGATCCCACCAAAAAGATACCCCACATCCAAGGGCAAAGGAGAAGCCCAGCAAGATGGTAGGAAGGGCGAAACTGTGCGCACCAGGACCCAGAGACTGAGCCAGAACTGTGTTTGAGTGTCTCCTGCGGAAGTACGGGTCAGCAGTGGACTGCTGTGGGGCAGAGGCTCTGGGTGCAATAAGCCATTTTGGAGGTGGTCACCATTAACCCCACCACAGAGCCAGCAGAACTTACACAGGACTGGGTAAACAGACTCTGAGAGGGCCCACACAAAACCTTGTGCACACCAGGACCCAGGAGAAAGGAGCAGTGACTCCACAAGAGACTGACCCAGACTTGCGCATGAGCGTCCAGGAGTATCCCGTGGAGGTGTGGGTCAGTGGTGGCCTGCTGGAGGGTTGGGGGCAGTCCAGCAGTGCATGAGTGTGAGCGTGCATGGGACCTTTTGAAAGAGATTGCCCTTTATCTTCATTACCTCCATCATAGTTTGGCCTCAGGTCAAACAATAGAGAGGGAACACAGCCCTGCTCAATGACAGAAAATTGGATTAAGATTTACTGAGCATGGCCCTGCCCATCAGAACAAGACCCATTTTCCCCCTCAGTCAGTCTCTCCCATCAGGAAGCTTCCATAAGCCTCTTATCCTTCTCCATCAGAGGGCTGACAGACTGAAAACCACAATCACAGAACAGAAAACTAACCAATCTGATCACATGGACCACAGCCTTGTCTAACTCAATGAAACTGAGCCATGCTGTAGCTCACAGGGCCACCCAAGATGGGTCATGATGGAGAGTTCTGACAAATCATGGTCCACTGGAAAAGGGAATGGCAAACCACTTCAACATTCTTGCCTTGAGAACCCCATGAACAGTAAATTATGTTTACTTATCACATTTCTGCTTACCTTACATGAAAGGATGTTACCAAAAGCAGAAAATGTATCATACAGTGCTTTATTATCAATGGATTTATCCAAATTTTTAATGAATATGTTGCCCACTCCACTTTTGCGAAGTGATGGATCGCGCTGAGACCACATGATGCGTACTGGCTTGCCCTTTATCACATCAAAATTCATGGTGTCCAAAGCACGCTCCGCTGCAAGAAAGGACATTTTCAAAGTAAATATTATTCAAAACTTTTCCAGTCTACTTAATATAATCTATTGTGGAGAGAATAATTGAGCACATGGCCCCTCTACCTCTTTAAGCCGAAGATGGCTGGACCTTGTACCTGTCAGTCTAGATTTATATCATACAACACAAAGACAAGTATCAAGAAATCCCAAATTTCCCACGTTAACAGATGACATATTGTTTAGAACTAATATATTTCTGAAGCAATCTCTTCCTTTGCCATGAAATTTAAAAGCGCTTTTTTGTTCCTAGTTAACTATAAAAACAGATTTCCCCTTCACAATCTGCTTGATAAACAATATAACAAGACACCAAAAGCAACTATAGGTTATCCACAAGCAGAGCAGTTTACGGATTTTCAAGCATTTTAACTTATTCCCTGCTACTTGTTAAAAATGTTTTATTGCTTATTCCTATCAGTATTACACAAAAACTAGCCCATCTTCTAAAAAAAAGTTCCTGACGTATTGGGGGGATTTCAGTGACTCACGGCACAACTTCCTGCTACCATGTTAAAAAAAATGAAAGGTTTTATCCGTTCAGAATCATTTGAGTCATGCCTTCAAAAACTAATGTGAAGTTGAGCATATTTAGCTATTAACAAAAATTTTTTAAATAACCTGGTTTACAATAGTCCAACTCGCTATTAATACGTATAAAACCCGTTTTATCTTAGATCATTTACTTAGTAACTGATTAGTTACTTCTGGATAGTGCTAGAAAATTTCAAAATCTGAGTTCAGAGTCTATGAAGGATCAAATTATGTGCACCTGTACCATTAAAGAAACACTTATTAAAGAAGTTTGGACTCTAAATGGAAAAATATATCCTCTTAAGTAGAAAAGACTAGTTCCTAAACAAGGGACACACACAATCCATTTCAAGTTCTGAAACATCAATTTTCACAAATGCCATGCTAGTGTTAACTGTCAAGTGAGAAAACAAATTTTCCGGCCACTTCTTTCTATACATGAAAATTTCAGTTTCTAGAAGATAGTGACAATCAGCTGTCAGCTCATTTATCAACTGGCCACACCTACTCAGCTCCCCTAGTTTTTTAGCTGACTTTGCTTGAGCTTCTTTTGAATGAGTCACATTTTCCTGTTAAATTGGAAACTGTTCACTTTCAGCAGCTCTTCTACAAGTACACCGATGTAGCAAAATAAGAGGGGAGTAGAAGGAAAATCACTTAATTATTTGGAAAGAGAATAATTTGTATACATACAAGAATAAAATAAACTGAAGATGGAAAAATGCTACCTTCTTTTCAGCAGTGACAGTACAAGTCTACTGGTATAGAGAATAATACAGTGAGTGTACTGTAACCATGGTAACCTGAAGTTCAACTTTTCAAATCCTAAGAAATTAAATTTTTTTTCTGATTTAAAATTGTTAAGTTTAGAAACTATGTTAACAGTCAGTTTCAAAAGTTCACATTTCTAGAATTTGTTCGTTCAAGTTTTCTCTATCAACCCTTCAGTTTGTGATTATCTGCACCCAAATTACCTTCCCTGATCTTCCATTTAGTGATAAACTTGATCAGAGTTGGGAAGAATCCTTACAGAGAGGCATTTGGAACTACTGCCTGCAGAGCAAAGGGCAGAAAACCTGCAGTGCAGTTTTACAACTTGGTGTGGCTCAACAGACTGTCTACCCCAAATCTCAGTATTCACTTTACCTAGTGAAAAACTGACCACAAAATAATTCCTTAGCGAGATAAAAGTTTTAAATTCCATCTTCCAGGCCTTTCCTACAAAAATTAATTCCTTATATTTTATAATACTTGACATATATTCAAGTAGCCAAAGGAAAAAAGGGCAAAAATGGATCATACAATTAAGTGAAAATGACTTTTTCAAGTCAATTTATTTCAGCTATAAAGAAAAATCCCGGCAACTCATCAGGCCACATACCTATTTGCCAAATATTCGAATTTCTGTGAACTGTTTAAAAATATAAGGTTAATTCCATCTTTTTTCTCATACATTCAAACTAATTAATCCCTCACTTTTCAGTCAATCATTCCCCATGATGTATGAACAATCTGGACCACTTTTATAAGGAAATCACCACTAGAATACCTCGTAAGTATAATGGTCTAGTACACACTACACTCACAAGCAACATTTTACAGTCAAAATTGGGGATGACATTTTTAAGTAAAATCCTTCAAAACCAGAGACGATTTCAGGAGGTAAAAGAAAAAAGAAAAAAAACCCGAATTACCAGTACTACGAAACTACTAGATTTAAAAAATCAAAACTAACTAAATTGCCTGAGAAAACGATGGGTCATCTTCTACATCCCCTCTCTCCTAACTTGCTGTTACAAGAACTGTCTGAACCCCCAAAGCAACGTCTCGGTGGTAATTTACACTTTTGGAGCCGTCAGTCACTCACACGTTAGTGAGAATGGTAGCAGAAACCTGAGGACGACCACCAGAGCACCAGATTAACTTTATTCAAAGTCCCCGCGACTCTCCCAGGCGACTGGCCCCGCGGCAGGATAGAGGCCTAGGGCCTGGGAGGTTACCGGGTTCAACACGTGGTATTTTTCGAGCAACGAAATGCACTTCCTCCCTGTCCTGGGGCGCCGGCAGCAGCCTGGGGGTGGTGGGAGCGCCTCCACCGACTACCGGAGAAGGGGTCTCGGCTCTCGACACCCCCC
>NW_011495050.1:21285303-21285439 GCF_000754665.1 Bison bison bison | reverse complement strand
CGGGCAGCGGGAGAAGGCCTCGGTCTCTTGGTTCCTTCTTGGAGCTGCTGCGGGGCCGCGGGCGGGCGGGTCGGTCTCGGCTGCTTCACCGGGTTATTTTATAAAAGAGGAAGGAAAAAAAAAAAAAAAGTTTACG
>NW_011495050.1:21283726-21285203 GCF_000754665.1 Bison bison bison | reverse complement strand
CGTCTGACGCCAGGGCCCTACGCGAGCGTCAGCGCCGGAGGGGGAGGCGACAAGGAGGCGGAGAGGGAGGAGGGAAGAGAAAAACAGGAGGAGGAAAAGAGCAGAGAGGAAGGGAGAGGAGGTGGCGGCGGTGGCGGCGGCTGCTGCGGGTGTGGGGGGGTGGGGGTGGGGCTGGGGCGGAGGGGCGGGGCTTCTGCGCACGCGCCGGGGTCGGGGTGGGGGAGTGTGGGCGGGCCCCGCGCGGCGTAGGGCCCGTGGGGGAGGGGAGGGGAGCGGAGGGCCGGCTCGCTGGCGGCTCTCTCGGGAGTCGGGTGGGCCGGCCCCTCCTCCCACACACCCCGCCCCACCTCCACCCGGGAGAGGCGTTGAGCCGTCACCAGGGCGGTGGGCGGTGCGCGGGGCTTCCGGGTTTCTCGGCGCTTAACTACCCCCACGTGCGCGGCCCCCAAGGACCCTCTTCCCGCCGCAGCCAGTCGTGTTCCACTCGCCCCCACCCCCGCCCTCTAGGGCCGCCGGGCGAGAGTGGGCCGGCGTGATTTTCCCCAGGCCCAGTTTCCGCAACGTGGGCGAAAAGGAGCCCAGGCTGGCTCCCCGGTTCTCCTACCAGACCGCACTACGAGTCCCAGCGGGCAGCGCCGCCACGCGCCTCGACCGCGGAAGCGGTGCCTGCTGGGAGCTGGAGTCCTCAACGGCCGCGGCGCTCGCTGACCCCCAACCGGCCGCGGGTCTTGGCCGCCCGCTCGGGGACTCACCCACCCCCGCCTCTCGCAACCGTTCCAGCGCTGGACCCGGGTCGTGCTTCCAATAGAGGACCGGGGAGCGGAGGGGCCTTCGGACTCCCGGTCCTCTCCTTTCCGAGCCCTTATGAGTCTTCCCGGGTATCCCATCTGGGCGCTGTCGTTGGTCAGCGTGATTTTAATTTGGGCAAACTATTTTGAGATCTTTGTCCGCTTCCCTTTTTAAAGTATCGTGATCACAATTCACTTAAGAGGCTAGGGTGGAGTCACTGATTTCGTGCTACTTCTGCCAGCAATTTGAAACAGAACAGGACTCCAGAAAAATGTTTTCCTGCAAAGTGCGAGTCTGTCACAGTCGTACATGGCTCCACAGACTTGCAACAAGGCAAAATCAGAAATAGTCTAAACGCAGTATTAAAAATGTGTACAACAGTTGTGGAGTTAGTTGGGGGCTTTAATAGGAAGGCCAGCTGTAATGAATCAATTGCAAAAATACCAGTTGATAGGAAAGACATTAAATCAACATACAAATCCCACTTCAAAGTAGTACTGTACAATTTTTAAAGCTTTAGCATCTTTTATTCTCTACAGCAATCTTGTGTGGAAGGTGGAGCGAGAAGTACTAATTTTATTTTACTGTTCAGATCAGATCAGTCGCTCAGTCGTGTCGGACTCTTTGCCACCCCATGAATCACAGCAGGCCAGGCCTCCCTGTCCATCACCAACTCCCGGAGTTCACT
>NW_011495050.1:21278383-21283111 GCF_000754665.1 Bison bison bison | reverse complement strand
TTCTTCACAGTCCAACTTTCACATCCATACATGACCACAGGAAAAACCATAGCCTTGACTAGACCAACCTTTGTTGGCAAAGTAATTTCTCTGCTTTTGAATATGCTATCTAGGTTGGTCATAACTTTCCTTCCAAGGAGTAAGCGTCTTTTAATTTCATGGCTGTGGTCACCATCTGCAGTGATTTTGGAGCCCAGAAAAATGAAGTCTGACACTGTTTCCACTGTTTCCCCATCTATTTCCCATGAAGTAGTGGGACTGGATGCCATGATCTTCGTTTTCTGAATGTTGAGCTTCATGCCCACTTTTTCACTCTCCACTTTCACTTTCATCAAGAGGCTTTGAGTGTCACTGCCTATCTGAGGTTATTGATATTTCTCCTGGCAATCTTGATTCCAGCTTGTGTTTCTTCCAGTCCAGCGTTTCTCGTGATGTACTCAGCATATAAGTTAAATAACCAGGGTGACAATATACGGCCTTGACGAACTCCTTTTCCTATTTGGAACCAGTCTGTTGTTCCATGTCCAGTTCTAACTCTTGCTTCCTGACCTGCATACAAATTTCTCAAGAGGCAGATCAGGTGGTCTGGTATTCCCATCTCTTTCAGAATTTTCCACAGTTGACTGTGATCCACACAGTCAAAGGCTTTGGCATAGTCAATAAAGCAGAAATAGATGTTTTTCTGGAACTCTCTTACTTTTTCCATGATCCAGCAGATGTTGGCAATTTGATCTCTGGTTCCTCTACCTTTTCTAAAAGCAGCTTGAACATCAGAAAGTTCACGGTTCATGTATTGCTGAAGCCTGGCTTGGAGAATTTTGAGCATTACTTTACTAGTGTGTGAGATGAGTGCAACTGAGCGGTAGTTTGAGCATTCTTTGGCATTGCCTTTCTTTGGGATTGGAATGAAAACTGACCTTTTCCAGTCCTGTGGCCACTGCTGAGTTTTCCACATTTCCTGGCATATTGAGTGCAGCACTTTCACAGCATCATCTTTCAGGATTTGGAATAGCTCAACTGGAATTCCATCACCTCCACTAGCTTTGTTCGTAGTGATGCTTTCTAAGGCCCACTTGACTTCACATTCCAGGATGTCTGGCTCTAGGTCAGTGATCACACCATCGTGACTATCTGGGTCGTGAAGATCTTTTTTGTACAGTTCTTCTGTGTATTCTTGCCACCTCTTCTTAATATCTTCTGCTTCTGTTAGGTCCATACCATTTCTGTCCTTTATCGAGCCCATCTTTGCATGAAATGTTCCTTGGTATCTCTGATTTTCTTGAAGAGATCGCTAGTCTTACCCATTCTGTTGTTTTCCTCTATTTCTTTGCATTGATCGCTGAAGAAGGCTTTCTTATCTCTTCTTGCTATTCTTTGGAACTCTGCATTCAGATGTTTATATCTTTCCTTTTCTCCTTTGCTTTTCGCTTCTCTTCTTTTCACAGCTATTTGTAAGGCCTCCCCAGACAGCCATTTTGCTTTTTTTGCATTTCTTTTCTATGGGAATGGTCTTGATCCCTGTTTCCTGTACGAACCTCATTCCATAGTTCATCAGGCACTCTATCTATCAGATCTAGGCCCTTAAATCTATTTCTCACTTCCACTGTATAATCATAAGGAATTTGATTTAGGTCATTCCTGAATGGTCTAGTGGTTTTCCCTACTTTCTTCAATTTAAATTTGAATTTGGCAATAAGGAGTTCATGGTCTGAACCACAGTCAATAGAACAGTCTCAAATGATTGTCCAATTCATTCTTTAATTCAGTAAACTTTAAGGCATGTTAAATATATTTTTGGTTGTGGACTGGGTACTTTATTCTCATTTAATTCAAATTTAAACCTGCAGAATCCCACATAAGTGCCATTTTGCCCCTATCTTGGTAGGAAGAGAATAATATTGATATTTTGGAAAACAAGTTGCCTTATGTAGTTCATTAGGCAAAAGAGCAAGACTGGGGACTGAGGACTGTGCGTTAGGAAGACAGATCTTATCCTAGACGACAAACCACCATTCACTCTAATAGAACTCTCTAGTTAAAGTCAGTCCATCCATACGTTTATTGAATACATACCAAGTGCATCTGGATGTGAGGAAGATACTTGAGAGACACATTTCTTTCCTCAAGAGGCTTCTAATGAGTTCTCTGCTAATCATATAAATATAAGCATTACAGTGAGTACAGTAAATATCCAATCCCAGTGTTTTATCTGGCTGTGATGATTTTCTATTAGATTCTAAATTTGTTCTCTTAAAAAAAATGAGGATAGAAATTCCATTGTTTAAAAGAAAATATTTCATTTTAGTATTTTCATTAAATTACTGAATTGAGTATAAAAAAAAAATCAGACGAATGAAAGAAGAGGTACACTCATTAGAAGAAATGTGAAAGGAAATCACCTTCTATAACTTGGAAATTCTATCACACCAAGAGCTGAAACTACCAAAAATCATATTATTGCTAAGAATATCCACACTGCTGGTAGAGAAAGATGAGGGTGCAATTTCTGATGGAGCTCACTGAAACATCATTGTAAGTAATAAAGGTGGGGAAAAAATGGTCTGCTTTGAATCTAGAAAATTTTGTCAGCAGAAACTTTGGCAAGTGCTCTAAAGTGGATGTGGGTCCTCCAGTCACTAGAAAGGGCTTACTCTCAGGTTTCGCTGCTGCTGCTGCTAAGTCGCATCAGTCATGTCTGACTCTGTGCAACCCCATGGACTGCAGCCCACCAGGCTCCTCCATCCATGGGATTTTCCAGGCAAGAACACTGGAGTGGGTTGCCATTTCCTTCTCCAACACATGAAAGTGAAAAGTGAAAGTGAAGTCGCTCAGTCCGACCCTCAGGGACCCCATGGACTGCAGCCTATCAGGCTCCTCCACCCGTGGGATTCTCCAGTCAAGAGTACTGGAGTGGGTTGCCATTGCCTAGCTGCTGGATTAAATAACTCACAAATGACTTCTCTTTGTTATAATCCATTTTGAACAAACAACCTCCCAATTACTAGTTGAACCCCCAGGCACTTTGACCCAGGAAAAGATGCTCTAGGTGGTAGACAAAAGTATTTTTTGTCATTGGAAAGGTGTATCAGTTCTTTGTAGATTAGTAAATACTGTGAGAATCAAGTTGGTCAGGATTCCTGTGCAGCCATGGTTCTTGACATTCAGTTGGTGTCACTGTCATATTTTAGGGAGCTACAGCTGAGTCTGTACAAGGGAGACTAGAAGCAAAGTCCATCTGTGAGAGGAGGGAGCTAATAGAATCAGGAGGAGACAGAGGCCACCTTAGGAGTAAGAAGAGTGGGATCTGGAACTGGAATCAAAAACCTGTTCCCTTGATCCATCATTCACCTCTTTATTTTCAACCAGCTCATTTCTCTCCAATTAGAAACCAGTTTTTCTGATTAAAAGTCAAGACAAATTTTCCCTCAATGACAGATTTCCAACTTACTCTTTTCACAGCAAAGATTTTTATTTCCACTTCCCTTTAATCCCTCAGCATGAGTACTATATTGACTTTCCACACCTGCACCTCCCCAATTATTGCCCTATCAACAGTCACCAATGACCTCCATCTGTCAATCCAATGGACTTTCTTGTCCATACTGTTCAATAGCTGAAGGATCCGACTCTGTTTTCCTCCTCTCTCTCTCTTTTTTTTTCAACACACTCTCTTGGCTTCAGGGAGGTAACTCTCCTGGTTTCTGTCCTGCTCTCAGACTTACCCCCTGTCTCCTTGTCCCCAGCCCCCAAGCACCACATTGGGCTGGATACTCTTCTTCTGGCCTTCACCCTCACCACTCCTCTGCTACTACATTTACCACGTTATGTTATTGAACAACATAGTTTGTTCTTAAGCTTACAAACAGCTGTGAAAAGAGAAGCAAAAAGCAAAGGAGAAAAGGAAAGATATAAACATCTGAATGCAGAGTTCCAAAGAATAGCAAGAAGAGATAAGAAAGCCTTCTTCAGCGATCAATGCAAAGAAATAGAGGAAAACAACAGAATGGGAAAGACTAGAGATCTCTTCAAGAAAATCAGAGATACCAAGGAACATTTCATGCAAAGATGGGCTCGATAAAGGACAGAAATGGTATGGACCTAACAGAAGCAGAAGATATTAAGAAGAGGTGGCAAGAATACACAGAAGAACTGTACAAAAAAGATCTTCACGACCCAGATAGTCACGATGGTGTGATCACTGACCTAGAGCCAGACATCCTGGAATGTGAAGTCAAGTGGGCCTTAGAAAGCATCACTACGAACAAAGCTAGTGTAGGTGATGGAATTCCAATTGAGCTATTCCAAATCCTGAAAGATGATGCTGTGAAAGTGCTGCACTCAATATGCCAGGAAATGTGGAAAACTCAGCAGTGGCCACAGGACTGGAAAAGGTCAGTTTTCATTCCAATCCCAAAGAAAGGCAATGCCAAAGAATGCTCAAACTACCGCTCAGTTGCACTCATCTCACACACTAGTAAAGTAATGCTCAAAATTCTCCAAGCCAGGTTTCAGCAATATGTGAACTGTGAACTTCCTGATGTTCAAGCTGGTTTTAGAAAAGGCAGAGGAACCAGAGATCAAATTGCAAACATCCACTGGATCATGGAAAAAGCAAGAGAGTTCCAGAAAAACATCTATTTCTGCTTTATTGACTATGCCAAGGCTTTTGACTGTGTGGATCACAATAAACTGTGGAAAATTCTGAAAGAGATGGGAATACCAGACCAC
>NW_011495050.1:21266387-21277986 GCF_000754665.1 Bison bison bison | reverse complement strand
GGTGACTGCAGCCAAGAAATTAAAAGACACTTACTCCTTGGAAGGAAAGTTATGACCAACCTAGATATCATATTCGAAAGAAGAGACATTACTTTGCCAACAAAGGTCCGTCTAGTCAAGGCTATGGTTTTTCCTGTGGTCATGTATGGATGTGAGAGTTGGACTGTGAAGAAGGCTGAGCACCGAAGAGTTGATGCTTTTGAACTGTGTTGTTGGAGAAGACTCTTGAGAGTCCCTTGGACTGCAAGGAGATCCAACCAGTCCATTCTGAAGGAGATCAGCCCTAGGATTTCTTTGGAAGGAATGATGCTAAAGCTGAAACTCCAGTACTTTGGCCACCTCATGGGAAGAGTTGACTCATTGGAAAAGACTCTATTGCTGAGAGGGATTGGGGGCGGAGGAGAAGGGGACGACAGAGGATGAGATGGCTGCATGGCATCACTGACTCAATGGACGTGAGTCTGGGTGAACTCTGGGAGTTGGTGATGGACAGGGAGGCCTGGGGTGCTGGGATTCATGGGGTTGCAAACAGTAGGACTCGACTGAGCGACTGAACTGAACTGAACTGAAGCTGTCTCTCCAAAATAAGTTATAAGCTCCAAAACAGAGTCTACATGCTAGGTGTTTCCGACTCTGAGACCCTATGGACTGTAGCCTGCAAGACTTCTCCGTTCATGGGATTCTCCAGGCAAGAATACTGGAGTGGTAGTGGGGGGGGAGTCTAGATTCTATTTATCTGTATTCCTAACATGGGCATGAAGCCTGGCACATTGGAGGTGCTTTTTTCTTTTTTAACCTGACTTCAGGGAGAAGGCCAGACAGACTTATAGACTAACCACATAGGTTGGGGGTTAATAGTGAGCTCTCAGTCTGAAGTTCACGTGGGAAGCTATGGCTGGGTTCAAGTCCAGACCTCTTGGCCTGCTACAGTGCACTACTCCCAAATTCTGCAGGCAACTGGAGGGAGTGTTTCCTAACAGTGGCTTGGTGCTCATCTCCAGTACTAAGCTTGAAGGTAAATTTGAGTACCCCAGACTCAGCCACTCAGGGACAAATCAGGGATAAAAGGAGTTCGGGGACCTCCAAAGCAGAGGACACTGTGCATAGCAATCCCATTAGTGTCCTGTCACCCTTTAGAGGCTATCAGACAGCTTCCCTCTTTGACTTCAACAGTGTGATCATTTCTGACAAAGATAATTAAGGCTACAAATAAAAGGCAGAAGATAGAATATGTGTCAGTTCCCTTTGATTTTTTGATTTACCACTCTCATTTTTCTCTCCCATCATTTCTTTTTGGTCTTAAAAAAAAAGCATGCTATGTTTTTCCGGCTTGCCTGTGTATATCTAATTTTAGATTGCAAGCTGTGGGACAGGATCATGTCTTTATATGTGTAGCATCTCTCTGTGGGTGCCTCAACATCATTCAATTAATCTGTTTTTAATCTTAGGAAATAAAATGTAAAATTCTCCAGAGAACTTGTTTGTTTGAACCTCATTCAGTTCAGTTCAGTTGTTCAGTCATGTCCGACTCTTTGTGACCCCATGAATCGCAGCACGCCAGGCCTCCCTGTCCATCACCAACTCCTGGAGTTCACTCAAACTCACGTCCATTGAGTCAGTGATGCCATCCAGCCACCTCATCCTCTGTCATCCCCTTCTCCTCCTGTCTTCAATCCCTCCCAGCATCAGGGTCTTTTCCAATGAGTCAACTCTTCACATGAGGTAGCCAAAGTATTAAGAGTTTCAGCTTCAGCATCAGTCTTTCCAATGAACACCCAGGACTAATCTCCTTTAGAATGGACTAGTTGGATCTCCTTGCAGTTCAAGGGACTCTCAAGAGTCTTCTCCAAAGCCACAGTTCAAAAGCATCAATTCTTCAGCGCTCAGCTTTCTTCACAGTCCAACTCTCACATCCATACATGACCACTGGAAAAACCATAGCCTTGACTTTCTAGAGATTTATAAATAATTTTCAGGCTATATCTAGGATATATTTGGAATATATCCAAAATAATTTATTTCAAGTAGTGTATGACAAACTAAAGTTGACTGGCCTCATAAGATCTTTGGATAATACTGAGAGATATATTTGAGCTGAATAAGAAAGGAATATAATAGCCCCTCCCAACTGAAAGGATATACTTTCCATACAAACAGAAATGATATATGTTCCTTGAAACAGAAAAATACTAAACAATGTCCACAATAAGACCCAAGCTA
Source organism: Bison bison bison (assembly GCF_000754665.1). Classification (NCBI taxonomy): domain Eukaryota; kingdom Metazoa; phylum Chordata; class Mammalia; order Artiodactyla; family Bovidae; genus Bison; species Bison bison. Next base: position 21,275,766 of record NW_011495050.1, on the reverse strand, counting down.
TACAGTGTTTAACAATATTAACTACTGCTTCATTGGTCTGCTGTGTTGGTGAGGAATATAGTACCTACTCAAATTTGTAATCTGTCATGCTCATGATCAGAAATATTTCCTGTAAGATTTCCCATTCAGATTTTATGTTTCCTTCCATATACATTACATATTTTCCTCATATCAAAAGAACAAAGGGATTTATACAAGAGTTTGAAAGTGGTTCTGACATTGTGTGTCAGATGACATAACATGACATTAGTTCTGAGTAAATGGCTGCTAAGTACAAAGATACAGATCTTGAAACAAAGACCCACTTAGAGTCGTAAACATCGACTCATAAGCAGAGAAACAATCTTGGGAGAAAAGGATAATTAATGGCTTTATTGCGAAAGAGAATAAGAAACTTAGAGAAATTTCAGCATACTTAGGTCTCTTACAAAATGCTCTTCTGATGGCATAGCCATCTGTGTTAGTTAAATCAGTATCATTGTTTGGTATAATGATAACAACAGGCATACCACCACCTATCTAATAGGATTATTGTGAGACCTGAATAGGGTATGATATGTAAGCTTAAATTATATAATGCACAATGCTACCATTGATTGAACAGTTCCTAGTTTTGCAAATACAAGCACATATCAATTTGGCAGATTCTAAATTCAAATCCATGGCAGAAATATTACACAGAGACGTATACATACAGACACACAAAAGAAACGACCATCACTGTCCTAAGCCAATCTGGAGAACAGAAAATTACAATGGCTACATTAAGACAGTGTTAAATGTCAGATGAATAACAACAGCAAAACTAAAGTCAGTTATCTAGGTTGTGGATTATGTGAGGAGGGGATCAAGAGAACTTTGAAATGGATTCTATTCTAGGACCATGGCACAAATAATCTAAGTACATAAATTAAGCTATAGAGAATGACAAAAATATATTTCAGGTAAATAGAAGAAATTTTATTAATTCTAAGAGCTAATATTTGTTGAGTACTCACAAGCCTCGTCACAACAACTCTATCAGATATGAAACAACAGTATTGCCAATGAGGAAACCAAGGCTTAAAGAAGTCAAATAACCTTGATTCAAACACAGGTAGTGCAAGATCAAAGGATAAAATCTTTGATCTGGGAATTAAGGGAACTAATACTTGGAATAAAAAGAGGAAAGAGCATTGTAAGGTGGAGGAAATAACATCAGGAACGTCATGGAGGTCGAATAAGCAAGACGTGCTGAGGGTATGAGAAAATCTTATGGTTGAAACATGGCACACAAATTGCAGTAAAGGCAAGCGAAAGAGTGAAAGAGAGGGGCATAAAGAGAAGAATAGATTAGGGCTTAAATATTGGAAATTAGATTGGGGCTTTATTCCTAGGAAAATAAACTGGGGCATGGGATCTAGTCCTGTGATCTGTGGATTATCAGTAATTCTGGTGACAGTATAGAAGTATTGGTTTGAAAGAGGAGAAACAAAGGGAGACCAATTAAGATATTCTTGGAATGGCCTCACTTTGCTCTTCCAGGAAGTGAAGTCAAAGAAAACAAGTTCTTACTGCCTAATGAAAAGAAGCACACAAGTTTTTTTCAGGAATACAAACTTTTTTCCTGTAATAAATCTTGTTGTTGTTCAGCTGCTAACTTGTGTCTGACTCTTTGCAACCCCATGACTTCCCTGTCCTTCACTATCTCCTGAAGTTTGCTCAAACTCATGTCCGTTGAGTTGGTGATGCCATCTAACCATCTCATCCTCTGTCACCCCCTTCTCCTTCTGTCCCCAATCTTTCCCAGCATTAGGGTCTTTTCCAATGAGTCAGCTCTTTGCATCATGGCCAAAGTATTGGAGCTTCAGCTTCAGCACCAGTCCAGTCCTTCCAATGAATATTCAGGGTTGATTTCCTTAGGATTGACTGGTTTGATCTCCTTGGTGTCCAAGGGACTCTCTTAAAAAATCATTATTATGTATCTTTATATAAAGGACACTGAATTATAGAATTCATCCCTTTGTTTACTACAAACCAAATATTCATTTAGGCCTACGGTGTATGCTTGTTTAAGGCTCTGCATAAAGCTTACCAACTCTATAGAAACTGATGGTTTTGTAGCTGTTAGGCAACATATCTCAAATATGCATGGGCTCTTTAAAAAAGATAGATTGAAGTCACTTTCAAACTGAGGTTTCTGGTGAATGACTAAAGGAGAACTATACTGGATCTACATTTACATATGTCTTAATTCATTGAACATATATTTACTGAGTGATATGTTAAGAACCTTGAAACACAGTAGATACAGAAACGGGGAAGAGACTCTCTACCTTAAATAATGTAAAATGACATTAACATCATTTAATTCAACTCTGGTGTAGACATTTATTTAAGCTTAGTGCATAGATTGAAAAGTTCTCTAGAAAACTTGACTACTGAACTTCCTTGTTGTTGTTTCTAAGTCGTGTCCAACTCTGCGACCCCATGGACTGTAGCCCATCAGGTTCCTCTGTCCATGGGATTTCCCAGGCAAGAATACTGGAGTGGGTTGCCATTTCTTTCTCAGAGGATCTTCCTGATCCAGAGATCAAACCCACCTGTCCTGCCTTTGCAGGCGAATTCTTCACCCCTGAGCCACCAGGGAAACCCCACTGAACTTCCTTAGTGATTTATAAATAATTTTCAAACTATTGCTCTCTCAGTTCAGTTCAGTTCAGTTGCTCAGTCATGTCCGACTCTCTGTGACCCCATGAATCGCAGCACGCCAGGCCTCCCTGTCAGTCACCAACTCCCGGAGTTCACCCAGACTCACATCCATCAAGTCAGTGATGCCATCCAGCCATCTCATCCTCTGTCTTCCCCTTCTCCTCCTGCCCCCAATCCCTCTCAGCATCAGGGTCTTTTCCAACGAGTCAACTCTTCGCACGAGATGGCCAAAGTATTGGAGTTTCAGGTTCAGCATCAGTCCTTCCAATGAACACCCAGGACTGATCTCTTTTAAAATGGACTGGTTGGATCTCCTTGCAGTCCAAGGGACTCTCAAGAGTTTAACAGTAAGAAGCCTCTTTGCTATGAACTGCTTCCCTGGTGGCTCAGATGGTAAAGAATCTGCTATCTGTAATGTGGGAGATCCAGGTTTGATCTCTGAACTGGGAAGATCGCCTGGAGAAGGAAATGGCAACCCACTCCAGTATTCTTGCCTGGAGAATCCCATGAGCAGATCAGCCTGGCAGGCTACAGTCCACAGGGTTGCAAAGAGTTGGACACAACATAGTGACTAACACACTTGCTATGAATAGAGTGGGAATGTAGCATCTCCCAACTGAAAAGGCAGATTTTCTGGAGACTCTTTAATGGTAAAATATTTCGTGAAGGTAATATAGTCGAGTGGGGCGACAGACATGATTGCTACCAATTGCAAGGCAGCACAGTGAGTGGTGTAGGAGTAGGTGAGCACAGGGCATTCTGGGTACACAAGCAGGTACACTGAACTCAGCTTTGGGCATTTGGGGCCAGGGACATGAGAGAAGCAATCAGGCTGACTTTTCCTAATTTAATAACAGCCACGATTTAGCAAGCTCCTTTACTCAACACACAGCTCAAGGGAGAAACAAAGCGAGGCCCAGGGAAGGTCAGCACAGAGCCAGCCCACTAGCAACACATTCAGTGCTGGTGCCACGTCCACTGGGCCAGGCCCTGACGGAGCACTGCAGCTGCTCTCCTGAGTCACTGGTGACCTACCTGTCAGATTAAATGAAGATAATCAGTTCCAGTTCTGTATCATTAATGATTAGACAGCTCCTGTAACTGTGGTTCATTGGTTTATTTTGTTTCTTCTTCTAGGAAAACAACAGGTATGAACAACTTCCTTATAGATAGCATTCTTTGAGTTCCTTCATAGGTTAAGCAAAAAAAATATGTTTACACTAAGTGATGGATAGCTGCCTATGTCCTCACGTGTATGTTGTAGTGACAAAGTTATGTAAGTACCTGTCCAGTTATGTCTCTGGCTTGGAAAACTATATCTATATAATTTGGATTGTAAACCTACTTTTACCCGGTTAGACTTACTTCAGATTTACCCAAGCATATCATTTCCTTTTCACTAATAATTTTAAAACACTGTCCCTAGACCCAGGGGCTGGGTTGCCTTAGGCCAAACAACCAACTGGGAGGGAGCACAACCCCACCCATCAGCAAATAATTGGATTCAAGTTTTACTGAGTAAGGCCCTGCCCACCAGAGCAAGAGCCAGTTTTTCCCATGGCAGTCCCTCCCGTCAGGAAACTTACACAAGCCTCATCCATCAGAGACCAGACTGAAGAAGCAAGAAGCACAGTCCCACACCACTAAAAAACCATATTACAGAAAGTTAATCACGATAAAAAAAGCAGAAAGTTATGTCCCAGATGAAGAGACAAGATTGCTGTTGTTCATTGCTCAGTCATGTCTAATTCTGCGAATCCACAGACCGCAGCATGCCAGGCCTCCCTGTCCTTCACAATCTCTTGCAGTTTGCTCAAACTCATGTCCACTGAGTTGATGATGCCATCCAACCATCTTATCCTCTGTCACCCCCTTCTCCTCCTGCCTGCAATCTTTCCCAGTATCAGGGTCTTCTCCAGTGAGTCAGCTCTTTGCATCAGGTGGCCAAAGTATTGGAGATTTGGCTTTGGCATCAGTCCTTCCAATAAATTTTCAGGGTTTATTTCCTTTAAGGTTTACGGTTGGATCTCCTTGCTGTCCAAGGGACTCTCAAGAGTCTTCTCCAGCACCACAGTTCGAAAGCATCAATTCTTTGGTGCTTAGCCTTCTTTATGGTTCAACTATCACATCTGTACATGACTACTGGAAAAACCATAGCTTTGACTACACAGACCTTTGTCAGCAAAGTGATGTCTCTGCTTTTTAATACACTGTCTAGGTTTGTCATAGCTTTTCTTCCAAGGAGCAAGCATCTTTTAATTTCATGGCTTCATTCACCATCCACAGTGATTTTGGAGCCCAAGAAAATAAAGTCTTTCACTGTTTGCATTTTTTCCCCATCTATTTGCCATGAAGTGATGAGACTGGATGCCATGATCTTAACTTTTTGAATGTTGAGTTTTAAGCCTGCTTTTTCACTCTCCTCTTTCACTTTCATCAAGAGGCTCTCTAGTTCCTCTTTGCTTTCTACCAGAAGGGTGGTGTCATCTGCATATCTGAGGTTATTGATATTTCTCCCGGCAATCTTGATTCCAGTTTGTGCTTCATCCACCTCAGCGTTTCTCATGATGTACTCTACGTACAAGTTAAATAAGCAGGGTGACAATATACAGCCTTGACATACTCCTTTCCCAATTTGGAACCAGTCCATTTTTCCATGTCTGGTTTTAACTGTAGCTTCTTGACCAGCATACAGATTTCTCAGAAGGCAGGTAAATTGGTCTGGTATTCCCACCTCTTTAAGAATTTTCTACAGTTTATTATGATCCCCATAGTCAAAGGCTTTAGCATAGTCAATGAAGCAGAAATAGATGTTTTTTTTCTGGAATTCCCTTGCTTTTTCTAGGACCCAACAGATGTTGGCAGTTGGATCTCTGGTTCTTCTGCCTTTTCTAAATCCAGCTTGTATATCTTGAAGTTTTCTGTTCACATACTTTTAAAGCCTAGCTTGAAGGAATTTGAGCATTACCTTGCTAGTATGAGAAATGAGTACAATTGTGCAGTAGTTTGAACATTCTTTGCCGTTGCCCTTCTTTGGGATTGGAATGAAAACTGACCTTTTCCAGTCCTGTGGCCAGGACTGCTGAGGTTTTCAAATTTGCTGGCATATTGAGTGCAGCACTCTAACAGCATCATCTTTCAGGATTTGAAATAACTCAGCTGGAATTCCATCACCTCCACTAGCTTTGTTTATAGTAATGCTTCCTAAGGCCCACTTGACTTCACACTCCAGGATGTCTGGCTCTAGGTGAGTGATCACACCACTATGGTTATCCAAGTCATTAAGACCTTTTCTGTACAGTTCTTCTGTGTACTCTTGCCACCTCTTCTTAATATCTTCTGGCTCTGTTAGGTCCACACCATTTCTGTTCTTTATTGTGCCCATCTTTGGGTGAATGTTCCTTTGGTATCTCTAATTTTCCTGAAGAGACTGCTAGTCTGTCTGTAACAGGAGGGAAAGGGGCAGGGCACAACTTTTGAAAGAATGACATAGCCCAGGGATACAACATAAACAGATTAGAATCAAATGGGTCCAAGATGGCTTTAACATGAAGTGAAGTGAAGTCGCTCAGTTGTGTCCGACTCTTTGCAACCCCATGGACTGTAGCCCGCTAGGCTCCTCTTTCCATGGGATTCTCCAGGCAAGAATACTGGAGTGGGTTACCATTTCCTTCTCCAGGGGATCTTTCCAATCCAGGGATCGAACCCAGGTCTCCTGCATTGGAGGCAGACACTTTAACCTCTGAGCCACCAGGGAAGCCCTGGAAGATGGCTTTAACTAGACCTTAATCTTCAATCAACAAGCTAAATGACACACTCAGAGGAACCATGACAGTTCCAAGGCACTGTCAAAAGACCAAGGAGTAGGAAGTGGCCCAATTCCTGGAAATCTTCATCCTTCCCCCAAAATAGTTGGAATAATTCTCCCACTCATTAACATATGATATTACCCAAACCATAAAAATTAACCATGCTACATGGCTCACACTCTGTATGTAGAGTGTGCTTCTCTCTGAATCTAAATAAATTCATTTCTTTAGATTTTCCTATTACTTTGTCTCTCACTGAATTCTTTCTGCAATGAGACATCAAGAACCTGAGCTTCATTAGGTCCTGAAACCAGGTAGCGTGGGTTTGCCTGGGTTCCAGTCCCAGCCAGGTGGTTTCAAGTCCCATTCTGAGGTAAATAGGTTTATTTCCCATTTTATCCTGTTCCTCTATTTCTTTGCATTGTTTACTTAAGAAGGCTTATCTCTATTTGCTATACTTTGGACTCTGCATTCAGATGGATATATCTTTCCTTTTCTCCTTTGCCTTTCGCTTATCTTCTTTTCTCAGCTATTTTAAAGGCCTCCTCAGACAACCATTTGCCTTGCTGCATTTCTTTTTCTTGGGTATGGTTTTGATCACTGCCTCCTGTACAATGTTCCAAACCTCTGTCCATAGTTCTTCAGGCCCTCTGTGTATCAGATCTAATCCCTTGAACCTCTTTGTCACTTCCACTGTATAACCATAAGGGATTTGATTTAGGTCATATCTGAATGGCCTAGTGATTTTCCCTACTTTCTTTAATTCAAATCTGAATTTTGCAATTACAGAACTTCCACAGGACTGGGGAAACAGACTATTTGAGGGCATAAACAAAACGTTGTTCACACCAGGGCCCAGGAGAAAGGAGTTAGAGACTGAGCCAGACTTGCCTGTGAGTGTTTGGGTGTCTTTGGTAGAGGCATGGGTCAACAATGCCCTGCTTCAGGGTCAGTGCGGGGTCAGGGGCACTGAAAGCAGCTGTCCTGGGAGGCACAGCTGGCATAAGTCCTTTTGGAGGAGGTTGCCATTACCCCTACTATAGTTTGGCCTCAAGTCAAACCACAGGGAAGTAAAACAGCCTCACCAATCAGCAGAAAATTGGATTAAAGATTTACTGAGCATGGTCTTGCCCACCAGAGTAAGACCCAGTTTTCCCCACAGTTAGTCCCTCCCATCAGAAAGGTTGCACAAGCCTCTTATCCTCATCCATCAGAGGGCAGACAGAATGAAAACCACAATCACAGAAGGGACAGGATAAAATCCGAGAAAAACAACTGAATAAAATGGAGATAGGTAGCCTTCCAGAGAAAGAATTCAGACTAATGATAGTGAAGATGATCCAGGATCTTGGGAAAACAATGGTGAAGATGCAAGAGTGAGTGTAGTAAGTGAAGTCGCTCACTCGTGTCCAACGAGCAACCCCGTGGACTGTAGCCCACCACGCTCCTCTGTCCATGGGATTTCCCAGGCAAGAGTACTGGAGTGGGTTGCCATTTCCTTCTCCAGAGGATCTTCCTGACCCAGGGATTGAACCCAGGTCTCCCGCATTGTAAGCAAGACGCTTTACTGTCTGAGCCACCAGAGAAGTCCGAAGATGCAAGAAATGTTTACCAAATACCTACAAGAATTAAAGGACAAACAAACAGTGATGAATAATACACTAGAAGGAAACAATAGCAGAATAACTGAAGCAGAAGAATGGATAAATAACCTGGAGGACAGATGGTGGAAATCACTGCCACAGAACAGAGTATAGAAAAAAGAATGAAAAGATATGAGGACAGCCTAAGAGACCTCTGGGACAATATTAAAGACACCAATATTCATATTATAAGGATCCAGGAGAAGAGAGAGAGTAAGGACCTGTGAAAATATTTGAAGGGATAATAACTGAAAACTTCCTTAACATGGGAAAGAAAATAGTCAATCAAGTCCAGGAAGCACAGAGAGTCCCAGGCAGGATAAACCCAAGGAGGAACACACTGAGACACATAGTAATCACACTGACAAAAATTAAAGGTAAAAATAAAATATTAAAAGCAGTAGGGGAAAAAAATGACAAAAAATATACAAGGGAAGTCCCATCAGGCTGATTTCTCAAGGGAAACTACAAGCCAGAAGGAAGTGGCATGATACATTTAAAGTGATGAAAGAGAAGAACCTACAACCAAGAATACTTTACCCAGTAAGACTCTCATTCAAATTTGGTGGAGAAATCAAAAGCTTTCCAGACAAGCAAAAGTTAAGAGAATTCAGCACCATGAAACCAGCTTTACAACAAATGCTAAAGGAATTTCTCTAGGCAGGAAACACAAAAGAAGGAAAAGTTTTACAGAAAATAAACTCAAAACAATTAAGAAAACAGTAATAGGATCATATATATCTTAAATGTAAATGGATTAAATGCAGCAACCAAAAGACATAGACTGGCTGGGAGGATGAAAACATGAGCATGCATGCTCTTCCACTTACCACTGCACTCTGCTTGACCCCCCGAAATTGTATGTAATTATTTTATATTGTTAAGTTAATCATGTTCCCATTATGGTTTGCAATTGCAATTATCTTTTATTTTTTGTCTGGCTATTGATTGTGAAAACTGATAAACATCTTTCATATTGTGATTATGTACCTGTTATTCACTTAACACCATTGTATATGGTTGGTCAAAGAAATATAATAGAACTCTATATCAGTGGCCACAGGACTGGAAAAGGTCAGTTTTCATTCCAATCCCAAAGAAAGGGAATGCCAAAGAATGCTCAAACTACCGCACAACTGCACTCATCTCACACGCTAGTAAAGTAATGCTCAAAATTCTCCAAGCTAGGCTTCAGCAATATGTGAACCGTGAACTTCCTGATGTTCAAGCTGGTTT
>NW_011495050.1:21263212-21266064 GCF_000754665.1 Bison bison bison | reverse complement strand
AAAGTGGAGAGTGAAAAAGTGGGCTTAAAGCTCAACATTCAGAAAACGAAGATCATGGCATCCAGTCCCATCACTTCATGGGAAATAGATGGGGAAACAGTGGAAACAGTGTCAGATTTTATTTTTGGGGGATCCAAAATCACTGCAGATGGTGACTGCAGCCATGAAATTAAAAGACGCTTACTCCTTGGAAGGAAAGTTATGACCAACCTAGATAGCATATTCAAAAGCAGAGACATCACTTGCCAACAAAGGGTCATCTAGTCAAGGCTATGATTTTTCCTGTGGTCATGTATGGATGTGAGAGTTGGACTGTGAAGAAGGCTGAGCGCCGAAGAATTGATGCTTTTGAACTATGGTGTTTGAGAAGACTCTTGAGAGTCCCTTGGACTGCAAGGAGATCCAACCAGTTCATTCTGAAGGAGATCAGCCCTGGGATTTCTTTGGAAGGAATGATGCTAAAGCTGAAACTCCAGTACTTTGGCCACCTCATGCCAAGAGTTGACTCATTGGAAAAGACTCTGATGCTGGGAGGGATTGGGGGCAAGGAGGAGAAGGGGATGACAGAGGATGAGATGGCTGGATGGCATAACTGACTCGATGGACGTGAGTCTGGGTGAACTCCGGGAGATGGTGATGGACAGGGAGGCCTGGCGTGCTGTGATTCACGGGTTCATAAAGAGTCAGACACGACTGAGCGACTGATCTGATCTGATCTGATATCACCAAAACTATGATTTAATAGGAAAACCTGTAATCACTTTTTAAAGCCCAGATGCATATCAGAATTATCTTGAATTTTTTGAAAAATACCAAAGCCCAGGTATTGCTTTTTTTTCCTCCAGAGCTCCAGATAGGTCTCTAATGAACAGCCATGTTTAAAAACAGTGGGGTATATGATGATCTTTTATTTTTATCAGGTTTGTTTCACTTTTTGTATTTCATATTCAGTGCTCTCATTTCATTTAGTTTATGTTTTCTAATTTCTCCATCTCTTCTTTTTTCTGATATTCTCAAGGCTTGATAAAGCCTTGAGAAGTCACTCAGTTGTGTCCGACTTTTTCGACCCCATTGACTGTAGCCTACCAGCCTCCTCCATCCTTGGGATTTTCCAGACAAGAATACTGGAGTGGGGTGCCATTTCCTTCTCCAGGAGATCTTCCCCACCCAGGGATCGAACCTAGGTCTCCTGTATTATAGACAGACGCTTTACCGTCTGAGCCACCAGGGAAGTCATACATGTAATATATATATTTTAGAAAACTTACGTATTTTTGCCTAACTAAAAATTTTATTATATTTTGATTCCACTTGTTTGACTTCATATGAATAGAATGCTAGGTTTATAATTAAAAAATAGATCTGCATCAAGCAACAAAGGTTTACTGTATAGCACAGGGAGCTATAGTAAATATCTTGTAATAACATATCAGTTCAGTTCAGTTCAGTCGCTCAGTCGTGTCCGACTCTTTGCCACCCCATGAATTGCAGCACGCCAGGCCTCCCTGTCCATCACCAACTCCCAGAGTTCACTGAGACTCATGTCCATCGAGTCAGTGATGCCATCCAGCCATCTCATTCTCTGTCATCCCCTTCTCCTCCTACCCCCAATCCCTCCCAGCATCAGAGTCTTTTCCAATGAGTCAAGTCTTCACATGAGGTGGCCAAAGTACTGGAGTTTCAGCTTTAGCATCATTCCTTCCAAAGAAATCCCAGGACTGATCTCCTTCAGAATGGACTGGTTGGATCTCCTTGCAGTCCAAGGGACTCTCAAGAGTCTTCTCCAACACAACAGTTCAAAAGCATCAACTCTTCGGAGCTCAGCCTTCTTCACAATCCAACTCTCACATGCATACATGACCACATGAAAAACCATTGCCTTGACTAGACAGACCTTTGTTGGCAAAAAAATAACATATGTGCATATATATAACTCAATCATCTTGCTGTGCATCTGAAGCATTGTAAGTGAACTATAATGAAATATATATTAAGAGAAAAAAAATCCTAATTTCTCAAGAGGAAAAAGTGAGAAGCTGAAAGTCACTTCATCCAAGAACTCAGAAGTGTCAGTCATCTGCCTACTGAAGCAGTCAGATGGACCAAAAGAAAAGAACCAGACCCTACACTGGTGAGTATAATATAAAAATGCAAAATGAAGACTTACTGAGTGGCAAAACAATTGGTGTTGACATCCTTAGTGAGATGTATTCAAAGAGAAAAGCAAAGAAAATTCAAATGTTATGTAGTAGTTTCACTCTTTGTATTACTCTTTTATGCTTAAAAGAAATAAAGAAAATTAGTGATTATTAGTGATAAAAGAATTAGTGATTATAGTAACTTTGTTAGGAAGCCAATATTTTTACTTAGAGTGATAATGTTTCACTGAATTATTAAAGAAATATAATTTGGATGAAGAATTAAAAAATGGAGGTAGGCATACTTCAATGTGAGGCTAAGTTAGAAACATTAATATAAACTAACCACTAAACCATTCAGGTATGACCTAAATCAAATCCCTTATGATTATACAGTGGAAGTGAGAAATAGATTTAAGGGCCTAGATCTGATAGATAGAGTGTCTGATGAACTATGGAATGAGGTTCGTAACATTGTACAGGAGACAGGGACCAAGACAATCCCCAAGAAAAAGAAATGCAAAAAAGCAAAATGGCTGTCTGGGGAGGCCTTACAAATAGCTGTGAAAAGAAGAGAAGTGAAAAGCAAAGGAGAAAAGGAAAGATATAAACATCTGAATGCAGAGTTCCAAAGAATAGCAAGAAGAGATAAGAAAGCCTTCTTCAGCGATCAATGCAAAGAAATAAGGGAAAACAACAGAATGGGAAAGACTA
>NW_011495050.1:21262319-21263112 GCF_000754665.1 Bison bison bison | reverse complement strand
CAAACATCCACTGGATCATGGAAAAGCAAGAGAGTTCCAGAAAAACATCTATTTCTTTGACTATGCCAAAGGCTTTGACTGTGTGGATCACAATCAACTGTGGAAAATTTTGAAAGAGATGGAAATACCAGACCACCTGATCTGCCTCTTGAGAAATTTGTATGCAGGTCAGGAAGCAAGAGTTAGAACTGGACATGAAACAACAGACTGGTTCCAAATGGGAAAAGTAGTACGTCAAGGCTGTATATTGTCACCCTGTTTATTTAACTTATATGCTGAGTACATCATGAGAAACGCTGGACTGGAAGAAACACAAGCTGGAATCAAGATTGCCAGGAGAAATATCAATAACCTCAGATATGCAGATGACACCACCCTTATGGCAGAAAGTGAAGAGGAACTCAAAAGCCTCTTGATGAAAGTGAAAGTGGAGAGTGAAAAAGTGGGCTTAAAGCTCAACATTCAGAAAATGAAGATCATGGCATCCGGTCCCATCACTTCATGGGAAATAGATGGGGAAACAGTGGAAACAGTGTCAGACTTTATTTTGGGGGGATCCAAAATCACTGCAGATGGTGACTGCAGCCATGAAATTAAAAGACGCTTACTCCTTGGAAGGAAAGTTATGACCAACCTAGATAGCATATTCAAAAGCAGAGGCGTTACTTTGCCAACAAAGGTTCATCTAGTCAAGGCTATGGTTTTTCCTGTGGTCATGTATGGATGTGAGAGTTGGACTGTGAAGAAGGCTGAGAGCCAAAGAATTGATGCTTTTGAACTGTGTTGTTGGAGA
>NW_011495050.1:21254721-21262115 GCF_000754665.1 Bison bison bison | reverse complement strand
CTCTTGAGAGTCCCTTGGACTGCAAGGAGATCCAACCAGTCCATTCTAAAGGAGATCGGCCCTGGGATTTCTTTGGAAGGAATGATGCTAAAGCTGAAACTCCAGTACTTTGGCCACCTCATGCCAAGAGTTGACTCATTGGAAAAGACTCTGATGCTGGGAGGGATTGGGGGCAAGAGGAGAAGGGGACGACAGAGGATGAGATGGCTGGATGGCATAACTGACTCAATGGACATGAGTCTCAGTGAACCCCGGGAGTTGGTAATGGACAGGGAGGCCTGGCGGGCTGCGATTCATGGGGTCACAAAGAGTCGGACACAACTGAGTGACTGATCTGATCTGATCTGATCTGAATGCCATTTAATAAAACATATCTTTTCCAGCTCTGTTCAATTAAATGGTCAAGGAACAGTATTTTTCCACCATCATGAGACTGATGCTATGCACTCCTAATTTCTGAAAGTTGGGGTCTGATGCTATTTTACACTTAAAGAAAACAACATGCTTAAGAAAACTGACTGATTCAAGCCTGGGCCTGGGAAGGCACAGGTGAGCCTTGAAACATTTTATTGGTCAGTAATAATGGTATTGCATGGAAGAACACAGAAGCCAATTTAAAGGGACACTCATGACTAACTAACTCCATCAATTGGAGTATCAAAAGAAAATGATGACTATAGTCAGTTAAAATGTGTTAATCTGTGAAAAGCTGTGGTCATAAATGATAGCAAAAATGTACCAGGGGAAAAAACTAAGAACACAGGAGAATGAAGAGGAGGCAGGATAGGAGACCACCAAAAGAGGGAAACCCAGTCATGTAGAAACTTGTCCCAAACCCCTCTGAGTTGTCAACCACGCACATATGTGAATGAGTTATTAAAATCTGAACTGAGATATAAATGGCACTCAACACAGGCATTATACTGTTTGCAATTTGACTTTAAACAAGTTAATTGGCCACTAAAGCAAACAATTCAATACCTTTTGTGCTGTGCTGTGCTTGGTCGCTCGGTTGTGTCCAACTCCTTGTGACCCCATGTACATGACCCACCAGGCTCCTTTGTCCATGGGGATTCTCCAGGCAAGAATAATGGAGTGGGTTGCCATGCCCTCCTCCAGGGGATCTTCCCAACCCAAGGATCGAATCCAGGTCTCCCGCATTGCAGGTGGATTCTTTATTGCCTGAGTCATCAGGGAAGCCCAAGAATATTGCAGTGGGTAGCCTATCCCTTCTCCAGGGGATCTTCCCCACCCAGGAATTGAACCGGGGTCTCCTGCTTTACAGGTGGATTCTTTACCAGCTGAGCTACCAGGAAAGCCCACCTTTTAGGAATATATTTAAAAAAAAAAATTGGAGTTTCTGTAACATAACATTTAAACTGTCCAGGTTACAATCCAGTATTATGTGATATATGAAGTACCAGAAAAATGTGACACATTCTCAAGATAAAAGATAAAAAATAAATAAGTGATAGCAAAAATGAGAAAAGTTGCTAAATTGTACTAAAGAAGTTGAACATAATTAAATCTCATTAGTCACCCTTATCATGTTAGCACTACTGACTCATTTATTGAATCAGTGCAGAATATCAAATTCAGTAAATATCAAGTATGTTAGTTTTACTTAATCTAAATTTACATTTAGGAAAATAATTTTTAACTCTCAGGCCATAACTGTCAGTGTCTATACTAGTGCAAACTGATTTTTTTGTGGTGACAAAATTATATCCCTGCCTGCCTTAGAAATCTAGTGGTGCAAGTTTTGATTGTACCTCAAAGTACCATTCTAGTGAGTCATCTTGGGGAAATTAGCATTGGAATATATTTGAACTACTGTACTCCTGAGTCTCTATGTATTAATCAGCAAGATTAAGTCTTGAGAGCTAGATCAGACCCCTGGTGGTATTTTGCATAAGGCTATAGAGCAGACTACCTGAAAGAATTTTCCATGCTATGGAAATGTTCTGTATCAGTGCTGTCCAGTATGGTAGACATTGCACATGCAGCTAAAGGCTATTAAGCCTTGAAATGTGGCTGGTCTGACCAAGAAATGGAATTTTAAATTAAATTTAATTTGCTTAAAGTTAAAATTAAATAGACATATGGCTTGCAACTACTGTACTGAACAGCACAGGTCCAGATTTTAAGCTTCTTTTTAATTACATAAAATACCTTTAAATTTACTCAGAAATGCAAATTCATTCTCATCAATTTGGGACATTGTTCATTTCCTTTAAGATAAAGTATCTATATTGAAAAAAAATTAGGATTAAACTTTTTTTTTTGAGAAACTAACAACATTATTAATCAGCTATACTTTGATAAAAATTTTTTTGAAAAGGTAACATGTTTACATTATTTAAAACATTAAAAAACAATTTTTTTTAAGTATACAGTAAGAATTCTCTCCCGTTCTCTTCCCCAGCTACCCAGGTCTCTTCACTATCGGTGTGACTAATGCTATCAATTTCTTATGGATCCTATGCATATACAAGGACACCTTTGTTTTGCACAAGGCTTTTTTTCCCTAACATTGTTTAGGGATATTTCATATTAGTACATCAGCAGTCTCCTTTGTTATGACTGCATAGCCGTAAATCTGTTTTAAAGGATCCCTGAAGGTGGCCTCTCTGTTGATGAGATGGCTTGCATTTGGAATGTGAAGAATCTTAATTTCACAAGACGGGTAAGGCTGACAGCAGGTAGAACCTACGGCAACCATCGCATAGCACAGACATAGTATAGCCAGCTCATCCATCCTTATGGAGGAGGCCCACATTTTAAAATGCCCAGACATTTTTCTTCTAAACTTGTATTTTGAACCAAATCATGCTAAGTTTTGTGAAGTGGCCCAAGATATTTATAAACTGACTATGATTTTTTTTAAATAGTATGATTATGATTTCAATAATATGCAAGCCGTGTTAGCAGCTTTCCATTACATGTAGAATAAAATCCAAACTCCTCACAGAGACCCACTGGGCTTTGCATGATCTGACTCCAGATGTTTTTATCACTAGGCTCCAATCACATACGCCTCTTAACACAGGCCAGCCCCTTCCTGCTTCAGAGCCTTTGCACTCACTCTGGCATGCTCTTTTCTGGGCTCTTTCTGTCACTCTCCACTTCATCCTCCAGTCTCAGCTTAAATGTCACAGCCTTCTTGATGCCTTTTTTGAATGTGCCATCTACAGGACCCCCTTGCAGTTGTCCCCTCACCACTGCATTCTTTGTAGCCCTTGTTATAATCTGCAATTATTTTATTTACATGTCCTCTCTTTCCCATTGGAATGTAAGATCCCTGAGAACAGGAACTTGAACTCTCTTCACCAGGGTAACTCTAGGACCTAAAACAGTGCTTGGTATACAGTTGGGGGACAATTAATATTTGCTAAAACAAAAAAAATGTTGAATGAGCAAATATTGAATTCATTTCAAATATAGTGCCCAGAACCTGAGAGAATTTGGTCAAATGCCATGCCTTTCAAATTGTCCCACATAATTGAATAAACACAGTAAATTACTCTAAAAATAAGCTGTTTGTGTATGAGGACTTTGATTCTATTAACATCTATCTGGAGTCCTATTTACTTCTTTTGTAAGTCAGAGATGTTCAGTATGTTTGAATCACTAAATCTACTTGCATCAGCTATGACATGCCTTCTATGAAGTGATGCTGCTTATGACATAATGGTTCATGCTCTTCATCTCATAATCTTTTTGAGTCATTAGGTCAACACGTATTGGTCATTATGTTAACATTTATTAGTCACATGCTTACCTTGCATCATTACTGAAAAACATACATTTACATGGTGCTTTAAGGCACAGTGTCGTGTAGAAAGCACACCAGCAAATTAGCTTGACAAAAAGAGAGGGGGCTTCATGAAGAAATAATGAAGCTGAGATGAGGAATACTCCTAGATGACAGAAGACCTTAGATGTCAAGCGGAGCTTAGATTTTATTCGACAGACACTGGGGAGTTGGTAAAAGCTCATGCAAATAAACATTAGGGATGAAAACAAAGTTTGATGGCTCTTCTGGCAGCTCCGTGTAGAACGAATTGCAGCAGGGGAGACTGACCAAGGCTGGTGCAGTAATCCTGGTGCAGGGTTACATGGTCATAGACTGTGGTGATGACAGAAAATGGGAAGGAAAGTGGACCTTGCAAAGAAAGGCCCATCAGGACTAGGTGATGAATTTAGAGTGAGGGAGGACAGAATAGAATGAAAACTGGCTACAAGGTTTCCAGTCTATTGACTTGGACTGACTGTGGTGCAATAATGTGTGATTTCTACAGGGAAGGCTTTAACTGAGGCCAGGAGTAGAGAGCTGGGTATAAAAAAGCATGAGCTAAGTTTTTAAAATACAAAGTTGAAGGTGGTGCAGGATATTTAGTTGAAGGCAATAGAGAATCAAGTCTGGAAAGAAGGTGAGACATCAAAATTTATACTGTGTCATTTTTATCAATTTCTGTCTCTCTTTCTCAAACTATACACTCACTGCCTACTTACATAGCCTCAGATGCTCCTTTCTCAGCAATTCACTACTCAGAAGAATCTACATTTATAAATTTGTATATTTCCTTATGAACTTTCTCCATGGTAGCATAAAAGAAATAGAAGAAAGGATTTAAAAAATGCATTAAACTTTTCACCCTGAAACATTTATTAAGAAGTTACTTTGGATTTTAAAAATTCATTACTTTTAAATTCCAAATTTGTGCTTCAGCTTTACATTAAGTATACCCATTTATTATTCTATTTATAAATCTAATAAACTGATGTCTGATCTATTTGGTTAATCATTTTAAACTGCATTTGTTCATTTAATAATTTGTTTATTTTTTCAAACACATTAATTTTGTGATTAACCCAGCTTCCAAAATACTTAAGTAATTCTCATAAAACTAATAAATCAAACAAATAAATATGGTAAGTGGTATTCTTGCTTGGGAAATTCCATGGATAGGGGAGCCTGGCAGGCTACAGTCCATGGTGTCACCAAAGAGTTGGACACAACTTAGCAACTAAACAACAAGTTCTCTTAAAAATTTCAATATGGTGTATAAGTTTTTCAAAGATTTTTAACTTGATATCAAAAGTTGAAACTAATTAGTCAGTTACATACTTTAAATCAGCATTGCAAGGTTAATTTTCAGATACTTTATTAAACATTGTTGTTGTTTAGTCACTAAGTCATGTCTGACTCTTTGCAACCCTGTGAACTGCAGCACGCCAGGCTTCCCTATCCTTCACTATCTCCTGGAGTTTATTGGAGAGTTTATAAACTCATGTCCATTGGAGTCAGTGATGCCATCCTACCATCTCATCTTCCATTGCCCCCTTCCCCTCCTGCCTGCAATCTTTCCCAGCATCAGGGTCTTTTCCAGTGAGTTGGCTCTTCACATCCAGTGAGTTTGGCTCTTCACACAAACTCTTAAGGCCAAAGTATTGGAGCTTCAGCTTCAGTACCACTCCTTTTAATGAATCTATTAAAAATTCGAAGTATTTAAAACACCAAACAGGGAATTGCATGGTGGCCCAGTGTTTAGGATTCAGCTTTCACTGCTGGGGCTCAGGTTCAATCCCTGGATGGGGAACTGCTGCTGCTGCTAAGTTGCTTTAGTTGTGTCTGACTCTGTGCGACCCCATAGATGGCAGCCCACCAGGCTCCCCAGTCCCTGGGATTCTCCAGGCAAGAACACTGGAGTGGGGTGCCATCGCCTTCTCCGGGATGGGGAACTAAGATCCTATAATTTGCACAGTGTGGCCAAAAAATAAAAATAAAAAATTAGAAGCATTTAAAACACAGAGATTTCTTTAATAGAAAGGTACAACGCCATGAGGTTTGATTTCCTTCACTATCTCTGTTTAATTCTAAACCTTCTCAGGATTAAGAGATGCATTTTCAGTAAGAAAACAATTATGTTATCCCAAACAAATCCAGGAACACCTTCCCAAGAAATGTTTGGGTTTACCTTCTTAGCTAGGAGGTTTCTCTTCGGGAAGAGTGTCTCTTGGCCTCTGGGTGTTTAGTTGTTGGCCTCTCTCTTGGCATCCAAAATTAAAGGGGTCAGCGTTCTCTGTGAAAGTACAGTCAGCCAGATTCCAGTACCACACTTCCTTCCCAGCACCCTCAAGGCTGGTTCATTTCCTTCAGTATTCCAGCACACTCAGGAAGCCTCTGTAGGCCCTAAACTCTGCCTGCAGGCCTGGGCTAGGCCTGGTCACCTGGATAGCCCACTGCAGTCTGAACTTCTCCATCCTTCTCCTTCTCTATCTCTTTAGTGGGGAGAAAAACTCTTAAGGTTAAAAGCAGTCAACAGAACCTCCTTTAGGAGAAAGAACTGTCTTCAGTTAATGAGCTGAATTTAGCAAAGCAATTTCTTAGGCTATTTTAATTGTCAAAAGGTAGTTCTGAGGGGATGGTAGGAAGAGCTAGCTTGACATGATGAAGAATAAACTTTGAGTTCCAAAGGGAAGGGGAGAAAAATCAGAGTAAATGGGAGAGAGAGGAGCCTAACTCGAAGGAGAGGTGAAGGAGGTGGACAAGGCGGGTGGATGGAGTCTATGGGAGAAACCTGTGACAATTCCCTGGTGACAGAAATGCTGCCTGCAAGAGCAGGGGTGTGCAATGCTCACGACCGTTTGTTCTGCAGTGTTCCCCTCCTGTCAGGATCATAGTGGTATCTGATGAAAATTGATCTGACAGTGATGAGCTGTGGTTAGGCCAGAGCTAGGAGAGATTTGAGGTAGAGAGCAGCTGGGTGCTAATCACAGTTGTCCAGGAATTAAGATGTTAGCCACTGTGGTGTTGACAGCAATGAATGGATACAAAAGATGCAGGAGAGACTCAGGGATGTCAGTAAGAGTTGGAACCACAGCAAGAGAGAACAGTAAGACCAGGTCAGACAACCGGGGGCAGGATGGGCAAGAAGGAAAGTCAGCGCCAGCGCTTGTAGTGGCCATGTTGAATATGATACCCTGGGCCTTCTGGTGGAAGTTACCCCACAGCGTGATATTTAAAGCAGCATGAATGTTTCTGCGGGACTGAGTTTAGAGGAGAAAGAACACACTAAGTACCATAGGACCTTAGAGAGCTCTGTATATTATTCAGGGAGGTGTGGAAGGGGAAAGGGAGCCTTTGGGGGAAAAGAGAAAGAAACGCTATGAAAGAGAGGTGATCTTGGTTATTGCCAAATTGTAGAGACCTAAGGGCCTAGATCTGATAGATAGGGTGCCTGATGAACTATGGACTGAGGTTCGTGACATTGTACAGGAGACAGGGATCAAAACCATCCCCATGGAAAAGAAATGCAAAAAAGCAAAATGGCTGTCTGGGGAGGCCTTACAAATAGCTGTGAAAAGAAGAGAAGCAAAAAGCAAAGGAG
>NW_011495050.1:21254446-21254621 GCF_000754665.1 Bison bison bison | reverse complement strand
AAAAGCAAAGGAGAAAAGGAAAGATATAAGCATCTGAATGCAGAGTTCCAAAGAATAGCAAGAAGAGATAAGAAAGCCTTCCTCAGTGATCAATGCAAAGAAATAGAGGAAAACAACAGAATGGGAAAGACTAGAGATCTCTTCAAGAAAATTAGAGATACCAAGGGGACATTTC
>NW_011495050.1:21253884-21254167 GCF_000754665.1 Bison bison bison | reverse complement strand
AGCAATATGTGAACTGTGAACTTCCTGATGTTCAAGCTGGTTTTAGAAAAGGCAGAGGAACCAGAGATCAAATTGCAAACATCCGCTGGATCATGGAAAAAGCAAGAGAGTTCCAGAAAAACATCTATTTCTTTGACTATGCCAAAGCCTTTGACTGTGTGGATCACAATCAACTGTGGAAAATTCTGAAAGAGATGGAATACCAGACCACCTGACCTGCCTCTTGAGAAATCTGTATGCAGGTCAGGAAGCAACAGTCAGAACTGGACATGGAACAACAGAC
>NW_011495050.1:21250199-21253484 GCF_000754665.1 Bison bison bison | reverse complement strand
AGCCATGAAATTAAAAGACGCTTACTCCTTGGAAGGAAAGTTATGACCAACCTAGATAGCATATTCAAAAGCAGAGACATCACTTTGCCAACAAAGGGTCATCTAGTCAAGGCTATGGTTTTTCCTGTGGTCATGTATGGATGTGAGAGTTGGACTGTGAAGAAGGCTGAGCGCCGAAGAATTGATGCTGTTGAACTGTGGTGTTGGAGAAGACTCTTGAGAGTCCCTTGGACTGCAAGGAGATCCAACCAGTCCATTCTGAAGGAGATCAGCCCTGGGATTTCTTTGGAGGGAATGATGCGGAAGCTGAAACTCCAGTACTTTGGCCACCTCATGCGAAAAGTTGACTCATTGGAAAAGACTCTGATGCCGGAAGGGATTTGGGGCAGGAGGAGAAGGGGATGACAGAGGATGAGATGGCTGGATGGCATCACTGACTTGATGGACGTGAGTCTGGGTGAACTCCGGGAGATGGTGATGGACAGGGAGGCCTGGCGTGCTGCGATTCATGGGGTCGCGATGAGTCGGACACGACTGAGCGACTGAACTGAACTGAACTGAAGAAATAAATGACCTTATTATGTCACTATGTATAGGTCAGTTTATGTAATTCATTTTAGTCCATTAGCCATGTAGTAAACCCCTTGAGTGTGTGGACCCATAGAAGACAGGTACATCAAACAAGAACCCTGAGGCTGGCCCAGGTAAAGCCACTTCTAAACATGAAGGGGGAATCCATCCAGGAAATAGGTCTGCCTGGATGTGGGTGGGGTGTGTGGGCCATGGGTTCATAGTTCTCCAATTTTGCTGCATATCACCCTTACCCTGATGGCCTGTTGACACAGATTACCAGGTCGCACTCCCAGGGTTTCTGAGAGGCCAGGAGAATCTGCATTTCTAACAAACTCCCAGTTGATTCTCTTGCTTCTGGTCTGGATTCCACTTGAGAACCACTGCGCTAGGTAGATGGGGGGATGGCGCTGGAGGTGTGAAAGCACACAAAGCCATGCTGCCTTTGGCTTTCTTCTCTGAAGGTTCCAAGGTCTGACCACTGAATTTCAATCACTTTCTCTAAAGTCTTTTCACCACAACCGTAGAGGCAACTTCTCACTCTAAAGCATTGTTTAAAAGGCCATTGCTGGCACTTCCCTGATAGTCCAGTGGCTAAGACTCCTTATTCTCAATACAGGGGACCTGGGTTCAGTCCCTGGTCAGGGAACTGGATCCCACACGCTGCAACTAAGTGTTCGAATGCTGCAACAAAGACCTCGCATGCCCCAGCTAAGACAGGGTGTGGTGGTGGTGGTGGTGGTTTAGTCACTAAGTCCTGTCTGACTCTTGCGATCCCATGGACTGTAGCCCACCAGGTTCCTCTGTCCATGGGATTCTCCAGGCAAGAATACTGGAGTGGGTTGGCATTTCCTTCTCCAGGGGATCTTCCTGACCCAGGAATCGAACCCTGATCTCCTGCATTGCAGGCAGATTCTTTACTAACTGAGCTACAAGGGAAGTCCAAGACAGGGTGTAGCCAAATAAATAAACAAATATTTTTTTTAAAAAAAGAAGGCTGTTGCTTTTAGAAACTGGAATGGAAGTGGCAGAGGGGAATCAATCCTTACACCTCTCTCCATTGCCCTCACCCCCTCACGGCTGCCTCCCCTGCAAGGCCCTGGCCCCTGTTTCTGACAATGAGGAAATGAGCGTTAAATGTTAAAGTTTCTAGTTTCTATCTGGCTGCTACTTGATGGAGGCCTCTCTGGCTCCTACAGAGAGGCCTCCATCAAGTACCTGGAAATAAGGTTGAGTTCTTTTTTTTTTTTGATGTAATTTATTTTTGCCTTTTTTTTTTTTTTGGCTATACCATGTGGCACGTGGGATCTTAGTTCCCTGACCAGGGACCAAACCCATAACTACTGGACCACCGGGGAAGTCGCAAGATTGAGTTCTTAAACTACAAAATCCACACTTAAGTGATCAAAGCAAAAGCCAAAAGGATGGCTTTAGCCAAGAGCCTCTTCAATAACTTCACTAAAGGATTCATGAGAGAGAGAAGCACTGAGAGCAGGGGGCAGGGGAAGTAAACCCGGAATGACAGAGACAAGCATTGGCAGTGACTATCCAGGCTTTGGCCAGGGAAAAGGAAACATGACTTGACAGGCTTCTAACATTACGGTCCTGTGGGCAAGGAGGCTTTTCCTGATGTGGAGATAGAGGCATCAGGTTTTTTAGCCTGATTCCGTTTGTGTTTGATTCATCTAGCTTCCGTTGTTCTGATTCTCATTCATCTCTACAGGCAAGTCTCTCTGTAGGGAAAGAAGGCACTGGTCTCTCACATTCCAGTCTTACCATCCTTAGGAAAGTTATACTTCTTATAATTAATTTTTTATATTCTGTCTTTATACATTTTTCAAGAAGTTAAGTAATTTGAGTCTGCCATTAAGAGACGGATTTATTTTCAATCAATTTGCTGATGAAATCTGCAAAGGTTGAGTACCAGATTTCAGTATCTGAATCTGCCAGGTTGACTACCAGACCCCCGTCACGGGAAAACCTTAGGAGACTGGGCGCTAGTCTCTCCAGTTTCTCCCCAGGACATGGTCATAGAATAAATGACAGGGAGCTGCAAGCCACCTGAGCATTCAGAGGAGGGTTCTTGGCCATGATAACATCTAAGTTGTATCTTAAAGGCTTAGTGACCGTTGGTGGGTAAAGAGAGGTAGGCAGGGAATTCTCAGCATAACCTAGGCCACAGAAAAGGGAATGAGCGATAGGAAGTTGAGTTGTGAGGTGGCTGGAAAAATAGACAGGGGTCAAATCAAGGAGAGCCTCAAGTCTCATGGGTAAGAAGGAGTCATTTGAGTTTTTTAAGTGAGAAGACGACAGGGAAATTTTGGATTTACCACTCCTGCTCCAGGAGAATATGAATACAAAGTCTAGAATATGATTTTAAGAAGCAGCTAATCCAGAGACAGTTAGGGGATCATAGCCCAGAAGAAAGTTGGTTCTGAATTCTTTTATTTTTTTTTAAATTTTTTTATTTTATACATTATAACATTTAATTTTTATTTTATTTTTAAACTTTACAATATTGTATTAGTTTTGCCAAATATTGAAATGAATCCGCCACAGGTATACATGTGTTCCCCATCCTGATCCCTCCTCCCTCCTCCCTCCCCATACCATCCCTCTGGGTCGTCCCAGTGCACCAGCCCCAAGCATCCAGTATTGTGCATCGAACCTGGACTGGCGATTCGTTTCATACATGATATTATACATGTTTCAATG
>NW_011495050.1:21247585-21248428 GCF_000754665.1 Bison bison bison | reverse complement strand
GGATCATGTCATCTGCAAATAGTGAGAGTTTTACTTCTTCTTTTCCAATTTGGATTCCTTTTATTTCTTTTTCTGCTCTGATTGCTGTGGCCAAAACTTCCAAAACTATGTTGAATAGTAATGGTGAAAGTGGGCACCCTTGTCTTGTTCCTGACTTTAGAGGAAATGCTTTCAATTTTTCACCATTGAGGATAATGTTTGCTGTGGGTTTGTCATATATAGCTTTTATTATGTTGAGGTATGTTCCTTCTATTCCTGCTTTCTGGAGAGTTTTTATCATAAATGAATGTTGAATTTTGTCAAAGGCTTTCTCTGCATCTATTGAGATAATCGTATGGTTTTTATTTTTCGATTTGTTAATGTGGTGTATTACATTGATTGATTTGCGGATATTGAAGAATCCTTGCATCCCTGGGATAAAGCCCACTTGGTCATGGTGTATGATCTTTTTAATGTGTTGTTGGATTCTGATTGCTAGAATTTTGTTAAGGATTTTTGCATCTATGTTCATCAGTGATATTGGCCTGTAGTTTTCTTTTTTTGTGGGATCTTTGTCAGGTTTTGGTATTAGGGTGATGGTGGCCTCATAGAATGAGTTTGGAAGTTTACCTTCCTCTGCAATTTTCTGGAAGAGTTTGAGCAGGATAGGTGTTAGCTCTTCTCTAAATTTTTGGTAGAATTCAGCTGTGAAGCCATCTGGACCTGGGCTTTTGTTTGCTGGAAGATTTTTGATTACAGTTTCAATCTCCATGCTTGTGATGGGTCTGTTAAGATTTTCTATTTCTTCCTGGTTCAGTTTTGGAAAGTTGTACTTTTCTAAGAATTTGTCCATTTCTTCCACAT
>NW_011495050.1:21238836-21247485 GCF_000754665.1 Bison bison bison | reverse complement strand
ATGATCCTTTGTATTTCTATGTTGTCTGTTGTGATCTCTCCATTTTTCATTTCTAATTTTTATTGATTTGATTTTTCTCCCTTTGTTTCTTGATGAGTCTGGCTAATGGTTTGTGAATTTTATTATTCTTTCAAAGAACCAGCTTTTGGCTTTGTTGATTTTTGCTATGGTCTCTTTCGTTTCTTTTGCATTTATTTCTGCTCTAATTTTTATGATTTCTTTCCTTCTACTAACCAAAAAGAAATCATTCCAAGCATCTTTTCTGACCACAATGCAGTAAGATTAGATCTCAATTACAGGAGAAAAAGTATTAAAAATTCCAACATATGGAGGCTGAACAACACGCTACTGAATAACCAACAAATCACAGAAGAAATCAAAAAAGAAATCAAAATTTGCATAGAAACGAATGAAAATGAAAACACAACCCAAAACCTGTGGGATACTGTAAAAGCAGTCCTAAGGGAAAAGTTCATAGCAATACAGGCATACCTCAAGAAACAAGAAAAAAGTCAAATAAATAACCTAACTCTACACCTAAAGCAACTAGAAAAGGAAGAAACGGTTCTGAATTCTTACAGTGGAATTGAAACATTGCAGAAACAAACACCATCAGGATTTAGTATTTGGACATACAGCATGAAAAGGAAGGATCTGGGAGACAGGAGTCTAAGAGAATATCCAGGCTCTGGTTTGGGTATCAGAGTGGATGGCAGTGCTGTGAAATCATGTAAGGAATAGAGGCGGGAACACGCCAGGGTTAGTTTCATAGAATCTAGTGGGTGAGGGATTAAGTGGGGTGAAAATAATGAGGGTAGGTCTGAAAATGTTACTAATCCCAACAGGAAGATGGAGACTCATTCTCGGAAACCACCAGACACTGATGCTACTTAGAGTCAGATGGGGCCAGTCATGTAAGTTGTTCTTGGGGGAGGTCATCTCTGGATTTTCAGTGAATTATAAAGTTGTTTAAGGAGGCATGCCTCCTTGGTGAGAGCCCATTTGCACATATGATTTCATTTCATCCTCACAATAGCCCTAAGGGGTAGATATTATTTTGATTTTACACTAGAGGGAAAAGCCTCAGGGAAGTTAAGCATCATGGTCCGGGTCACACAGTTCACACAACACAGACATGGGCTCTGATCCAGGCCTGCCTAGCACATGTTCTCTGTGTAACTCCACACTGTACTGTGTTGCCTTAGAGCAGAGGAGAGGCCACTGTGCTGTCTGTCTCAGAGGGCCCAGGGCGGGGTGTATTGTTGTCATTTAGTCGCTCAGTCATTTCCAACTCTTTTGTGACCCTATGGACTCTAGTCTGCCAGGCTTCTCTGTCCATGGGATTTTCCAGGCAAGAATATTGGAGTGGGTTGCCATTTCCTTCTCCAGGGGATCTTTCTGACCCAGGGATTGAAACCAGGTCTCCTGCATTGACAGGTGGATTCTTTACCACTGAGCCACCAGGGAAGCCCAGTGGGTGGTATTGGAGGATAGCAAATCTTTTCATCTTGGAAAGCACCATACACATGTTATCTGCCTTGCTGTGGAGGCTGTCCTAGATTCCAGATTTTCTAGTTTGTCTGGAAATCTGTCCAACTACAGTAAACAGCACAGAGGCACTGAGGAGTCAGGAGATAGCCTGGTAAGTATTTGAATTAAAAATCAGCAGACAGCAGATGCAGACTGTTATATATAGAATGGATAAGCAACAAGGCCCTACTGTAGAGCACAGGGAACTAGACTCAATATCCTGTGATAAACCATAATGGAGAAGAATGCTGGCTCAGATGGTAAAGACTCTGCCTGCAATGCAGGAGACCCAGGTTCCATCCCTGGGTTGGGAAGATTCCCCTGGAGAAGGGAATGGCAACCCACTCCAGTATTCTTGCCTGGAGAATTCCATGGACAGAGGAGCCTGGCAGACTACAGTCCATGGGGTCACAAAGAGTCAGACACGATGAGTGACTAACACTTTTCACTTTTTTCAATAGTCCATAATGGAAAACAATATGAAAAAGAATATATATGTATAGCCGAATCATTTTGCTGTACACTGGAAACTATCACAACATTGTAAATTGACTATACTTCAGTAAAATACGTTTGAAGAAGAAAAACAATCAGCAATCTCCTGATTTTGTGTCTTGTAATGTGGTATTCATTACAAAGTGTCTTTGTGATTGTCAAAAATGTGGGAAGGCCTAGAGAAAATATCTGTAGTCTCTGAGTTTCTTAACCTACTTACCCTATCTTATCTAAATCCTGTGAATTAAGTAACCATCTATCAGACGGTCACAGTGGTTGCATCTAGAAAAAGGGACCTAGAGGACCAACCACAGCCGGTGTACGTACCTTATCCATTCGAATACATTTACAGTATCCCTCTGTATGGCTTCCCTGGTGGCTCAGAGGGTAAAGCGTCAGCCTACAATGCGGGAGACCCAGGTTCGATCCCCCCTGGGTCGGGAAGATCCCCTGGAGAAAGAAATGGCAACCCACTCCAGTACTCTTGTCTGGAAAATCCCACGTTCTGAGAAGCCTGGTAGGCTACCGTCCATGGGGTCTCAAAGAGTCGGACACGACTGAGTGACTTCACTTCTGTATGGAGGCCATAGCTGACTTATCAAATGCTGAGTAGTCAGGTAACTCCCCGAAGGCAGGCCTTTCCAGGCACTCTGGCTCCATGAGCCCAGTTACCGGGAGAGGAACCAGGTGTCCCATGGTCTCTGTGTTCCACAGCCCCAAACGTGCAGAGCCTTTGGATCGGCATTCAGAGACCCTCTCAGCGCACTCTGCCCAAAGCTCTCTCCCACTGCATGAGCATGTCCCATGTGGGGTGATAGGGAAAGGCGGGACAAGGAAAGAGCCTCCCTTTGGAACACTGGGTGTTCTGAGAATTAGCGCCAGAAGGAGGAAGAGGTTCCCGGGCTGACCTGGTTGTTCTATAACAATCACTGTCTCCTGAAGTTGTCTGGAGATCAAGCTGATGAGAGAGGCATGCAGGAATTTAGTGATAAGAAAGGGGAAGGATACTATAAGGAAAGTGTCTGAAAATACCAAAAAGATGGCTAAAAAGTAGGTAATAAAATAACACATATTAATTGGAAAAAATAAACAGAGAAATTAAAATCTCCCAAGTATAACCAAAATTCACATATTTCTGAATGATATACAAATATGCATTTTGAACATTCTTAATACATGTCTTGTATTTTGCTTTTTTAAAAAAAATTTGCCATGAACTTTACTTAATTATAATCAAAAGTATTTAAAATATAATTTTATTGGTTTGTAGGCTCTCTTCCCTGGTGGCTCAGACGGTAAAGCATCTGCCTACAATGCGGGTGACCCGGGTTCGATCCCTGGGTCAGGAAGATCTCCTGGAGAAGGAATGGCAACCCACTCCAGTACTCTTGCCTGGAAAATTCCATGGATGGAGGAGCCTGGTAGGCTACAGTCCATGGGGTCGCAAAGAGTCGGACACGACTGAGCGACCTCAATGTCATGTCATTCTTGATCTGCATGAAACTGCCACATCAGCTCTGCCTTCCTAATGGTCTCCAGGTTGCTACATTTTGGAGTTTTTGCCTCTGCATTAACCTTCCCATATTCCCTCCACCCCATTCCCCCAAGTAGGAATCTTATACTTGCCCAGAAGTCCCTAAGGGTATGGCAGGGTCTTCTCAATGACTCGTCTCACCGCCCTGAGCCACCACCTATTATCACTACCACCAAGAAGCAGAGACCTTGGTGGCGGCCTGCCTGGCATCATCTTCCGCGACACAAAAAGAAAACACACCTAACATATTTCAGGTGAATCACCGTGGGAGCCTCCAGTGGTAGCCTTTTTTCCAGAAATGGAACCCAGGTGGCTAGTTTCAAAGCCCACTCTCTCCAAGCTCCTGGGACCACCTGGTATGGCACAGGCAGTGTCACCAGGAATAGCCACTTGGATCCACACCCCTTCCCACAAGAGGACATGTGTGTTTTCCCCCTGGTCTCGAGTGTTTCTACCCCGCTGTCACATCTACCCTGCTTCTAAGCCTGCCTATCCTGCGTGAATCCTCCCACCTTCAAACAGGCAGGAGATGATAAGGCTGGGATCACTCACTCATTTGAAGGAGGTAGATAAGAAAGTCTAGAGCCACCTGGGGACAGGTACTCAGTGCCTGCTTCTTGACTGATTGATTGATTGAAAGATACACCCTTCTTATTTACATCATCATAATTAGTTTCTTATCATAGGCAGATAGTGCCACAGTTATTATCGCAAAAAGAATTTATTTTTAAACCATAGATGAGTCTGAATTTCATAATCATCAGTCTGAGTAACTGCCACAAGGAAACATGCATCAGCTGCATAAATGTGAGCTGATGCAGAGTGGAAAACTGAATGGATAGCAGTGCTTTATATTTCTACCACATGTTATGTTTCCATGTTCTCCCAAATTATCGCATTCGCATGTTACAATAACTTGTTGAGACAGGCAGAATTGATATTTTTATTTCCATTTTATAGGCTTAGTTCATCAAATACTTATTGATTCCTTTTTATATACCTGGCCCTACACTGGGTCCTGGTGATACTGAGAGAAAGGTAATACAATTTCTATCCTCAATTTGCTCACAGTCTGGCAGGAGACACGAATATAACAACTAACTAAATTATGTGTGGTGAACATTATGCAAGTGATGGGAACAAAATGTTATAGGTGCCAAGAGGAAGGAGTGGAACTGGGGGTGGGGCAAAGCAAATATCACTGACTGACTACAAAGTGCCAGGTTCTGAGCTAGGGCCTTCCTACTCCATGTGTGGTCTGTGGACCATCGGAGGCTACATCTCCTGGGCCCTTGTTAGAAATGCATAATCCTAGGCCCTACTCCAGACCCACTGATTCAGAATCTGCATTTTATCAAGATGTTCAGGACATATCTCTGCCCGCTAAAGGTTGAGGAGCATGGGCCTAGGTGACTTACAGATTTTATTTAATAGACAGCCAGTGAATTTATTTCTATTAGCCCTATATTATAGATAGGAGTTGGAGTTACAAAATTCTAAGTCACACAGCTATGTCATGGAGCTGGAATTCGAACTAGGCAGATGGACTGGGCTTCTGTCATTACCCTGATGTTATTTACTCTCTAGGGGTATCAGAAAGACCTCACAGATGATGTCTGAGCTAGATTTGGAAGGTCCTCGATGGAAGGAAGGAGGGCCTTCCAGTCAAAACGCCTGTTGAGTGAATTCTCGGTATGGCAATGGAATAAGTCCCGTAGTGGGCAGTGTGGCAAGTATGGTGAACAAAGAAGATTGAAATCAAATTACACAGTTTGAATGTCACCCTAAGGAACTTGAGTCTATCCCATGAGTCGGTTTGGCAAACTGCTGTGGAACTGTGATTATGTGGAGATGGCTATGTCGGAAGTCCAGCCTCACCAGTCACTAGCTCTGTGATTCCAAGCAGCGTTGCTGGTGGGGTTCTCTGGAGGCAGATACTGAGATGCACTTGGGAGAATGGTTATTAGAAATCAAGGTTTGGGAGAAAGAAGAAGGAAACAGGGTTGGGCAGAGGAGGAAAATAAGATCAGCCCCTGAAAGTCTTGGCCAGCCTGACAGGGAGCTCCAGAGTGAGGATATTGGCCAGTCCAGGTTGTGGCAGGTCAGGGTGAAACAGCCAGGCCTTTACCTCCACCCCGCCCCGGCGTCAGAGGCCAGGCCAGACATGAGCTCAGGTGATGTGGGTCTCTGTGGCTGGAGCAGACCCCGAAGGAGGCAGTTGTCTGCAGACAGCGGGGCAGCAAGTCCTCCCTTGGGGGGACTCTGAGCAGGGCACTCTCGGGGTCTGCCACAAAGAGTTTTCTTACTTCTTTGTCTCTGTCTTCTCATTGGCAAAATGGAAATATTATAGTAGATCACCCATGGGGCAATTATATGCCTGGCATGTAACTCCCAGGCTGCTAGGGTTATCTGCTCTTTTGGTTATCTACCCTGACAAGATAGGGTCTTGTCACTGTTTCTCCCTTGCAGCACTTAAAATTTGAAAATATCTTACCGCGGCCTGAGGAATAGAAGACGATCCTGTCCAATTCCCAGTTTGCCTGAAGTTCTGCCATTTTCTCATGATGTTCCAGGCCTCGTCATTTGTCCGGAGATCCTGGTTGAGTTAAGCTGTGCTAGGCAAAAGGCGAGATTTGAGAAATGTAAAGTAAATCAGTGGTTTGAAAATACCTAAGTTGAATCACAAAGGGGGGAATACAGGCTGCATTTTAGGGGTATAGACCAGGCTTCTGTACCATGGAGACTCAAAATAAGACTCAAACAGCAGAGTTTCCTTCTTCCTCATGTAAGAGTCTAAAAATGAGTGGTCAAAGGCCATGTAAGTGACACTATTCCATAAGGCCACTTGGGAACTGAGATCCCTTTTGATCTTGTTGCTCTACTATCCCCCAAGACAGTGGTTCTTAAAGTGTAGTCCCTAGACTAGCAGCATCAGAATCACCTGGGAACTTTATTAGAAACCCATATGGTAGGGCCCAGAAATCTGTTTTACCAAGCTCTTCAGGTGATTCTGTTGTTCAGTTGCTCAGTCATGTCCGACTCTTTGTGACCCCATGGACTGCGGCACACCAGGCTTCCCTGTCCTTCACCATCTCCCCGAGTTTGCTCAAATTCATGTACATGGAGTTGGTAATACTATTCAACTATCTCATCTCTGTCGTGCCCTTCTCCTCCTGCCTTCAATCTTTCCCAGCATCAGGGTATTTTTCAATGAGTCAGCTCTTCACGTCAGGTGGCCAAAGTCTTGGAGCTTCCACTTCAGCATCAGTTCTTCCAATGAATATTCAGGGTTGATTTTCATTTAGGATTGACTGTTTTGGTCTCCTTGCTATCTGAGGGAGTCAAGAGTCTTCTCCAGCACCACAGTTTGAAAACATCAATTCCTCAGTGCTCAGTCTTCTTTATGATCCAACTCTCTTATCCATACATGACTACTGCAAAAACCATAGCTTTGATTATGCAGACCTTTGTTGGCAAAGTGATGTTTCTGCTTTTTGATATGCTGTCTAAGTTTGTCATAGCTTTTCTTCCAAGCAGCAAGTGTCTTTTAATTTCATGACTGCAGTCAGAGTGTGTAATGATTTTGGAGCCCAAGAAAATAAAGGTGATTCTGAGGTAGACTCAAGTCTGAGAAACACTCATCTAGGACTTTTTTCCTCATCTATCAGGTCAAAACTGTGGGATGAGCCTGTGGAAAGGTGGAAAGAAAGCAAAGAGGGCAAACCATTTCTTTAAAAAAAAAAAAGTGCCTTGAAGGTGAATGCATTAATTCCTCTGACATCCTTTTGGCTGACAACTGGTCATGCAGCCACCCAGCTACCAGGAGTCTTGGGAAATGTAGTCTCTAACTGGGCAGTCTGTGTCTAAAACTTGGGGCTTTATATTAAAACAAAGATCAGGGAGTGAATACTATTCAGAAAATTAGTAGCCTCTGTCACTATTGCAACAGGACAGGCAAAAAAGTGAGGGGCACCACTCCCACTAACGTAGTGGGTTATGGGGACTTCCCTGGTGGTCCAGTGGTTAAGAATCTACCTTGCAGTACAGGGGACTCAGGTTCAATCCCAGTTTGGGGAACTGGGATCCTACATGCTGTGGGACAATTAAGCCCCACTTGCAGCAACTAGAGAGAAGCCCATGTACCGCAAGGAAAGATTCCACATGCTACAGTGAAAATCCCTTGTGCTGCAACTAAGACTCAATGTGGCCAAAAATACTTTTTAAAAGGAGTAGTGGGTGTGTATGGAGAGGAAGGGATGTATTTGAGAAATAGGTGCTGTTTTGATCCTATGGTGAGGGAGAGGAAAGAGAAGTGATAACTCCTAGGTTTCTAGGTGGGTATTTGGTGATGGTGTCGCCTGGGGTAGAGATTCTAGAGGAAGAGGAAAGAGGAAAATACGACCTTTGACACTAGGCATAGTGAATTTAAGCTGACTGAGGATGTCCAGGGAGAAATATCCAGATCTGTAGGTAGTTGGAAACACTTGTCCAAAGACCCTGAGAAAGGTTGGTGCTAGAGTTAGAGCCTGCAAACACCATGGTGATGGGAGCTTGAGCATGAACTGCTCGCTCCAGCATAGGACACGGGAAGAGAGATCAGGGCAGGGGGACATTGGCATTTAAAGTGAGCGCTGGGTTATACAGAGGGAAGTAAGTCAGAAAGAAAAAACCGATACAGTATATTAACACATATATATGGAATTTAGAAAGATGGTAATGATGACGCTATAAGCAAGACAGCAAAAGAGACACAGATATAAAGAACAGACTTTTGGACTCTGTGGGAGAAGGCAAGGGTGGGATGATTTGAGAGAATAGCATTGAAATATGTATATTACCATATGTGAAATAGATCGCCAGTCCAAGTTTGATGCGTGGAGAGCGCTCAAAGCTGGTGCACTGGGACAACCCTGGGGGATGGGATGGGGAGGGAGGTGGGAGGGGGTTTCAAATGTGGGACACATGTACACCCATGGCTGATTTATGTCAGTGTATGGCAAAAACCACTACAATATTGTAAAGCAATTAGCCTCCAATTAAAATAAATTAATTAAGAACAATAAAGTGGGCACTGGAAAAGAGGTACATGT
>NW_011495050.1:21226259-21238736 GCF_000754665.1 Bison bison bison | reverse complement strand
GTACATGTAGCGTGGTCAGCATGGTATTGGGACTGAGACCAGGAGATTAGAGAAGTCAGTGGAGGAAGGAAGGCACTTCAAGGTCAGGATGGTACCAGTGTCATACGCTGCAGTGGGACAGATCCTCCGAAGTGGTCTTTGATGACAAATCAGAAAACCTGTGACTCAGACAACTTAGGAGACACACCCAAGGTTCCAAGGCTAGTAGGTGGCAGAGCTACGTCGTCTGGTTCCAGCCTTCCCCTTCGAAGGTGCCGAGGCAGCCATTGCTCCTCTCCTAACGCTGACTGCACAGTAGTTCTTAGCATTCTCTCAATACTGCGCCGGGGTATGAACACGGTCTATCGGCTTGTGATTCTCTAGCCATCTGCAGGACTGGTTTCCGAAACTGTCACAGTTCTTTCTGCCTCCATTTGCTTGCGCTGGCCCGCCCTGAGTCTGATTGTGACAGAGGTTGGTTTATAGGCTTCCCTTTCCTCCTGAGCATTCAGCAGTCACGTTGCCTTTGTCCTCGTGGCGTGTCTCACCCAGCATCCCAGCAATGAGAAGCAGTTGTTGTCACACCCTTAGCCACCATACTCTGTCAGCCCAGTGCTGGAAAGAGGAGCTTGATGACTAAAGGACTCAAGCTTAAATCCACTGGACTGCTGACCCTCTATTCCATGCATTTTCAAGTGCTTGACCGGCTGAAGATGCCAGACACCTGGGTCATGGACAAACCCCGCCAATGTGACCTTATTCTCAGCCTTCCTGTTGTCCTGGAGGTCAGTCATGAATCTGGCACTGTGCAAAGTTGCTTATTTCCAAAGTGTTCAATTTTTTTTTTTTTAATCTTAGTTCCTAAATGTTTGACAATTGTGTATCAGGCTATTTTCAAGGCAGCTGAATTCTATGGCAACTTTCAGCATCCCGCTTCTGATGAATATTTTTGCCTGTTAAAAAGGACTTTGAAGCTACAGGCAGACTCCCACCATCCACCGACGGGCTCATTATCAATCCATAGTCATGTGCTGACTGCGGAGTGGCCCCAGGTTTTTGCATATCTTGTGAGATCTCTATGGGAACACAGTCATTATGATACAGCAGTTCCTGTCTTGAGTGCATTAGATAGGTGATTTTTTTTTATGGTTTCATTTCCTTTTGATACAAAAGAGAGTCTTGATAACCAAAGATATTCGCAAATTCCAGATTCCTTGTTTCATACATGAGCATGACTTCATTATCTAAACTGGAAGGACTGATGCTGAGGCTGAAACTCCAGTACTTTGGCCACCTCATGCAAAGAGTTGACTCATTGGAAAAGACCCTGATGCTGGGAGGGAGTGGGGGCAGGAGGAGAAGGGGATGACAGAGGATGAAATGGCTGGATGGCATCACCGACTCGATGGACATGAGTTTGGGTGAACTCTGGGAGTTGGTGATGGACAGGGAAGCCTGGCGTGCTGCAATTCATGGGGTCACAAAGAGTCAGACACCACTGAGCGACTGTACTGAACTGAGATCTGTGATGCAGCTGTGTCTTCTCTTGGCAGGTGAGTCAGACAGAATTCCATCACCCCTGACATGTTGGATGACCTGAGAATTCAGTGATTTCCTATGACGTAGAACAAACCAGATTAGTAGCTGCCAGCAGAAACTAGGCATAAATACTGCTGCTGGTTCTCAAATATATACCTTATCAGCTCATTCTTCACTTTCTGCTGTTACCATCAAAGTCCAAGCTATCTTGACACAATCATTGACCTGGGCTATTAACCAGCCTCCTTGATTTCATTCTGACCCCCTCCATCCATTTTCCATACTGAAGCTGGAGTCATCTTCTACGTAAAATGTATCATGTCACTCAACTGCTTAAAACTCATCTGTGTTCCATCTCATCTCAGAATAAAACCCAAGTTTAACACCACAGTCTGTGAGGCCCTCTGAGATCTGATCACTGCCTGACTCTCCCATCTCGTATGCCACTCTTTTTGCTTTGTAGTAATCTGTCTGCACCAACTTTCCTCTACCTTGCAATGATTATTCACAATGGCCTTCCTGTTTCTTGCTCACGGGGCCACCATGTACAGATATGCAGGTCGTGTGCTGCACAACTCTGGGAGGGGCGTTCAGTAAGTTCAGGGTACGTGACAGACCCAGAAATGCCCAGCATAGCAGTCCAGTTTACACTCGGGAAGGCTTCAGCACTTGCTAGTCCTTCTACCTGGTACAACCATCTGCAGGTTTGTCTCACAGCTGGCTCCTTCTTGCCATCTAGTCAACAAATATTCCACAAAGCATTATTCTCTACCAGGCAGAACTAGTTACATAATTTACAGGGCCTGGTGCAAAATGAAAATCAGGGCCTCTTATTCCCAAATTATTCAGAATTTCAAGAAGTTAACAGCAGGGCATTAAACCAAGCACAGGCCCTTCTGAATGTGGACCCTCTGTGACCACACAAGTCTTGCCCCCTTGAAGTTGGCACCGCCTTAGTCTCAGCTTAAATGTCACTTTCCCAGGGGGGCCCTTCCCAACCAACCATGCCAAAGGAGGCTTCTGAATGCTATGTGAAGGCGTGCTAAGGACTTCCTTTCCTTTCCAGCTAAAATCACAGCAATGGAATTACAGATGAAATAAGGATCCTGAGTTCCATTTGCACTGAACATCCAATCAGCTTAAAGGATTTTGTGTTTCTCTTTAGTGAGGTCTTGGACAGGTTCTCATTTTTCTATAAATTGGCCCTGAAGGTGCTGATGGGCCTCATAAGCCAAGCCAAGCCAAGGAGAACTTCGGTGTACAAAGATCAAAAAGGACTTATTACAACAGTAAAAATTTGAAAAGGATATTATGATTGCAAGTTTTTCTAATGAAAAAACAACAATGCACATTTTATGGAACTAAGGATTTCATGTGTAATAATGAACTCAATTGTATTTTAAAGTTTAATAGAAATTGCACAGTTACTAATTGGCTAGCATGTATGTTCCTGTGTTCAGAAATTAAATTTTTGCTTTGGATGAAATAAAAATTAAGTACAACTTCATCCTTGAAGAGTCAAAAGTTTTGTTGTTCTGTAGCCCTGTGAAGTTTCTTATATAAAATGTGGTTAGTTTGAAATGTCTATTGCTTTCATTCACAAGACATTTATAATTAATGGCTTACAAATTTCCACGTACTGTATTCGACTCAGGAAAAAAGGATGCATAGGACAGTTTCTTTATAAGATCTTCTCATCTTGTTATGGTTTCCCTCCTGCTCCTAGGAATCTAATACTCTCAGCCTAATGACAGGGGAAGGAAAAAGTTCAAGGCTCTGTGACAGTGAGATAAGGTGAGAACGTGTCATTTTCAGAGAGACTGCCATTCCTGCCACCATCCTCTGACTAGGCAATGCCATCTGGGGGCTTCAGATATGGTTTTCTGTAGTGGATTACCCTTGGGTTACTGCCAGGAGCAAAGCAGTTGTAAAAAAAAAAAAATTGCAACTTCCTAAAAGCTTTTGCAACCGAGGGAGAAAACAAGTTTCTGCCCCAGTTTTTGCCAATTTTGTAAACAACCATTTAAAAAAAAAAGAAGAGAAAAAAACAAGCCTAAGAATGATATGTATTTATACTTGTGGAAGGCAAAGAGTCGGACACGACTGAGCAACTGAGCACACACAAGGCAAAGAGTGAAAGTAAAAGCTAAGCATGCTTAAGGTGCCTCACTCAATTCGTCTATAGTCCTAGACAAAATTACGAAGGAAGCAAACCCTGACTTCCTTACTTCTTGCCCCATTTGTTCTCAGAAAAGTAGCTGATAAACAAATTTATGAAAAAAAAGTGCAAGTGTTAGTCCCTCAGTCATGTCCAACTCCTCGTGATCCCATAGACTGTAGCCTGCCAGACTCCCCTGTCCCTAGAATTCTCCAGGCAAGAATACTAGAGTGGGTAGCCATTCCCTTCTCCAAGGGATCTTCCCAATCCAGGGATCGAACCTGGGTCTTCTGCCTTACAGGCAGATTCTTTGTTGTCAGAGCCACCAGGGAAGCCCAAATTAACTTATACTAAGGTATAAATGACTGATAAAGCAGGTAAAAGGAATCTTTGGTAAAGAGCAGAAAAGTTTTAGAGGTAGAATTTCAGCAGAGCCAAAAATTCACCCACAAACTTTCCCATCTTGAGAGAAGAGAGAGCTATCTACATTTTTCACCTTCTCTCATTTTTCTTTCTCTCTCTCTCTCAACTTTTGTTTTGGAAATAGTTTCAGATTTACAGAGAAGCTGCAAAGATAAACAGGAGCGTCCCCACGTGTCTTTTACCCAGTTACTCCCAATGTTATTTTATATTACTCTGGTACATTTGTCAAAGTCAAGAAACTAACATTGGACTCTTCCTATTCATTGCACTCCAGACTATTAGGGTTTAACCAGTTTTTCCACTGATGTATTGTACCATTTGCCCCAGTCCAGGACACCACACTTTGTTTAGTCCACACTGCATTTTTTTATACCCAATCTGATCTTTTATCCCCAGAATTCCACATGTAACTCTGGTCGTGTTACTTCTCTCCTCAAACATGCCAATGGCTTCCATTCTCACTCAAAGTAGAATCCATAGCCATTGCCACACAATCTGTGCCTTCCTTCAGTTCCCCTTCCTAACTGCCCACCAGCTGTCTCCAATTTATCCCACTCCAGCCACAATGGCCTCCTCGCTCTTCCTTCCACCTATCAAGCATGTTTTGCCTCAGGACTTCGTACTTACTGTGACCTCTACTTGCTATGATTCCACTAAGAATGCTTTGTCCCTGGATACCTCCCTGGCTTTTGCAGAAGGGAGGTAAGGTTGAATGAGCAGGAAGGGGTGACCATCTCTTCCAGGCTTGCCAGGCACTGTCCTGATTTTAAAACTGAAAAACCATGGGAGCCCCCTTACTTCCTGGAGGACCAGGACAGCTGGTCACCTAGCAGGGGTAGGTTTATGGAGGGGATTGGCCAGCATTTAATATGGAGGCCAGAAAAGGCCTCATGGACAGGTAAGGGATTGAGTTTGTGGTTCCTTACTGTTGTATGGCTCCTGGGAGCCTGTCTGCAGAACCCGTTGAGCACAGATAAAGGAAACCCCACTGGTTATCAAAAAACACATTAAAAAAATTTTTTTAATGATACAAATGTTATTTACAAAACAGAAATGGACTCACAGACATAGGAAACAAATTTGTGGTTACCCAAGGGGAAAGGGCGGAGAAGGCAATGGCACCCCACTCCAGTACTCTTGCCTGGAAAATCCCGTGGACGGAGGAGCCTGGTGGGCTGCAGTCCATGGGGTCGCACAGAGTCAGACACGACTGAAGTGACTTAGCAGCAGTGGCAGCAGCAAGGGGAAAGGGAGAGGGGGAATAAAACAAACACCACTACATACAAAATAGATAAACAACAAGGACCTACTGTATAGCATAGGGTACTATCTTTAATATCTTATAATAGTCTGTAGTATAAAAGAGTCTGGAAAAGAATATATGTATCATATATACATATACATGACAATTCAGTTTTATATATATATATATATATATATATATCATACACCAGAAATGAACACAACATTGTAAATCAACTATATTTCAATTTAAAAACAACAACAAAAGTTTTTCCCTCCATTTTATTGAGATATAATTGACTTATGGCCCTGTATAAGTTTAAGGTGTACAGCCTAATGCTTTGACTTATATACATGATGAAATGATGGTACAAACTTCCAGTTGTAAGATAAATAATTC
Source organism: Bison bison bison (assembly GCF_000754665.1). Taxonomy (NCBI): domain Eukaryota; kingdom Metazoa; phylum Chordata; class Mammalia; order Artiodactyla; family Bovidae; genus Bison; species Bison bison. Next base: position 21,232,995 of record NW_011495050.1, on the reverse strand, counting down.
CTAGGGGTGTAGTGACAACAGGATTAATATAATTAACATTACTGTATCTCATATATGAAAGAGAATAAATCCCAAGAGTTCTCAGCACAAGGAAGAGTATTCTTTTTTCTATTATTTTGTATCTATAGGAGATAATAGATGTTCACTAAACTTATAATTTCACTCTTAAATTTACAATATCTATAAAGAGTGGCCAAAGAGGCTCTGAAGCCCAGGAAATTCAGAGTCAGGGCTCTATGTGACCTTGAACAGGTTACTTCATTTCTCAAAGCCTGAGTTTTCTCATTTGTGAAATGAAGGTTATAGAAACTTCAAGACTTATTGTAAAGATTAAAATAGTTTATATATATATAAAGGTGCTTTGAACAATTCTGGCACATAAACACTTAATTATAATCCATTATTGTTGTTCTTTTCTCCCCATGTTTTTGGCAGGGCATCAATATTCAATGTAAGTGCTGTTGTGTTCAGGACACAGGGATGTATAATCAAGGCCTGTGGAAAGGGAGCTAGGGGGAAAGAAGGCCATAAAAAAGAGGGGTCATGAAAGATTAAGTTAATTTGGGTACTTATTTTAAAATAATTTTTATTTTGAGATAATTGCAAATTTACACACAGTCATAAGAAGCAATTTAGAGACCTCTCATATACCCTTCCCTGGTGGCTCAGACAGTAAAGAATTTGCCTGCAATGCAGGAGACCCATGCTCAATCCCTGGCTTGGGAAGATTTCCTGGAGAAGGAAATGGCAACCCACTCCAGTATTCTTGCCTGGAGAATTCCAAGGACAGAGGAGCAGAGGTCACAGCGTTGGACACAACTGAGCGACTAACACTTTCACTTTCATATATTCTTCATCCAGCCTCCCTCAAGAATATCATGTTACATTACCATAGCACTATAGCACGATACGGATACAATGCATAGCAGGTACTTTTCATTTTGTTACTGAAACTAAGACTGTCATCTTCAAGGAATGAAATAAACAGTGCTTCCGGCTTGAGGGTGGAGGGCTGAGGGCTGAGGAGTGTGGGCCCACGGTCCTTATCACTTCAGTGATGGACCAATGGGTGGTCACTTACTGCTCCAATCCACTGTAAACCACAACCTCTACTTCTGATAGAATCATTTCTTAGCAGTGTTTCTTTTGCCTTTAGCATAGTCACACTCACCACTTACCCCATGTTTGTTATGGCCACAGGCTCTGTGCTAAATACTCTTCATGCATTATCTCCATCTTTACAATAGCCCTGGGTGATAATACTGTCCCCATTTCATAGATGATGAAACTGAGGCCTCATAGGGTTAAGCAACTTGCCCAGGTCATATCAATCTAGAAAGTAGGAGAGCTGGAATTAAAACAGGACCATGTGACTCCAAAACTGCTCTTATCCCCCTACTCACCCCTACTTCACTTTCATAGCAGAGGACAGAGGAAGGGACTGGATTCACAGGTATTTCCCTTCCTTCCTCGATGAACTCACAATTGAGTTAGGTAGGAAGGGGGCAGGGGCAACATGCAGAATATAAAAACACAAATGATAATACAAGGTGGTATATGCGACACAGGAATCCAGGGTGACCTAGGGACCCGGGGCGGGGCAGTCGAGAGAGGCTTTCTGTGGGAGGCAGACGAGGGAGATGGGTTGGGCCTTGGGTGTGAAAAGCCCGTGTCTGGCAGGGTTCACGCTGTTGTGACACTCATGTCTGGTTTCATCCTTCCTTCCCACATCTCTCTCCTGACCTTAACCAAACAGACCTGCGGTAGACTTTCTTCAGCATGTATAATAATCCTCACAGCTGCCGTGTACTGAGTGCTCATATTGGGCTAGTCACTGTTTTAAGTGCTTTACATATGATAACTCATTCAATTTTCACAAGACCTAGGGCATGGGTAATATTACTAGACCCATTTTATAGATGAGGCTATTGAGGCACAGAGAGGTCAAGGAGCTTACCCAGTCATAAATTTTAGCCAGGATCTGAACCCAGGCAGTTTGGGTCTAGACTCACTGCTTTGGAACTCTGTCCTCCAGTATAATGTTTGTGTTTCTGCATCCAAGTCTTCTTAGAGGCCATGCCTTTTACTTTGCAAGTCCTTTTACACATCTCTATAAAATCTCACCCAGTCAAAACTCAAGTTAAATAGCACAACAGCCATCACCCAAAGGGGAGCAGGCACTTTCTGAATAACAGACTTCTGTGATTCTCCCTAGGGCCAGTGATTGCATTTTCACAACAATCCTGCCAGGTTCATATTAATAGGAAGGAGGAAATTGAGCTTCAGAGATATTAAGTAACGTACTTACAGGCTAAGATTCCCACCTGAAACCTATGTCCTCCTCTGCATGTAGCTCAGACCCCTCCTTGTCTGAGGCCTTTCTCCCCTGCCGCCCGGCATCCACACATCAGAGCCTGCTGTGTGCCACTCGCATGCATTAGAAATTCGCACACACGGCCTTAATGGTTTTCAAAGCAGTGCTCTCCAGTCAAGAGTAGCTCAAGTGTCAGGAGACGCAGGGCCCACCTTGTAGGGCTTATCACATCCTAAGATTCTAAAGCTGAAACGTTCCCAGAGATAATCAGACCCACCACTCACCCCAGGGAGGGTCTCCTTCTGTAGTGATCCCTGATCATTTATTCATTCAGCAATAAAGTGTACTGTGTGCCAAGCACGTCCTGAGTGATGGGGCTACATCAACAAAAAGGGCAGGCAAATCCCTCATGGACAGGAAGTTCCATTCAGGTTGGGGGAGACTGCCAATAAGTTGGGGAGAGATTTCAGTCACAGTGATGAAAAGAATATATAGGGTGTCAGGCGTTGATATATGGTAAGGAGAAAAAATTTTAAAATAAAAATAAACTGTGGAAGGGGAAGAATGGTGTGTGTGACAGAGAGAGAGAGAGAGAGAAACAGAATGAAAGAAAAAAAGAAAAAGAGAGAGCTTAAGTTGGCCAGTGGTAACCTCTTTGAGAAGTCTCCCCTCAAAGTCTGTCATCCACTAACTGCTTGAATATGTCCAGCTACAGAGGGTTCATTCCTAGAAAGGCACTCCTCCCATTTTAAACAAGCTCTGATTTCTGTGACGTTTATCAGATCTTCTCCCAGTGACTTCTACCCTTCATCCTGAGTTCTGCCTTCAGTAGCAGCACCCAGGAAGCCTAACCCCCTCTCCTAGGACAGATATCCCCACCTGTTGGAGGACATCTGTTTCCTTCCAGGAGTTTCCCCATAACCCCAACATCCTCATTTCTTTCAGCTGGCTCGTGAATGACATGGTTTCAGTACCACCCTGGCAGCTGCCCTCCTCTGAATTCACAACCCTTTATCTCAAGAACATTTGCCTCTGCGGTGAGCTGATCAGCACAGAATATTTTAGACTACTGCTCCCTGCATATGGACCTAGTACTGCATGAAATCAAAATGAAACATGTTTTTAAGGTTTATCCTAAGCAGAACTCAATCAATCTCCACTGGATAAGCTAGACTAGAATCGTCAGACCCTGGAAGTTGGGGGGAATTCTAGGAGGCCAGTAGAGATGAAGTCTTTTAATTAATTTGTTTATGGCTGTGCTGGGTCATCACTGCTGTGTGTGGGCTTTCTCTAGTTGTGGTGAGCAGGGGCTACTTTCTAGTCGCGGGGCTTGGGCTTCTCACTGAAGCAGCCGCTCTTCTTGCAGAGGACAGGCTCCAGAGCGTGCGGGCTTCCGCAGGTGCAGCACTCAGGCTCAGTAGTTGTGGCATTCGGGCTTAGTTGCCCGGTGGCAACTGGGATCTTTCTGAAACAGGGATCAAACTCATGTCCCCTGCATTGGCAGGTGGATTCTTAACCACTGGACCACCAGGGAAGTCCAGTGAAGCCTTTTTTTTTTTAATGGGTTTATATCCAGAGGGGATTTATAGAAGGAGGCAAGATGGGGAGTCCAAGGTGAAGAGAGACAGCATGAGGTAGACCCTACCCTGTCAGTGGACAGAGGTCCTGGCAGGGAGACAGGCATCGTGCCTGATGAAAGGTGCAGAAGACAAATAACTTATTGTAGTTTCAACTTGTCTACTTAACTTTTTAGAGTGAGGTCAAACTTCTTGTTTTTAATCTATTTAAGAGCAAGTTATATTCTTTTAAACATCCTTTGCAAAACCTTCAATTAATTTACAGGGTTTCTCCTTGCTGATTTCTAGATCTTTATATATCAAGGAAATTAATCCTTTGTGTTGTATGGCACAACTACTTTTTTCAATTTGTCGTTTGTTTTTTCACTTTATGGTATTTTTAAATTCTAGATAGAAAAATTTTATGTTTTAAGTGGTCAAATGTATCAGTCTTTTCATTTGGGGCTCTTTTCTTCTCCTTTGCCTCCTCCTTATTCACATATATCATTTTTCAAAAGCCTTCTCCATTCTGGTACTATAAAAATAATCTCCCATGTCATCTTCAACTATTTTTATTGTTTCACTTTTTACATTGAAATCTTTGATCCTTCTGGAATTCATTGTGGTGAATTCATTTATTGTTCATTTACTGTGTGTGCCAGGCATGGTGTTCAGCATTTTACATATGTTACCTTATTTAATAATAAGAAATGTATAATAATAATATTAATATGTAATAATAATAGTAACAGTAATGGTTTAACCTCTATTTTACTGATAAGGACACTGAAGCTTAGCAAGGCAGACTCAGCCAAGATCTTACATCTAGTGAGCATCGTAATAGAACTCAAGTTGACCTGAGTTCAGTTTTTGCTCTTATCATATTTATAAAAGTTTAGAAATCCCCATCTTCATGAGTGCTATATTATGCAAGATTGCTGATGAGTATGTGATGACAATGACCATTCTATGAGATGTAAAGAACCAGGAAGATGCATTGAGGTAGGGCTACTAGATGTCATTTAGCCAAAGTCACTTTTCAGCTGGGCAACTCACTCATGAATCAACCTAAACGTTGAGAATTCAAATACTTCTCTTAGAAAATTGGTGGATGATTTGATTACATTACACCAGAGTAAACAGAACTGTGACTATGAAATCTTTCAATGTTCAAGAGCCTCTTGAACCTCCTTTGTCAGGGAACAGCAAAGATTCCGAAGTTTGGATTGGCTTCAGTCTGCAAGTAGAGCATAATTACTGAATTTGATTGATTCTTAGATACATATCTTTTCACATTTAACATCTCTGAAATTAGGATGTCTCTTCTGATCAATGGTGTCTTGTAATTGCTGTTGACCAGGTAACAGATAACACAGGCCAGTGACTGCTTGCATAGGAGCCAACGACCTGCTTTATATTTCTAATGGTACAAATGGACAATGGCCACTCATCAACTTTTCACTCAACAAACAATTCAAGGAGCAATTCAGGAAGGAATACAATCTTGGCTGTTTTCTGGAATCTTCTGTTGACACCTTCTGAAAAGAATCAAGAAAGGAGCTGTATTAAAAATTGGGGGTTGGGGGCTGGAGTCATTGGCTCAGGGGGGGAAAAAAATCCTTGAAAGAACTGTTTAAAGAAATCCTGCCTAACTGATACCTCTGGCAGCACAGAGGATGATTGTCTTTGGAAAAACAGGACAAATATACCCAACTCTGCAGTGAAATGCGTTTTAGAACATTGGATTCCAGAAAAGAAGTCTAGGGGAATACCTTAACCTATTTATTTTTTCTTATGCTTTCCTTTTGTATTATGCACAATTGATGTGAAAAACAAATCTATGTCTATTAAACTTTTTTTTTTCACAGTTAAGAGTCATCAGTAATGGTGACATCAGCCTATATTCCTGGCTCTGTATTGCAGTAACCTGTTGAACAATCTTGGAAGCACTGAACAAATCAATGATGGCTTCTGGACTCTCATCTGTTTTGTTTTGTTTTTGTTTTTTTTTTTTGCTGCGTGGCTTTCAGGATTTTTGTTACCTTACCAGGGATTGAACCTGGGCCCTTGGCCATGAAAGCACAGATTTCTAACTTCTGGGCTGCAAGGGAATTCTCTGGACTCTCATCTGAAAGTGATCCCAAGTCCTAGGACCATTAGCACAAGCAATTTTTCTTGTGGTAATTCTCAGAGTCTTAGTGGAAGACCAAGTCCTTTCACTCTGTGGTTCTTTCCTTTGTGCCTCTAAATAAAGATGCCCACTTCCTGCAGGGGCTTCCTTTCCATTACAGCTGGTTAATGCAACTCTAATTCAGTGAATCTCTCTCTTCGACTCTGAGGGCTTCTTTCTAGTATCCTTAAACCTTCCTCACTAAACTGTTCCTGCACAAGACTAACAGCTGAGGGTTAGGAGGTGCCATAAAGAGCTAGTAAAGTTTAAAATGTTCCTTCCACCATTATGAAACAAAAATGTTAAGTAATATGAAAGCAATATGACAGAAAGTGGAGAACTAAAGAGCCTCTTGATGAAAGTGAAAGAGGAGAGTGAAAAAGTTGGCTTAAAACTCAACATTCAGAAAACTAAGATCATGGCATCTGGGCCCATCACTTCATGGCAGACAGATGAGAAAACAGTGGAAACAGTGACAGACCTTATTTTCTTGGGCTCCAAAATCCCTGCAGATGGTGACTGCAGCCATGAAATTAAAAAATGCTTGCTCCTTGGAAGAAAAGTTATGGCAAACCTAGGCAGCATATTAGAAAGCAGAGACATTACTTTGCCAGCAAAAGTCCATCTAGTCAAGGCCATGGTTTTTCCAGTAGTCATGTATGGATGTGAGAGTTGGATTATAAAGAAAGCTGAGCG
>NW_011495050.1:21202850-21226106 GCF_000754665.1 Bison bison bison | reverse complement strand
TGGGAAAGATTGAGGGCAGGAGGAGAAGGGGATGACAGAGGATGAAATGGTTGGATGGCATCACCAACTCGATGGACATGAGTTTGAGTGAACTCCAGGAGTTGGTGATAGACAGAGAGGGCTGGCGTGCTGCAGTCCATGGGGTTGCAAAGAGTCGGACACGACTGAGTGACTGAACTAAACTGAACTAAATATGAAAGCATCGTGTCCTTGTTTAATTGATGGCATTCCCTCCTCTTTTCTCAGTGGTGCTAAGCCACTGGTGCATCTTGCAATCAACAGCATCTCAAATTAGATGAAATATGGTAACTTCAGCTTTGGAGGGGCATGGGTCAGGGAGCCAGTTAAAGAAGTACGTGAAGTCATTGTCATCACATATTAATCATTTTGAACTAGTCTATAGCAGGCTGACCGGGTCAATACAAGTTTCTACCTTTTGTCTTAAGCTGTGTGTTCTTAATTGTACTTTCTTTTGTAACCAGGGTATAGGATTTTACCATGGTCCTTTAAAAATTTTTATCTTTTCGACTCTGGCCTGTTGTTCTCATCTGCCAATCTCATTTACAGTTTTAGTTATCCCTTTCTCTAGCTTTATGCCATCTGTAAACAAGCCCAACCTTTATATTTTTATTTAAGTCACTAGTAAAAATGTTGAGCAGTTCTGGGACAACTCTGACCCATGGCAGTCATTAGTGAATCCTTCAGGTTTGCATGAACCACGGATTAACTCTTTCTGGACACGGCATTCTACCTATTCATCCAGCTGAAATAAAGCATAGTTGGTAGGCACGCAAAGTTTGATCACAGAGTTGGCCCCTCAACCTTAACTCCACCATATCCTGGCTATATGACCCTGGGCAAGTTACCTGATGACTCTGCTTAGTTTCCTTATCTGTAAAATGGGACAGTTGTTTTCACTTTATAGAAATGGGTAGATGTTTAAATTAAATAGTAATCACAAAACACTTGGCAGAGTTCCTGACATAAAGTAGGCTCTCAAAAATCCAGAATAATCCACGGCTGGAAAATGCTAAACAGAAGAGCATTTATAAGCTATGTTTGGAACAAAACAATCAACCAAGTAAGACTATCATCAATTTGGGGGAAGAGATGGATAATGCTAACATATGTAAGAACATCAGAAGAAAACAATCAGGACTTTCCTGATGGTCCAGTGGCTAAAAATGGTTAGTCCTACCAGTTTTCTCACATTTCGCCATCTTGCTCAGTACATATCATGAGACCCTGTGCAAATGCCTAAGAAAAACTCAACACAAGCTAATTCCATCATTCTGCTGTTGTAAGAGACTTATTTAAAAAATGAGATCAGTTTAGTGTGCATAGTTTTTTATTTATAATTTATAATGACATTTTTCAAGAAGAGGTTGATGCAGCTGAAAGTAAAAGACATGTATTTATTTGTGATGGCTCCAGTCTGACTATCAATGATCAACCCTACTTTTAAGTGTTTATGAATAAATACTATTAATGCTTTCCAAGGTTTTACTAGGAATCCATATACAATTGACAATTCTGTATTTTATTGAATCTTCCCTTTTGCCATGTGATGGCAACAAATACTCATCTACCTCCGTCCAGGCTTCTAGGAATTATACCATTCCCATGAGATGGCAACCCACTCCAGTCTTCTTGCCTAGAGAATCCTGTGGACAGAGGAGCCTGGTGGGCTGCCGTCCATAGGGTCACACAGAGTCGGACACCACTGAAGTGATTTAGCATGCACGCATGCATTGGGGAAGGAAATGGCAACCCACTCCAGTGTTCTTGCCTGGAGAATCCCAGGGACAGGGGCGCCTGGTGGGCTGCCATCTATGGGGTTGCACAGAGTTGGACGCGACTGAAGTGACTTAGCAGCAGCAGCATGATTTCTTAAAGATTGATGTTGAGATGTATATAATTGCATCTGCTGGTTACTTTTTATCCTGGATGTATTTCATAGGAGCTGCAGAATTAAACACATCTAAAGCAGCTGGCACTCTCACCACCTTCTCATTTATCCTGGATTTCATTTCCTTATGCGTGCTCAGTCATTTCAGTCATGTCCAACTCTTTGCAACCATATGGACTGTAGCCTACCAGGCTCCTCTGGTGGGAGTCTCCAGGCAAGAATACTGGAGTGGGTTGCCATGTCCTCCTCCAGGGGATCATCCTGACCCAGGGATTGAACCTGAGTCTCCCACATCTCCTGTACTGCAGGCAGATTCTTTACCACTGAGCCACTGGGGAAGCTTATAGCCCTTGTCATTCTGTCCCTAAGAGTAGTGGTTTTAAATCTTTAGGGTATATATTGATCACTTGGAGAAGGAAGAGCTGTTAAAAATGTACATTCCCCACAGGCTTCTAGAGAGAGGCTTGGTAGGTCTGAAATGGGGCCTGGGAACATACATTTTTACAGATACTCTAGATAAATTTGATGCATAATCTATGAGAAATACCTTCTACAGAGGAAAATGACAGGAAGTAATTTGTTAATTATGATTTTTTAATGTATTTTAAAATTTATTTGGCTGTGCTGGGTCTTAAATGGGATATGGGATCTAGTTCCCTGACCTGGGGTCAAACCTGGGCCCTCTGTATTGGGAATACAGAGTCTTAGCCACTGGACCATCAGGAAAGTCCCGATTATTTTCTTATAATGCTCTTATATATGTTAGCATTATGCATCTCTTCTCCCAAATTGATCATAGTCTTGGTCAATTGTTTTGTTCCAAACACAGCTTATAAATAGCTCTTCTGTTTAGCATTTTCCAGCCATGGATTATTCTGGATTTTTGACCTTCCTGATGCTACTCACAAAGCTGATGCCTTTTAAAAATATTTGTTCTTAGTTTGGGGCCATTCCTGTCATTGTTAGCCTGTGTGCTTTGAAAGGATAAGCCCATTGGGGTGCTCTCTGTGCAGTACTCCTTGGCTGGCTTCTTTAGATGCCCACAGAGCATAGTCTATACCCTTATGGCATCCAGCCAGGATTCACTGATAATGAGATAAAGGCTGTGGATGACAAGAGCTCTATGAGCTAGTTATTAGAATACTATAGGAAATTTGCCCGCACAAAAACTGGCCATATACTGGTGCTCTGCCACCTGTGGTTGAAGTGTGAAGGGGTAGATTCAGACCAAAACTGAGGTCACCCAGCTGTCTGTCTGAAACTGCTGATTATTGGCCTTCTCCTAGAGCCATTCCCTGAAGATCCATTTTCCCTTCTTCCTCTCTGGCCCTCTGGACCTTGATACACTTTCCTTACTGCATATTCCACACCGGATTTTAGTTATTTGGTCATATGCCTGCCATTTATTACATTAAACAAAGGAACTATGTTTTATTTATTTAAAACAAAAACAATATAAAACAAACTCTTGTACTTTGCATACTACTTGACATTCAGTATTTGTTGAACTAAGCCACAGATAACAAATATTCGACAGGCATGCTATATTCCCAGTCCTATGTTGGAACAGACATCACTAATGGATCTCAGAGCTCTCTCCTTCTGAACTTAGAAGCAGTTTCAATACTCTTCAGAATGTGGCTTGCCATCAGATCTACCAGAATTGACTAGCAAAATGAAACCTACTTGCCAATTCTAATCAAAACAGAAGTCTTTTTCTCCTACTACATTTCAGTTGTCAAGTTCATTTGTGAAGTTAAAAAAAAATAGCTTACAAATTAAATACTTGGAAGTCAAGTTGGTATGATAAATACTAAGGGGAAAGCAAGGGGAAATATACTGGATATAGAATAGCCAGCATCTTGCAGTTAAGCAGGTGTCTGGGTTTTCCCACTTTTGAGATTCTAGAATGATACTAATGATGTAATAGTGATAATGATACTAAAACTCAGCACCTCATCTTGTGGGATCAGGGAAGTCTGAAACCTTTCAAGTAATGATTCTCCTATACCACAGAAACTGAGCCTACACTTCAGGGAGATCTAAAATCAATGTGTAAGTTGAGAGCTGTGTCTCCTAACATACATCAGGAAGCCAATTGGCACCCTTTGTGCTGAAACAGAGATAAACAAAAGCAGGACCATCTGGGGATGTTTCCTGTCCTCCAACTCCCTTCATCTCCCCTTCCCCATGCAACTTTTGAACCCTGATTGTCATCTATCACTTAACAATCTTGACAGTTTCATTTTGCACTGGTTATCTTTTCTATACCTATAACCTGGCCCAAATGGGACTGCTCTAAAGTAAAACCAGACCCTCCTCATCTCTGCCTTTTTCTTTCACTTGTGGCCAGTATAGTTGCTTTCTCTTTAAGTTCCTGTTTTAGACGTCAGTGATACTGAGAAAAATGCCCCTTCTCTCAACTCCTAGATTGAAGGCTAAAGAACTGAAAGGTACATTTAGGGTATTTATAAGCTCTGAATTTTCTGGAGTCAGTCTCAAAGGGAAGTTGGATCAGGAGGCTGTAATACAGAAATGCTTATTTTTCAGGCCCAACTAGTGAGTGAGATTCTCCAAATCGGCAAGCTTTTACCCTAAAAGTAACTTTTAATTTTACTTCCTTAAAAAACACAGAAAATACATCAAAGACATTACATCCCTGTCTTTCTCAGAAATGGCCTCACTGGTTTGATGCTACCACAGGAACAATACCAAGAATGTAGAGGTTTGTTCACTAAGCTGTGAATGGTACCATGAACCTCCCAGGAACTACTGTAGAATGTTGGGCAAAATGTCTCCATTGTAGACTTCTCTGGTGGCCCAGTGGTTAAGAATCCACCTGTCAGTGTAGGACACGGGCTTGATCCCTGCTCCAGGAAGATTCCACATACACCACGGGGCAACTAAGCCCAGGAGCCACAACTACTGAGCCCACGTGCTGCAACTACTGAAGCCCACATGCCCTAGAGAGCAAGAGAAGCCACTGCAACGAAAGCCCACGCACCACACACAACCAGAGAAAACCCTAGAGCAGCAACGAAGACCCAAGAGAGCCAAGAAATTCTCCACTGTGCCTCTTCTAGAATTTTCTGAACATTTTATACATGTATATATAAAATCCTGTTTTACACTTGTGGGTTTGTTAAGTGCCATCCCTGACTCTTGTAATGAGCCTGCCTTTGAAAATACATGTTTTCCTTCAAGTTATTCCTTCTCTGTGTTTATGGGCTAGAAAACCAAAGAATGAGTTTTCTTTGGATTGTGTATAAAATAAGAGCTAATCAACTCTGAATGAGGCCTCAAAGACTTCTGATGAATAAAGTACGTTAAATAAGGTGACAACACTTTTGTCATCTAACTGGATTATGTAGAGTCATTTTATATACTTTTAGATTCTTGGGTAGTTGAGTTCTATGGAAAAGCAATTTCTGGATAAAATGTTGCAATTTAAAAATAATTTAGAAGTGGTTTGAAAATTAAATTGGGGGAGGAACTTTTCTTAGAAAATTTCAGATATATTTCTTAAAAATTTTAATGGCAGTTCAAGTTTTGTAGCCTATTTAAGTGAACTCTACAATGATTCTTTTCCTAAAGCACAGGAGACTTAAAAAACACGTGCTTGCTTTTCCTATGGTAACTTGTTTACAGAAGATCATGTTGGGTTTTTGTTTCTAAGTGTGCAGTTCAGTTAAGCCTAGAAAGATGAGAGGACTTGCATTTCCAAGAATAAGGCAGGATGAGGATCAGACCAGTCTCCTACTAGAAACAACCAAAAACACTCACTAAAAAAATAAAATAAAATTTATAACTTCTTAAAAGCATCAAAGATCAGACAAGATAGTAAGAGGTTAAAGCCCCAGATCAAAGGAAAGCACGGTCTCTGAAAGTTAAGTGGTACCCTAAAGCTGTTTTTGAACTAAGGACATTTGCCAATTAGGCCAGTTTGGTTCTTAGGGCTTCTTAGGACAAGGAGCACAGAGTCAAAACCTAGGGCCTGCTCCTCTCCTTACTAAAACAGGAAAAACCCTCAGAGCAACGGGGAAACAAAAGTAAATGTGCCGCCTCCCTCAGGTCCTTACACTGGGCAGAGCAGGACAGATGGGAAAGGTAGGGAACTGCCCTACAAGATACAACTGCAGGTTAGCACTCTCACAGCTTGAAAGCCACATTCATTTGATGATGAAAAATAAATAAATGAAAACAAAGAGAAAAGGAAACCATAAAACCATAAAACTCTCTCAAACTAAAGTGAATTTAGTTTAAAGTGACTTAAAATGTTCCTGTGTGCCTCCTTCTTTTTCAGACACTAAGTTGTGTCTGACTCTGTGACCCCATCAACTGCAGCATGCCAGGCTTCCCTGTCCGTCACTATCTCCTGGAGTTTGCTCAAATTCATGTCCGTTGACTCAGTGATGCTATCTAACTATCTCACTCTCTGTCACTACCTTCTCCTCCTGCCCTCAATCTTTCCCAGCACCAGGGTCTTTTCCAGTGAGTTGGCTCTTCGCATGAGGTGGCCAAAGTATCGAGCTTCAACTTCAGCATCAGCTCTTCCAAAGAATATTCAAGGACCAATTTCCTATAGGATTGACTGGTTTGATCTCCTTGCAGTTCAAGGGACTCTCAAGAGTCTTCTTCAGCACTACAATTTGAAAGCATCAGTTCTGTGCTCAGCCTTCTTTATGGTCCAACTTTCCCATCCATACATGAATACTGGAAAAACCATAGCTTTGACCATCTGGACCTTTGTCAGAAAAGTGTGCCTGTGTGCCTAGCAAAGGCAAATGAAAGCTCTTTCTGAAGGAAATTAGTGTCATCTTAGTCTTTAAAGACTAGATTCTTTACCATCTGAGTCATATTTGCAAAGCTATGTTTTTTCCAGTTGTGTTTCTATATTATACTCTGGATAATTTCTCCTGATCTATATTTTGTTTTCTAATTTTCTCTTCAGTGTGTTTAAATTGCTTAAGCATTTCTGTTGAGTTTTTAACTTGGTTTATTGTATTTTTTACGTTGAGACATTCTATTTGGTTCTTTTTTAAATTGGCTAAATCACTTTTTATCATCTCCTGTTTTGCATATATTTTCTACTTTTTTCTCTGAATTTAGTAAGCATAGTTGCTTGTATATATTGTGCAGTAATTTCAAAATTTCTTTGGGGGTCTCTTTCTTCTAGTTTTCATTCTTGTTAGCATATGTCCTTGTAGGCATTTTTCACCGTACACTGTTTATTGTCCTAGAGAACTTGGAATATATACCTGTATCTCTCTCTCTCTAGCCTATCAATGTGGCAAAACAACTAATAAAAGCAATGAAATGATTATCACAGAAGTCAGGATGGTGATGTCTCCAGTGCTCAGGAAGAAAGACAAGAGGAGAAGGGTCTGAGGCCCTGGCAATTCTATTTCTTGGCATGAGTGGAGGTCACTGTTATTTAATCACTCAGTCATGTCTGACCCCATGGACTGCAGCCCGCCAGGCTCCTCTGTCCGTGGAATTCTCCAGGCAAGAATACTGGTGTGGGTTGCCATTTCCTTCTCCACTGGATCCTCCTGACCCAAGGACCAAACCTGCATCTCCTGCATTGGAGGCAGACTCTTTACCACTGAGCCTCCAGGAAAGCCCAGGGTGGAGGTGACACACACTAATTACTTTTAAACCATACATATATTTCATGTCCCTTTCCGTAATATCAAATGCTGCATAATAATAGAAAATGTCAAAAGTGGAACTTTCTTGGTGATTTAGGGTTAGGATTCCATGCTTCCATGCTAGGACCTAGGTTCCATCTCTGGTCTGGGAACTAAGTTCCCATAAGCCATGAAGCATAGCCAAAAAAAAAGTAAAAATCAAGATCAAGAAGCCTGGAATTTAAGTGGTATTCACAGAATATTTACTTAATGAGTAATGAGTTTTTAACAACTGAGAAACAGATTTTCCAATCTGTAGAATATCCTGCCCCCTTACAGCCTGCTGACATTTGACCTCTTCTCTGCTCATCAATGGGCTTCCCAGGTAGCACTAATGGTAAAGCATCTGCTTGTCAATGCAGGAGATGTCTTGTGGTTTGATGCCGGTTCAATTTCTGGGTTGGGAAGATACCCTGGAAAAGGAGGTGGCAACCTACTCCAGTATTCTTGCCACATCATTCCACCATGATAATGATGATGGTGGATATTAATACCATTAATCAAGTTCGAAGAGGCCAACAGAGCAGGTTGTGGGGTGAAGGGAACAGGCACTGCATTTTTTTAAAAATTGAAGTATAGTTTATTTACAATGTTGTATTTATTCCACTTTATTTTACATTTACTGAGTTTGAGGTATCTGTGGGAGAAGGCAATGGCACCCCACTCCAGTATTCTTGCCTGGAGGATCCCATGGATGGGGGAGCCTGGTGGGCTACAGTCCATGTGGTCACTAGGAGTCAGACACGACTGAGTGACTTCACTTTCACTTTTCACTTTCATGCATTGGAGAAGGAAATGGCAACCCACTCCAGTGTTCTTGCCTGGAGAATCCCAGGGACGGGGGAGCCTGGTGGGCTGCCGTCTATGGGGTCGCAGAGTCGGACACGACTGACGTGACTTAGCAGCAGCAGCAGCAGCAGCAGTCGGACATTTAGGTGGTGATTTCTATTAGGGAGTTAGAAATTTGGTTTGAAACTGAGGAGAAAAATGAAATGTGAACATGGAAATTTGGGCGCCATAAACATTTATAAAATAAGAGTTTAAAACCAGAAAAGTATACGGGATAGTCCAGTGGGATAGTCAATATGTTTGTTGAATCTACTTGAAAAGTATGCTCACCTAAGTCTAAGTGCTTTTCCCTTAGTATGTATTTTAGATCTTGAGTAAGAACATCTTCATAAAATATCTTCCTTTATCCAAGATCATACTGGTCTCTCCTTAGAGTAACTACTAATGGCTCAAGTTCAGGATACAGCTTTAATTTAGAATGCTGAAGTTTACTGGGCTTCCTGGTGGTTCCGTGGTTAAGAATCCACCTTGCAATGCAGGGAACTCTAGTTCGATCCCTGGTCCAAGAAGGTTCCAGATTCCAAGGAGAAGCTAAGCCCTGTGCCACAACTACTGAAGCCCATGTGCCTAGAGCCCATGCTCCGCAAGGGAAACCACCACAGCAAGGAGCCTACACACGGCAACCAGAGAGCAGCCCTCACTCACCACAGCCAGAGAAAAGCCCACACACAGCAACGAAGACCCAGTGCGGCCTAAAATAAAAATACATAATTTTTTAAAAAAGAATGTTGGAATTTAATAAAGTCGTTTAAGAATAATAGACATGGGGACTTCCCTGGCTAAGACTCTGAGTTCCCAATGCAGGGGACCCAGGTTCAATCCCTGGTCAGGGAACTAGATCCCAAGTGCAACAACCAAGTTCGAAGATCTGAAGATCCTGAGTGCTGAAACGAAGACCTGGCACAACCAAATAAATAAATATTAAAAAAAAAAAAAGAATGATAGACTGGAAAATTCTATTAAGAGTATTCTAACAGGTGAATCTTGTACCTGAATACTAATTATGTAAAAAGTTTTCACAAAGTATTTAATGTAGTAACAAGAGTTCTGAGGAGGTCAAGATGTACTCTTCTAATTGATGCTTTTGAACTGTGGTGTTGGAGAAGACTCTTGAGAGTCACTTGGACAGCAAGGAGATCTAACCAGTCCATCCTAAAGGAGATCAGTCCTGAATATTCATTGGAAGGACTGATGCTGAAGCTGAAACTCCAATACTTTGGCCACCTGATGAGAAGAACTGACTCATATGAAAAGACCCTGATGCTGGGAAAGCCTGAAGGTGGGAGGAGAAGGGGACGACAGAAGATGAGATGGTTGGATGGCATCACCAACTCAATGGACATGAGTTTGAGTAAACTCCAGGGAGTTGGTGATGGACAGGGAGGCCTGCTGTGGTCTATGGGGTCGCAAAGAGTCTGACATGACTGAGCGACTGAACTGAACTGAACAGATAGAAAATTGGTAAGCAACTTTAAAAAATTCAGCATAAAAAATTCCTGATGTTTAAACTTTTTAAATCTAATACTGTGACTTTCAGTTACATATGTCTTAAGTTTTGGCTTCCCTGATAGCTCAGTTGGTAAAGAATCCACCTGCAATGCAGGAGACCTGGTTCTATTCCTGGTTTGGGAAGATCCCCTGGAAAAGGGAAAGGCTACCCACTTCAGTATTCTGGCCTGGAGAATTCCATGGACTGTATAGTCTGTGGGGTCCCAAAGAGTTGGACATGACTGAGCGACTTTCACAGCCACAGCCAGCCATGTCATAAGTTTCAGACTTTTTTAAGCCAGAACCATAGAATTATTAGCCCTGGAATGGATCTTAGAATTTATTTAATTGACTCCTTTAAGTTCTCAAACAGAGACTAAAGAGAGAGTGCTATGCCGTGAGCACGCCACATCATGGCCGCTTGGCCTGGGATGAGCGGCCAGGTTCCTCCATCCCTAGATCATTCTTTCCTCTTTACACCATCCTTCCTCTCAGTGGAATCCAATGTTGCTAAAGTTTTAGGATAGAAATGAATCAAACTTCAAATGAGAGGTTTTAATTTATTTATGAATTTAATGCGTATCTGTGACACTCGGAGCTAGATAAGAACAAAAAGCCAAGAGTGATTAAGATTCTTCCTTTGCCTCATTCTGTCTCACGCTTCTTGGCGGAATGAATTATTGGAGTCCCACAAGGACAGACCCAGAGGACAGGACAATGACAAGAGTCTGATCTTGAGTAGGATTGCCAGATTTAGCAAATAAAAATAAGAGGCTGCCCATTTGCATTTCCCTGGGTTGGGAAGATCCCCTGGAGAAGGAAATGGCTCCCCACTCCAGTCTTCTTGCCTGGAGAATACCGTGGACAGAGGAGCCTGGAGGGCTACAGTCCATGGGGTCACAAAGAGTCAGACACAACTGAAAGTGACTTAGCACAGCCCAGTTACATTTGAATTTCAGACAAATTATGAATACTGTTTTTTAGTGTATGTCCCAGGTGTTGCATGGGACATACTTACACTGAAAAAATGTTTTCACTGTTTATCTGCAATTGGAATTTAACTGGGAGTTGTGTGTTTTATCTGGAAACCCAAATCTGGAAGTCAAGGACACAGACTTTCAAGCTATGAGACAGGAGGGAAGCAGATCAAGTTGGCCCCACTAGAGGTAGCTGATGTTTTACAAAATTGCCAACTTCACAACGAGGATCTGCTACTCTCTGTGCAATAGTGGAGTTGTCCTGCTGTGGCACTGCCACCCGCCACATTGTAGTATAACGTGGGCCTGATCTTTCAGGAGATTAGCAAGGATGGTGGCGGAGGCAGTGGGTCATACGGACACGGTCTCCATCTCCGTGTGTTCTAAAGCAGCTGTGTCTTTAACAGTGTAGACCAATTTTGCCAGCAGAGAACCAGAACTCATTATATAATCAGTGATTACAAAACCAAAGCTAAAATGTGGAACAATACAGTGTTCCCTTACAGAAAAACATAAAAAAGAAATATTCTGCAAGACAGTGTCTCATCCTGGCATTCAAGGTCCAGACCCTGTACACAATCCTCATTGAACAGAAGGCTGAGCGTGAAGTCTCAGGAGACAGCAGGGAGCCGTGTCACAAAACCGGGGCTGAGATATGGGAGGTGAAACGCCAGCTGTGTGGCAGCATCTTGGCAGTGTGTGACCACACGCTCAGCAGCAGCAAGATGCCGTACAACACTAACAGTGACTTTCAAGTTCAGCTACAGTGGTCCCAGCAATGCCAACCCTAGACTGTGAGCCTAGGTGTGAAATGATCACCGTGGGCGGCTCAGGGTCCTCAGCTGGAGGCGGTGGGAGTGATGGTAGCAGTGGCAGTGCTGGTGGGAAGAACGTGAGGAGTGACTGGGTAAGCCTGGGGAGGAACACTAATTCATCAACAGTGTTGGGTATATGGGCTTCCCTGGTGGCACAGACAGTAAAGAGTCCACCTACAGTGCAGGAGGCCGGGTTTGATCCCTGGGTCAGGAAGATGCCCGGAAGAAGGGAATAGCTACCTACTCCAGTATTCTGGCCTAGAGAATCCCTGGCAGGTTACTATCCATTGGGTTGCAAAGAGTTGGACACGACTGAGCCACAAACATTTTGAGTTTTCGCTTTCAAAGGAGAAACACTTGGAGACTATGCAAATACTGTTTCTCCTCAAACTTTTGCCTGCTAATTTTAGCAGGATCTTGCCTGCCGCAGTTATTCCTGTGGTTTCTAATGGTGAATTTCTATTTTCTTCATTCTTTCTACATTTATTAAGTGGAATTCTTTTGTAAGGAAGAGCTGTCCTTTCTCCTACATTTATGTATTGACTTACTTTTAAAATATTTATTTTT
Source organism: Bison bison bison (assembly GCF_000754665.1). Lineage (NCBI taxonomy): Eukaryota > Metazoa > Chordata > Mammalia > Artiodactyla > Bovidae > Bison > Bison bison. Next base: position 21,213,811 of record NW_011495050.1, on the reverse strand, counting down.
ATTTATTTTATTATTTATTCGCTGCACCCAGTCTTAGTTGCGGCATTCAAGATCTTTGATCTTTGCTGTGGCATGCAAACTCTGAGTTGCGACCTGTGGGATCTAGTTCCCCCGTAAGGGAACGAACCCAGATTCCCTGCACTGTGAGCACGGAGTCTTAGCCACTGGAAAACCAGGGATGTCCCCATCTATTTATTTATTCAGCTATTTATTTATACCAGGATTGGCCCATGGATATTTCTTTTATACTTTGATGCTTTAAGAAATTAATCAAATGTCAGATTATTTCTTAAAAAAGTTCCCTCTTCTCACTCTCATGTTCAATTGTCTATGCCTTTCTCTGGTGCTCCAGCTCTGTTGGTACTGTCAACTACAAATTGGCACTTGCCAAGGGCATTTGCCAGCAACTGAGCAACAGCAACACGGGCTTTTGCCACGTGCCCGTGCTACTGCAGCTGCTGGCCTTCGACACTCCCTGAAGGGGTTTCAGGGTGGAGAGTGAGGCACTCTGTGCTCCAGGGAAACTGGTGAAACAGGTCTTTAGATATTGATATTTTCAGGAACTGCTTTCATGATCCCAGTCCTTGCATTTCCTCCCTGATATCTAGAAAAGCACTAAATCCTTTCATGGTGACATGGCTCCTCATGACTAGCAGGAAGCCTTTTGTAAAACAAGTTCTTGATTGCCCTGAACTCCCCCTTCACCAAAATCTTATATATTGACCTTCCCCTACTGCCTCTTTGGAGCAGTCTCTCAGAGCTCTCTGAGGTGCTGTCTCCCAGGCTGCAGTCCTCATTTGGCCCCAAATAAAATGTAACTCGCAACTCTCATGTTGTGCCTCTTTTTAGTTGACAGGACCCTAACCCTGAGATTGGTCTGGCTGTTGAGCCACTGCTCTGAACAAACCGGAATGAGTGCACGGGGAGCCACCGTTCAAAGGAAGCCTCTTCATGCCGGGCTTGGCGGCAGGTACTGCGAAGGTGTGTAATGCTGCCCTGACTCTCCTGGAATGAGGGGGCTGAAGCCCTGAGGTTCAGGAGGGCGGGAAAGAGGGGGATCCTCACCTCCAGCCATGATGGGCAGGAAAGAGGAAAGGAGTGCTGAGGAAAGCCCGGAGGTTGCGAATGTCTTAACAGCTGGCATGTCTCAAGTCGTGTGGCTCAGGTCTGGAGAGAACATGATTACTCAGGTCAAAGTCTCTGTAGAAAACCAGGCATTGGCTGGGGTTAATCTCAAGGCCGCCTCTATAATGGGTATCTGTTTATTCTCTGTGTTGGCCCTGATCTGGACATGCGAGGACAAGGTGATTATTTGGGTGAAAGGTCTCCTTCATGAAACGATCCACTTTGAATGGCAGAAAACAACCCTCTTTTCTTCCAAGTACCCTTGACAATTGTTCCTTTTATAAGGGGTCACACTGGGACTTGGTCATCCAGCCAAAATTGGATTCAAGGGGTGAATAAGTCTGATTGACCATCCGTGTGTCCACAGATCACCTTTACAGTTTCGAACTTGACCTTGTGCATGGCTGTCCTTCTGAGTCAGAAGTCCCCCAAGGAGCACGGGTGACTGTCTCGTCAAAAGAGAAGAACCGCTCACTACAGGCTTAGAGTTCCTCATAGATGGAATGCCCCCTCCGTGTGGCCTCTTGGTTTCACTTTTGCAGGAAACATAAGGCTTTTCCTCTGGAGAGGAATTCAGGGCAAGGCAGAATTATACTCTGTAGAAACTTTGGTTTTCTTAGCACCCAGTATAATGGTGTCTGTGTGTTTTCGCCTGTTCCTTGCTGAATCTCATCTATGTACCAGGCCCCCATGAAGAATGCTTTTCCATCACAGTGAAGCTTTCGGAAGTACTGTTAGCCCACTTTCCACATGAAGAAACTGAAATCCAGCAATTCCCATCACGAGGGAGGGCAGGGCGAGGAATGAGATCTCTCTGGCTCCAAGGGCAAGCCTCCCTCCACCAGGCCTCACCACCTCTGGGAGGGAGCATGTCCAGTTTCAGCCCTTCTTTCATTCTCTGTCCTTGTAATCCTCAAATGTTGTGCATTTGGAATTTCTTTCTTGGCTTTAGGTCTTGGGTCTCAACTCCACAGTGCCTGCAGGAATGTACACACGGCCTTCCAGGGAGGTTTTTTCCTCAAAAAGTCCAGACTCTTCAGTGATAGAGTTGGTGGATGGGGAGTCAGAACCTCAGAGTTCAATGTTTCCCCTGGGTGAACTCCAGAGTAACAGGATCGGGGCAGAGCACTCCCAATCTGCATTATAATAATAAATTCTAGTTTGTATTTCTTGAGCAGTTACAAACTGCCAGGCATTGCTGTGGGCTTCCCTGGTGGCTCAGTGGTAAAGAATCTGCCTGGCAATGCAGGAGATGCAGGTTTGAGCCTGGGGTCAGTAAGATCCCCTGGAGCAGAAAATCGTAACCCACTCCAGTATCCTTGCCTGGAGAATCCCATGGACAGAGGAGCTTGGTGGGCTACAGTCTTTGGGGTTGCAAAGATTCAAACACAACTTAGTGACTAAGTATCAGCAGCAACAAGGCATTGTTAGAATCACCTGATACACGTTATTTTCCCTTAGTACTTCCTACAACCCCAAAGAACAGGTCCCCAGTCTCTAATTCAGATTCCACACAGGTCCGTGGTATGCTTCAGAATTCAAAATGGTTCATATTTGTGAGAGACAAATCAGTGCATATACTGGATTATTGATAACAGCCCCATAATACCCATCTGTTATCAAACACACTGATGTTCCTGCACCACACTTGCAGATAATCATGTTTAATGGGATAAACGAAAACTAAGTCTTACATTAGTAGTTCAGATCAGGTTTTGCCATCAAATGAATTTTGTACAAGTTTACAAAAAAATCTGGTTTTTTGGAGCCCTTTGGATTTCAGAATTGCTACAAAGGGATTGTGGATCTGGAATGTTATAATTCATACTATACAGGTGAGAAAATGGAGGTTTAGCTCTATGAAAAGCCTATCCAATGTCACACCGAGAGCGACAGGGCCAGCGTTTGGACTCAGTCTGCTTCTGCTCAGCCCATTGCATGTGATCACCTCAGCTTGACAGCAAACCTTCATGTGGCAGGAAATAAAGTACTCAAACCTGCCCTACTTCCCTGCCACTCGAGAAACTAGTCATGGGTGACATTCACATTCCTTTTTAATGGGAGTGATGAATACATGTTCTTATAAATTGGTAGGCCGGAGCGCATAGGGAAACACCTCCTCAAAGAGATGAGTGAAACCAAACTCCACACGTGTTTGGGGAGAGGAGGAGAAGGGTGAGTGGCTTTCTCATTCTTGCTAAGGAAATATGCTGTGCTTTCTGTTTTTCCAGCTTTGGGTGCGTTCTTCTTTGGCTCCCCTTCTGCTCTGGTGAATGGGCTCCCTGACCTTGGCTTTCTGTTCTCACGGGCTCCAGGAGCGCTTGGCATTTCCGCTGCTGCTTCCCCTGCCACTTGCTCATTCGGGCCTCTTCCTCTTTCCTGAGGTCGGGTCTCTCTTGACCATGTTATTGGCTCCACTGGTCAAGAGCCTCCCCAATCCTCTCATCTGCTGGTGCGAACCCAGGCACACAGCCACCTCTAACTGAACAGCAGAGAAATAGTGTAATTTCCCAGGTAGTGGTAGAGTCCACTTGCCAATGCAGGAGATGCAAGAGATGAGGGTTTGATACCTGGGTTGGAAAGATTGCCTGGAGGAGGACATGGCGACCCATTCCAGTATACTTGCCTGGAAAATTCCATGGATAGGGGAGCCTGGCAGGCTACATGGGGTCACAGAGAGTTGGACACGACTGAACAACCGAGCACACACAGAGAATAATTCCACATAAACACCCTCAGTCTCATTCTAGAACTGAAGGTTTGACATTCTTACTGTTTGAGGGGACTGTAGAGGACAAGAAGTGAGGTGTCTCGGTGTGTGTTACTGCTGCTTTGCCAAGGCCCCTGCCTCCTCCAAGTCACCAAGAATGCGAATACTTAGCCAGCTGCTTAGCAAGACATCAGCTTCCAGGGAGCAGAGGAGAAAAGCAGAGACACACTGACTTTTTGGCACTTGAATCTCTGCATTTTGGATTAACTTGGCCTTAACTAAATTATCATCATGGGCCATCCCCTCTGGATAATGAGGAGAGGTTGTGGTGAATTTACACGCACTTGGTTAACTTAATCTTTATATTTTTTCAAAAAAGCATATTGTCCTTCTTTGGAGATGTTGGAAGCATGTCCAAATTTTGGTGGGGCACAGCAATTGCTAGTATTTATTCAGGTTACTTTGCAGAAGGGAAAGGCTACCCATTCCAGTATTCTGGCCTGTAGAATTCCATGGACGGTACAGTCCATGCAGTTGCAAAGTGTCAGACATGACTGAACAACTTTCACATTCAGGTTGTTTGGTGGAGTCTGACATGGGCAGTATGCAGGTCAGGAGGCAACAGTTAGAACTGGACATGGAACAACAGACTGGTTCCAAATAGGGTAAGGAGTACGTCAAGGCTATATACTGTCACCCTGCTTATTTAACTTACATGCAGAGTACATCATGAGAAACACTGGGCTGGATGAAGCACGAGCTAGAATCAAGATTGCTGAGAGAAATATCAATAACCTCAGATATGCAGATGACACCACCTTTATGGCAGAAAGCGAAGAAGAACTAAAGAACCTCCTGATGAAATTGAAAGAGGAGAGTAAAAAAACCGGCTTAAAACTCAGCATTCAAAAAATGAAGATCATGGTATCTGATCTCATCATTTTATGACAAATAGATGGGGAAACCATGGAAATAGTGACAGACTTTATTTTTGCAGGCTCCAAAATCACTGCAGATGGTAACTACAGCCATGAAATTAAAAGATGCTTGCTCCCTGGAAGAAAAGCTATGACCAAACCTAGACAGCACATTAAAAAGCAGAGACATTACTTTGCCAACAAAGGTCCACCTAAGGTCCATCTAGTCAAGGCTGTGGTTTTTCCAGTGGTCATGTATGGATGTGAGAGTTGGACTGTAAAGAAAGCTGAGCATCGAAGAATTGATGCTTTTGAACTGTGGTGTTAGAGAAGACTCTTGAGAGTCCCTTGGACTGCAAGGAGATCCAACCAGTGCATCCTAAAGGAAATCAGTCCTGAATATTCATTGGAAGGACTCATGCTGAAGTTGAAACTCCAATACTTTGGCCACCTGATGTGAAGAACTGACTCATTTGAAAAGACCCTGATGCTGGGAAAGATTGAAGGTGGGAGGAGAAGGGAATAACAGAGGATGAGATGGCTGGATGGCATCACCAATTCAATGGACAAGAGTTTGAGTAAACTCCAGGAGTTGGTGATGGACAGGGAGGCCTGACGTGCTGCAGTCAATGGGGTCACAAGGAGTTGGACACGACTGAGTGACTGAACTAAACTGAACTGACATGGGCAAAGGAAAACTAAATTAAAAATGGATCAGCCCTGTTTAAAAATTTTTATTATTCCACAGTGATCTCTCTTCTTGTGACATCCTATTTTACCCTTGATGATATTATGAAAGATACTCTTTTGTTCTTCAACTTATGAGAAAACAAACCATGGAAAGTAACAGGAATACCACGGATTTTCATTAGGGCTGATGAATACTTGGGTCAAATCTATTACTTATAGAGATCAAAGGAGAATCATACATTTTTACTCTAAGTTCTTTTTTTTTTTTTCCCTCAGAAGAATAGAACCCAGTGAAACCAAGTATTTCCTAACCCAGTAAAGAAATCTGTGACAATCTGTCCTACGAGCTAATTTACTTAGAGTTTTGTGTTTAAATTACACATGGTCTGGTGGGTCTTGCCCTCCCTAGACTTTTTTTTTTTTTTTTACCAATTCAAGCCAGTGAAGTCAATACCAGCAAATATTTTCATGGGAACAGTTTCTTCTGACCATGAAGCTCATTTCTTTGTTTACTTTCTGTGGTCACTACACATTCCCAGATTCACTGGTTCCCATCAAAGCCTCTCTTCTCCCACCTTTGATTCCAGTTCATGTTTTCTGCCCTCAACATGGCAAACTTTTGGTGACTCATGGTTTTATATTCAGCTTCCTTGTTTTCTTACTCTGTACACCATCCCTCTGTGATTATCCAACGCTAAGACTTGATTGGTCACCTAGGAGTTAGAGAATCCAATGTGTATCCATCCCTGTTAAGCTCTAGAGCTCAGAACTCAAGAGCCTCCTCTTGGATTCTGTTAGGATGTTCCACAAGCATCTCAAACTCAATATGCCCCGAAGTGTACTTGTCATTCACAGCTGCCCTTCTCTCCATCACTGCCAACACCCTCCTCCTCCTCAAACCTGTTCTTCTTAAACTTCAAGGTCAATGGAAGGTCTCATCATTTTTCCATCTCCTAAACCAGAGTCATCTTCAGGTCATCCTTCATGACTTTGTCATCCTTCATATTCAACCAAATCTTCTTTCCAGCCATGCTCTTCAGTCCCTCTACTTCCCAACTAGCTTTGGGAGCCAATCCCTTCTCTTTTCCACTGACATTGTCTTGGTGTAGACTCTCCTCCCTCACTGTACTCCGAGACCACGAGGCACTAATTCCTACAGCCCTGGGTTAGCCTCACTGCCATCCATCCTAACCCTCACCTCAAAGTAGCCTTCACACATGCTTTCCACTGGAGCTAATTTTCTCAAACACAAATCTGTCTTTTTCTTTTTCACTTCCTTAAAGCTCTTCAAGTATCCTTCTTCATTTACAAAATACAGTCTTATCTCCCTAGCACCATATTCCAGCCTCCCATGTTCTGGCCCCATCGTCTCCCTCTTCTCTTGCCATATCTTGCCTTGTATGTTTAGATAATCTGACACTTCTCACTGATCCTTGAACATAGCAAGTGGCTTTAAATCTTTGGGTCTCTGGGAACTTCCCTGGCAGTCCAGTGGTTAAGACTCCACACTTTCAATGCAGGGGCTGCAGGTTTGATCCCTTCTTGGGGAACTAAGATCCCACATGCCATATGACAAGGCAATAAAATAAATAAAAATAATACAAATAGAAACAAATGCTTATTAAAAAAAAAACAACAACAACAACTCTTTGGGTCTCAGTACATGAGATTCACTCTCCTAGAATTCTCTTTCCCCTCCTCCACTAGAAGACACCTACAAGGTCATTCAATAAACACCAACAGGGGTCTGTTATGTACCTTAAGACTGTCCCAGACAGTGAAGACAAAAATGTGAAGGCATGGTTCTTTTCCTAACCATCCAGTTGAAATATCACTTCTTAAAACTTCCTTTAAATATCCCCTCGGCAGCCCCACCACCTGTGCATAGTAGATCACTTCTTCTTTCTGCTCTGTGTATACGTTTTTCACAGCGCGTATGTGATATCATTTTTGTTTGTCTGCCTGGGCTCAGAACCAACGCCCATGGCTTCAGAGAGAGGAAGCGAGTAGTTTAAAGACTATGTAGGCACTGACATCTGTGCAGTAGGCAGAATTCTAAAATGGTCTCTCAAGATTCCTGACCCTTGACAAATTCTATGATGCTGATGAATCATAGATAATTTTCTGGGAACACAAAGTTGCAAAAATATTAGTATTTTTAGAGAGTTCTCCAAAAGAGTTGTTTGTTAGTAAGGTATTCTCCTCTCCTGATCACTCTCCTGAGCTAGTCACTGTCTCTCACCATAATGAAGTGTTAATATACAGATGTCTGTGTTTCGGGTTGATAGTATTAGTCCAGATCATAGTTACGGCATGAGGATTCTCTAGTTGTGGTGCACAGGCTCAGTTGCTCTGCAGCACGTGGAATCCTAGTTCCTCAACCAGGGATGAAACTCACGTCCCCTCCACTGCAAGGTGGATTCTTAACCACCGGAGCACAAGGGAACTCTCTGCAAAATATTTTTTGACTGAATGATAAAGATAAATTGGAAATTCTTGCTTTAGTTATTTAATCAACCATATTAGAATTTCTCATAATAGGAGGGATATTATGACCTATAAGTAAAAATAAAGAAAGTACATACATGTAACGTGATGAGATTTTGTTTTATTTATGTTTTGCTCTGAAATTGTATGGGAGGCTCAGTTACTAATAGTTGGCAGAGGGAGATTAAAAAGAATCCTGCTGTAACTGTTGCTGCTATAGTTTGTACTTACATAATGTATTTAATTATAAATATGATCATCAATCAGAGAAGGCAATGGCAACCCACTCCAGTACTCTTGCCTGGAAAATCCCATGGGGGGAAGAGCCTGGTAGGCTGCAGTCCACGGGGTGGCTAAGAGTCAGACATGACTGAGCGACTTCACTTTCACTTTTCACTTTCATGCATTGGAGAAAGAAATGGCAACCCACTCCAGTGTTCTTGCCTGGAGAATCCCAGGGATGGGGGAACCTGGTGGGCAGCCAGCTATGGGGTCACACAGACTCAGACATGACTGAAGCGACTTAGCAGCAGCAGCAGCATGATCATCAATATTGACTTGTCACTGGGACATTTGGCAACTGTCTTTAGACAAAGGTTCCAGAGGGATCTTTGGTTAGTATCCAGGGATCTAATAGAATGTTAATTCTCCGAGCTACGTTTCAACCTCAAGAGATGTCCCTGGCTGATCTTGCCTTTTAACAAGAGAAAATAGGAGAAAACTTACTTTCAGGAACAAACCTCCAGTGGAAAGTGATAAGGAATTCCATATGATACACAGCACTAGCTCTATTCTGAGTCATAAGTCTTACATTAAACTTTTTTCTTCAAGTTTTATTGAGATATAATTGACCGATAGCTCTGTATAACTTTAAGGCATATAGCATAATGACTTGGCTTATGCATCATGAAATGATTACCACAGTAAGTTTAGTGAACATTCATCATCTCATATAGATACAAAATTAAAGTAATAAAAAATATATATAGTTTTCCTTGTGATGAGGACTCAGGATTTACTTGCAACAATTTTTATATTAAATATATAGCAGCATTAATTATATGTATCATGTTGTATTGGTATTTATTTATCTTATAATGGGAAGTCTGTGACTGCCTTCATCCAGTTCTCTTACCCAAACCTCCTGCCCCCAATAACCATAAATATGATCTCTTTTTCTGTAAGTTTGTTCCTTTGTTTTTGAACTATAATGGATGTATAACATTATGTTACTTCTTGGGACACAACATAGTGATTTGATATTTCTATGCACTTTAAAATAATCACCATGATAAGTCTAGGTATGATATGTTTCCAAAGATACCACATAATTATCGACTGTGTTCCCACATTGTACATTTCATATCCACGATTCATTTATTTTGCAACCGGAAGTCTGTAGTTCTTAGTTTCCCTCATTTAATTCTCTCCTCCCCCTTCTCCTTTCCTCTCTGGCAACCACTTGTTTGTTCTCTGCATCTGTAACTCTGTACTGTTATGTTGGTTCATTTGCTTTATTTTTGAGATTTCACATATAAGTGAAACCATACAGGATTTGTCTTTCTTTGATTTCTTTTACTTAGAATAACTCCCTCTAGGTCTATCCATGTTGTTACAAGTGACAAGACATAATTCTTTTTTATGGCTGAGTAGTATTTCATTTTATGTGTATGTATCTGTGTATGTGTATATATATGTGTGTGTGTGTGTATGTATATATGTATAGCATATCTTCTTTATCCATTCCTCTCTGGATAGGCACTTAGATTGCTTCTACATCTTGGCTATTATAAATAATGCTGTTATAAACCTAAGGGTACATGTATTTTTTCTAAATAGAGATTTCATTTTCTTCAGATAAATATCCAGGAGTAGACTGCTGGATTATGTGATATTTTCTTTTAAAATTTTTTTGAGGACTCTCTATTCTCTTTTCCATAATGGCTGTACCAAAGTATATTCCCATCTACAGTGTACAAGGGTTCTGTTTTCTCCATATCCTCACCAACAGATGCTATTTTTTTGTCTTTTTGATAATATCCATTTTGACAGATTTGAAATATCTCATTGTGGTTTTGATTTGCACTTCTCTAACGATTAGTAATGCTGAGCATCTTTTAATGTGCCTGCTGGCCATCTGTATGTCCTCTTTGGAAAAATGTCTATTCAGATCTTTTGCACATTTTTAATCACACTGTATAGCTTTTTTTTTTTTTGAAGTTGAGTTGTATGAGTTCTTTGTATATTTTGAACATTAGTCCTGTCAGATCTATCATTTGCAAATATCTTACCCCATTTAGTAGATGGTGTTTTTGTTTTGTTGAGCGTTTCCTCCACCATGTGAAATTTTTAGTTCGATGTAGTCCTGTTTGTTTACTTTTCTTTCCCTTGCCTAAGGAGACATATACAAAAAATATTACTAAGACTGATGTCAAAGAGTATAATGCTTACGTTTTCTTCCAAGTCTAATGGTTTCAAGTCTTACATTTAAGTTTTTAACTCATTTTTATTTTGGTATAAGAGAATAGATTGATTCCTTTGCACATAGCTGTCCAATTTTCCCAACACCATTTACTAAAGAGGCTGTCTTTTTCCACTTATATATTCTTGCCTACTCTGTGGTATGTTAACTGCCCACACAAAAGTGAGTTTACTTCTGGTCTCTCTGTTCTGTTCCATTGATCTGTGTGTCTGCTTTTGTGCCAGTATCACATTGTTTTTATTACTCTAGCTTTGCAGTATAGTTTGAAGTCAGGGTGGGTGTTTCCACCAGTTTTATTCTTTCTTAAGATTGTTTTGGCTATTTCAAGTCTTTTGTGTTTCCATACAATTATTAGAATTACTTTTTCTAGTTCTGTGAAAATGGAGAAGGCAATGGCAACCCACTCTGGTACTCTTGCCTGGAAAATCCCATGGATGGAGGAGTCTTGTGGGCTGCAGTCCATGGGGTCGCTAAGAGTCAGACATGACTGAGTGACTTCCCTTTTTTCACTTTTGTGCATTGGAGAAGGAAATGGCAACCCACTCCCTGT
>NW_011495050.1:21200386-21202750 GCF_000754665.1 Bison bison bison | reverse complement strand
TGGGGTCGCACTGAGTTGGACACGACTGAAGCAACTTAGCAGCAGCAGCAGCAGTTCTGTGAAAAATGTCACTGGTATTTTGATAGAATGCATTGAATCTTTAGATTGCTTTGAATAGTATGGTCACTAGAATAAAATTAATTCTTCCAATCCATGATATATCTCCCATCTGTTTGTGTCATCTTCAATTTTTCTTATCAGTGTCTTACAGTTTTTTGAAAACACTCTTTTACTTCATTCATTAGATTTCTTCCTAAATGTTTCATTCTTTTTGATGCAATTTTAAATGAGATTGTTTTCTTAATTTCTTCATTATCTACGTTTATTTATTTATTTTATTTTTGGCTGTGATGGGTCTTCATTGCTGTGCTGGCTTTTCTCTAGTGGCAAGCGAGGGCTACTTTCTTGTTGCAGCATGTGTGTTTCTCACTGTGGTGGCTTCTCTTGTTGCAGAGCACGGGCTCTTGGTCATGGAGGCATCAGCAGTTGTGGCACGCAGGCTCAGTAGTTGTGGTTCCGAGGCTCAAGAGCTCAGGCTCAATAGCTGTGGTGCGTGGGCATAGTTGCTCCACGGCATGTGGGGTCATCCTGGATCAGGGGTCAGACTCATTGTCTCCTTCATTGGCAGGCAGATTCTTTACCACTGAGCCACCAGCAAAGTCCCTTAATTTCTTCTTCTGATAGTTTGTTGTTAATATATAGAAATGCAACATATTCTGTATATTAATTTTGTATCCTGAAACTCTCAAATACGTTGATGAGTTCTAGTAGGCTTTTGGTAACATCTTTAGGATTTTCTATGAATATATATAAATTAATATTAAAATCACCCCAAAAAGATGTCCTTTTCATTATAGGGGACTGGAATGCAAAAGTAGGAAGTCAAGAAACACCTGGAGTAACAGGCAAATTTGGCCTTGGAATATGGAATGAAGCAGGGCAAAGACTAATAGAGTTTTGCCAAGAAAATGCACTGGTCATAACAAACACCCTCTTCCAACAACACAAGAGAAGACTCTACACATGGACATCACCAGATGGTCAACTCTGAAATCAGATTGATTATATTCTTTGCAGCCAACGATGAAGAAGCTCTATACAGTTAACAAAAACAAGACCAGGAGCTGACTGTGGCTCAGATCATGAACTCCTTATTGACAAATTCAGACTGAAATTGAAGAAAGTAGGAAAAACCACTAGACTATTCAGGTATGACCTAAATCAAATCCCTTATGATTATACAGTGGAAGTGAGAAATAGATTTAAGGGCCTAGATCTGATAGATAGAGTGCCTGATGAACTATGGAATGAGGTTCGTGACATTCTACAGGAGACAGGATTCAAGACCATCCCCATGGAAAAGAAATGCAAAAAAGCAAAATGGCTGTCTGGGGAGGCCTTACAAATAGCTGTGAAAAGAAGAGAAGCGAAAAGCAAAGGAGAAAAGGAAAGATATAAGCATCTGAATGCAGAGTCCCAAAGAATAGCAAGAAGAGATAAGAAAGGCTTCTTCAGTGATCATTGCAAAGAAATAGAGGAAAACAGCAGAATGGGAAAGACTAGAGATCTCTTCAGAAAAATTAGAGATACCAAGGAACATTTCATACAAAGATGGGCTCGATAAAGGACAGAAATGGTATGGACCTAACAGAAGCAGAAGATATTAAGAAGAGGTGGCAAGAATACACAGAAGAACTATACAAAAAAGATCTTCATCACCCAGATAATCACGATGGTGTGATCACTGACCTAGAGCCAGACATCCTGGAATGTGAAGTCAAGTGGGCCTTAGAAAGTATCACTACTAGCAAAGCTAGTGGAGGTGATGGAATTCCAGTTGAGCTCTTTCAACTGGAAAGAGCTGTGAAAGTGCTGCCCTCAATATGCCAGCAAATTTGGAAAACTCAGCAGTGGCCACAGGACTGGAAAAGGTCAGTTTTCATTCCAATCCCAAAGAAAGGCAATGCCAAAGAATGCCCAAACTACTGCACAATTGCACTCATCTCACACGCTACTAAAGTAATGTTCAAAATTCTCCAAGCCAGGCTTCAGCAATATGTGAACCATGAACTTCCTGATGTTCAAGCTGGGTTTAGAAAAGGCAGAGGAACAAGAGATCAAATTGCCAACATCCACTGGATCACGGAAAAAGCAAGAGAGTTCCCGAAAAACATCTATTTCTGCTTTATTGACTATGCCAAAGCCTTTGACTGTGTGGATCACAATAAACTGTGGAAAATTTTGAAAGAGATGGAATACCAGACCACCTGACCTGCCTCTTGAGAAATCTGTATGCAGGTCAGGAAGCAACAGTTAGAACTGGACATGGAACAACAGACTGGTTCCAAATAGGAAAAGGAGTAC
>NW_011495050.1:21198659-21200033 GCF_000754665.1 Bison bison bison | reverse complement strand
CTGCAGCCATGAAATTAAAAGATGTTTACTCCTTGGAAGGAAAGTTATGACCAACCTAGATAGCATATTCAAAAGCAGAGACATTATTTTGCCAACAAAGGTCCATCTAGTCAAGGCAATGGTTTTCCTGTGGTCATGTATGGATGTGAGAGTCGGACTGTGAAGAAGGCTGAGCGCCAAAGAATTGATGCTTTTGAACTGTGGTGTTGGAAAAGACTCTTGAGAGTCCCTTGGACTGCAAGGAGATCCAACCAGTCCATTCTGAAGGGGATCAGCTCTGGGATTTCTTTGGAAGGAATGATGCTAAAGCTGAAACTCCAGTACTTTGGCCACCTCATGCGAAGAGTTGACTCATTAGAAAAGACTCTGATGCTGGAAGGGATTGGGAACAGGAGGAGAAGGGGACGACAGAGGATGAGATGGCTGGATGGCATCACTGACTCGATGGACGTGAGTCTGGGTGAACTCCAGGAGTTGGTGATGGACAGGTAGGCCTGGAGTGCTGCAATTCATGGGGTCGCAAAGAGTCGGACACAACTGAGTGACTGAACTGACTGAACTGACTGACTGATTCTTGAATAAAAGTGGAAATATCCTCATCTTGTTCCTGATCTTAGAGGAAATGCTTCCAGTTTTTCACCATTGTGTGTGATGTTAGCTTTGGGCTTATCATATGTAGCTTTTATGATGTTGAGAGTTTTTATCATAAATGGATGCTGAATTTTGTCAAAAGCTTTTTCTTTATCTATTCAGATGATCATATGATTTTTATTTTTCAGTTTGTTAGCATAGTGTATCACACTGATTGATTTATGTGTGTTGAAACATCCTTGTATCCCTGGGATAAATTCCACTCAATCATGGTGTATGATCTTTTGAAAGCGAAAGTGTTAGTCACTCAGTTGTATCCAACTCTTTTCAACTCCATGGACTATAGCCAGTCAGACTCATGAAATCCTCCAGGCAAGAATACTGGTGTGGGTAGCCTTTTCTTTCTCCACAGGATCTCCCTGACCTGGAGAAGATCTCCTTTTATATATTGTTAAATTCTGTTTGGTAATATTTTGATCTATTTCTGCTTTATTGACTATGCCAAAGCTTTTGACTGTGTGGATCACAATAAACTGTGGAAAATTTTGAAAGAGATGGAAATACCAGACCACCTGACCTGCCTCTTGAGAAATGTGTATGCAGGTCAGGAAGCAACAGTTAGAACTGGACATGGAACAACAGACTGGTTCCAAATAGGAAAAGGAGTACGTCAAGGCTGTATATTGTCACCCTGCTTATTTAACTTCTATGCAGAGTATATCATGAGAAATGCTGGACTGGAAGAAACACAAGCTGGAATCAAGATTGCTGGGAGAAATACCA
>NW_011495050.1:21188252-21198514 GCF_000754665.1 Bison bison bison | reverse complement strand
GACAGCCAAAGAATTGATGCTTTTGAACTGTGGTGTTGGAGAAGACTCTTCAAAGTCCCTTGGACTGCAAGGAGATCCAACCAGTCTGAATTCTGAAGGAGATCAGCCCTGGGATTGCTTTGGAGGGAATGATGCTAAAGCTGAAACTCCAGTACTTTGGCCACCTCATGTGAAGAGTTGACTCACTGGAAAAGACCCTGATGCTGGGAGGAATTGGGGGCAGGAGGAGAAGGGGATGACAGAGGATGAAATGGCTGGATGCCATCACTGACTCAATGGACGTGAGTCTGGGTGAACTCCAGGAGTTGGTGATGGACAGGGAGGCCTGGTGTGCTGCGATTCATGGGGTCGCAAAGAGTCAGACATGACTGAGCAGCTGAACTGAACTGAACTGAATATATTGATAAGGATTTTTGTGTCTATCATCAGTGATATTGGTCAGTAATTTTCCTTTTTTGTGTTATCTTTGTCTAGTTTTGGTGTCAGGTGATGCTGGCCTTGTATTAATAGAATGAGTTTGGAAGAATTTCTTCCTCTGCTATTTTTTGGTATAATTTGAGAAGGATAGGTATAGATTCTTCTCTGAATGTTTGCTGGATTCTACCTATGAAACCATCTGATTCTGGATTTTTTTGTTTTGGGAATTTTTCTTTTTTATAACTAAAATTCATTACTAGTAATTGCTCTGTTTTGTTTTGTTTTGTTTTCTTCTTGATTTAGTCCTAGAGGGTTATATATTTCTAGGCATTTCTTCTAAGTTGTCCATTTTATTGGCATACAATCATTCATAGGGGTATCATGACATCCTTTGAATTTCGGTTGTGTTGACTGTGAAGTTTGCATTTCTGACTTTATCTTTTTTCCTTGATAAAAAGAAAACCTTCTGGTAAAGGTTTGTCCATTTTGTTTACCCATTCAAAGAATCAGCTTAGCTTCATTGGTCTTTTTTTTTTTTTTTTGGTCTCTATTTCATTTATTCCTACTCTGATCTTTATGATTTCTTTTCTTCTACAGATTTTGGTTGTTTATTCTTTCTCTGGTTCCTCTAAGTGTAAGGTTAGGTTTTTTATTTGAGATTCTTCTTATTTCCTGAGGTAGGCTTGTATCACTATAAACTTCACTCTTAGAACTGCTTTTGCTGTGTCCCCAGAGTTTGGATCATTGCATTTCATTTTCACGGGTCTCTAGGTATTTTGTTTGTTTGTTTGATTTCTTCAGTGTTCCACTGGTTATTTAGTAGCATACTGTTTAGCCTCCATGTGTTCCTGTTCTGCAGTTTTTCCCCTCTGTGGTTGAATTCTAGTCTCAAAGCATTGTGGTCAAAAAAGTTGTTAAATATGACTTCAGTTTCTTAAATTTACTGAGAATTGTTCTGTGGCCAAGCATGTGCTCTATCCTAAAGAATCTGCCATGTACATTTGAGAACAATGTGTATTCTGCTGCTTTGGGATGGAATGTTTTATATTTATGAAGCTATTCTGGCTTTCTTTTCACTTCCATTTACATGGAATGCCTTTGTCCATCCCCTCACTTTCTACCTGTGTGTCTTTAGATTTAAAGTGAGTCTTTTGTGGGTAGTTTATTTGTGGGTCTTTCTTTTGTATCTATTCAGCCACTCTAGGTTTCTTATTGGAATATTTAGCCCGTTTACTTTAAGAGTTAACTACTGATGGGAAATGTACTTATTGCTATTTTGGTAATAGATTTGAGGTTGTTTTTGTAGTGCTTTCTTGTTCCTTTCTTCTTTTGCTCTCTTCTCTCATGATTTGATGACAATCTTTATGTTACATTTGGATTCTTCACTCTTTTTCCTGTGTGTATGTATTACAGAATTTTGGTTTGTGATTAGCATGAAGTCATATATAGCTATATATATACATACATACATATATATAATGTGTATAATGTATGTATATAATTATAAATTGCTGATCTCTTAATGTTTAATGTATTTTCACGACCTTGAATTTTTACTCTTCCCCTCCCCTTTTACTGTTCTTAACATCATATTTTACGTCTTTTTGTTTTGTATCTCTTTTAACTACCTATTGTGGATATAGATGACTTTACTACTTTAGTCTTTTAACGTTCCTACTAGGTTTATACCTGGTTGATTTACCTTCTTTACTGTATATTTGCCTTTACCAGCAAGATTTTTCCTTTCATAATTTTTATATTTCTCATTTCTTTTCTGCTCAGAGCAGTTCCTTTAACATTTCTTATATAGCTGGTTTGGTGGTGCTGAACTCTCTTAGCTTTTCCTTTTCTGTAAAGCTCTCTCTCTCCATCATTTCTGAATGAAAGCCTTGCTGGGTAGAGTATTCTTGCTTGTAGTTTTTTCCCTTTTATCACTTTAAACATACTGGGCCACTCCCTTCTGGCCTGCAGAGTTTCTACTGAAAAAATCAGCTGATAGCTTTATGGACATTCCCTTGTACATAACTTGTTGCTTTTTCCTGTGCTGCTTTTAAGATTCTCTCTTTATATTTAATTTTTGTTATTTTTATTACAATGTGTTTTGGTGTGGCCCTCTTTGGATTGATACTGTTTGGGGTTTTCCAAAGTCTCCTGTGTTGCAGGCAGATTCTTTACTACTGAGCCATCTGTTTGGGATTTTCTATGCTTCTTGGACCTGGATGTCTGTTCCCTTTCCTAAGTTAAGAAACTTTTCAGTTATTATGTCTGCAAATGTGTTCTCTGCCCCTTTCTCTCTCTCTTCTCCTTCTGAGACTCCTATGATATGAATGTTAGTACACTTGATGTTGTGGGTCCTGGGGTCCCTGAAGGCAGGGCCTAGGGTCTGGGAGCTGGTGTTGATCTTCTGTTGAGTGGGGCCAAGTCCTGGGTCCTTTGGTGGATGGCACTGTGTCCCAGGGCAGCTGGTTTGCTGGTTAGTGGGGCTGTATCCCCACCTAACTAGCTGCTTGACCTGAAGTGTTCCAGTACTGGTGTTGACAACCTGGTGGGTGAGGCCATGACCTAGCGCTAAGTTAGAGAGGGGATTCCAAAATAGTGCTTGGAAGCTCCAGAGTCCTCTTGGTAGAATAAGTTTCTCCAAGTGACTGCTGCCCATGTCTGTGTCCCCAGGGTGAGCTCCAATTGCCTCTGTTTCTCTGGGAAGCTCTCCAAGATCAGAAGGTGTGTCTGATCCAAAATTCTTTCAACTTAGAGCTTCTTCTCTGAGTATCAGAGTGTGTGAGATTTTGTGTGTGCTCTTTAAGAGTAGAGTTTCTATTTCTCACAGTTCTCTGGCTCTTCTGAAAGTAAGCCCCACTGGTCTTCAAGGCCAAACATTCTGCGGGTTTGTCTTCCTGGTATAGAGCCACAAGGCTGAGGAGCCTGCTGTGGGGCTTGTACCCTTTGATCCTTAGGAGAACCTATGCAATTGTAATTATCCTCCCATTTGTAGACCACCTACCTGGGGATATGGGTCTTGATTATACCATGTCTCCAGACCTATTACTTATCTTGTTGTGGTTTCTTCTTTATATCTTTAGTTGTAGGAAATCTCTTCCACTAGGCTTCAGGTCTTTGTTCTCAATAATTTTGCTGTAAATACTTGTGATTTTGATGTGACTGTGGGAGGAGGTGAGCTCAGGGTCTTCATACTCCACCATCTTGGCCTCTCTGTCTAAGTTAAGCTTTTCAGTTCAGAGCAGAACACTGTTCCCCAAGCAGTCTCTGATAACCATACTCTTTGAGCAACAGTTTGTGAAGAATGAAGTGCAAGAAGAGTGACTAGTTAACTTGTGTGTGTGTGTGTGTGTGCTGTGTTGTGTTGTGTAGTTTCTGTGCTTCTGGGTGGATAGGAATGTAGATTAAGGGGTTAAACAATCCTACTCACCCACACCTGCTCCCAGAAGATACTGGCTGTCCCAGGGTGGAGTAGCAACAACAGAGGGTCTTGGCATGATTATTAGTGTCCTGAGGGAGAAAAAAGCCCCATATCACTTACAATGGTTCAGCCTTACCTTCTACAGGAGGAGAGAAACTAGTAGGCTTGTGCAGGGAGTAGAGAGGTGTCAGTGATCACCAAGGGAGAGAAAGGAGAGGCTAAATTTTCTAGGTTTCTAAAGATGTAAGGACCTCAGATCGGAGAAGGCAATGGCACCCCACTCCAGTACTCTTGCCTGGAAAATCCCATGGATGGAGGAGCCTGGTAGGCTGCAGTCCATGAGGTCGCTGAGTCGGACACGACTGAGCGACTTCACTTTCACTTTTCACTTTCATGCACTGGAGAAGGAAATGGCAACCCACTCCAGTGTTCTTGCCTGGAGAATCCCAGGGACGGGGAAGCCTGGTGGGCTGCCGTCTATGGGGTCGCACAGAGTCGGACATGACTGAAGTGACTTAGCAATAGCAGCAGCAAGAACCTCAGATAGGCCTCGAACCCCACTCCTCCACAGGGATGACCACAGCCAGAAGCTATAGCTTCTGAGAAGCTAAGCTCCTTCACTGCCTACTCTTCCAGATGCTGGGGTCAGAAACCAGACACGGGCAAAATACCAGGTCCTGGGAAATCCTTGCTTCGTGAAAGGTGTTCCTGTCCCCTTATGAATAGGTGCAGGGTAGAGTAGAAATAACCTCTGTCCTGGGCTCTGGGAACTGAGTCACTTGTAGACTGCATCCCAGTTACAAAGAACCTTCCTCTGCCCAGTCTCACTGAGTTATCATAATAGCCCCAAGAGATAGAAATTGTAATTCTTAATCTGATTATTATGCAATAGAGAAGGAAACGGAGTCTTGGTGAAGTTAATGATCTTTCCCAGGATGACACGGCCAGCCTGGCTCCAGGTCTCTGTAGCTGGACCTTCTTTTAATCCTGTGCTCCATCCATCTGATGCCCAAGGGTCGGAAAGAGAAGCCAGAGCAAGGATCATGTCCATTCCCAAGCAGGGACCTCAAGACCCTCCTTTCCTCAAGACCCTGACTTTCCTGGGCCACACTGCATGTCTTTCAGGCAGCAGCACTTGGGCTTGTCCTCTGTCTGATTCTCCAGCTTAGCTGATTCTGTGAGGTCATGAACTGCAGTCTAGGGGAAGCTTTAAACATCTTCAGTTCTGCACCCTTAGAGAAGGCATCTGGGGGAGGTAAGGGCCTATCCCGTGCAAGGGATGTGAGGTGCTTAGTGGGAGCATCAGCAACGGTGCCTGCCTAGAGAGGCGGGTGTGTGGAGCAAGCCCCTCCCCTACTCCTCTCAGGAAGGACAGTCCGGGTGTAGAGCATGAACTGCACAGGCCTAGCCCAAGCCCCACCTCTACACTTGTTAGTTATTTGATCTTGCACAAAGTTATTTTTTTCTATGTCTCTGGTTCCTCAACAATAAAAACAGAGAAAAAAATTGCCCCTCCCTTATGTTGTTATGAAGATTACATGAAATAAAGAATGCAAAGTACTTAGCACAGTGCCAGGCCCACTGAGAGAATGCTTTAATGACGTACAACACACTGGATGGAATGCTCATTCATTCATTTATTCATTTGGCAAGAATGTATTAAATGCCCAGTCTATGTCTGCCTTCCCAGGTGATGCTAGTGGTAAAGAACCTGTTTGCAATGCAGGAGACATAAGGGATACAGGTTCGATCTCTGGGTTGGGAAGATCCCCTGGAGGGGGACATGGCAACCCACTCCAGTATTCCTGCCTAGAGAATCCCATGGACAGAGGAGCCTGGTGAGCTATGGTCCATGGGGTCACAAAGAGTTGGACACGACTGAAACAACTTAGCACTATGTCTAAGGAGCAGTATGCTAAAAACTCAGTCCCTGGGACTTTACCAACACTCATCTCTGTAGAATCTAATCACACAAAAGTTCTTTTCTTCATAAATGTTACAGTATGAACTGCTTTTATAATCATGGGAAATGATTTTTGTTGCTTACTTCTGCCCTTTATTCCTCCTTTATTTCCTACATAAGAACATAGTTGGAATCAGATGGGATCTGGAGTGAAGCAGACCATGTACTTGTGAACATTTGAGCAAGTGCCTTTCTCCTGTAACTCTCAGCTTCTCATCTGCAAAATGGGGAGAGTCACATCTTCCACAGAGGACTATTAAAAGGAAAAAATGAAATAGTGGATCAGGTAAAGCACCTGATTTAGGGCAGGTGCTCAATACATATCAGTAGGGCAGGTGCTCAATACATATCAGCTGTCCTTCTACTTTTCAAAACATATGGATAGAACTTCTGGTTTCTGGCCTGGCATTGTAAGAAGTTTGAGAGTCACCCCTCCATCCTAGCAACAAGTAAAAGGCTGAACACACTGCAAAGTTAGCAACTCTTTTTAGATCCATATGGAAGTGAGGTCACAGGACAAATCACTGTCCCCTAAACTGGAAAGAGTGACAGGTGAATACAGAGAATCACAACTTACCAAGGAAGAACCCTTCATGGGGACCAGCACCACGTTAGGGAAACCTGAACTGTAACCGATGAATTACTGGAGGCTCAGTGCGGGCAAGTCAAAAATTCCAGAGGGATCCAGTCATCAGGACACCTGAAACTTCTGTGAGTTTTACTTCCTGGAGCTCTACTGGATTCTTACAGTGAATACTGGAGAAAAATTCCCCCATGCTTCTGGTAAGGGGAGGGGAAGAGGAACCATTTTGAAACTTCTGAGCATTCTGTTCTTAACAAGATCCACTCTAAAGAGAAACTATTTAACCAGAGCCTCACATGCTGGAGCTTTATCAGATCCAAACTGACTTCAGCTGGCTGTGGCCTTCCACATAGGAGAAAGGAAGTCCCCAACTCCAGCTCCCTCCAGCCATCCTGCCCACCTAAAGAGAGGGGAGTGCTGAGAAGTACCTGTGAAGTTCACAGTTCAGAGCCATAGCCTCACTAAAAGACTGAGCCCTAATCTTAGGACTATAAAATGCTTCCCCTTGCCCTGCAATTCCCACATCACCAAAGGAACAGCAGTTCCTCTTAGCCAATTCATTATATCTGGCTATCAAGAAAAAAAAGTTTTTTAATTTAAAATTAAAAACACACTTTGAAGGGTCAGAGCAAGCAAGCATCAGAACCAGACTCAGTTATGGCAGAGATGTTAGAATGATCAGACTGGGAATTTGAAGCCACTTATAATTGATATGCTAAGGGCACTAATGGACAGAGAAGTCAGCATGCAAGAATAGATGCAAAGGTAAGCAGAGAGGCGCTTCCCTAGCGGCTCAGCAGTGAGCAATCTGCCAGTAATGTAGGAGCACAAGACACATAGGTTCAGTCCCTGGGTATGGAAGATCCCCTGGAGAACATGGCAACCCATTCCAGTATTCCTGCCTGGAGAATCCCATAAACAGAAAAGCCTGGTGGGCTACAGTCCATAGGGTCACAAAGAATCAGACACAACTGAAATAACTTAGTATGAACATATACACGCATGGAAGCAGAAAGATGGAATTCTAAGAAAGAATAAAGAAATGCTAGAGATCTACAACACTATATCAGGAAACAAAACAGAAGCACAGGAGAAATTACCAATGCCTTTGATGGACTTATTAATAGACGTGGCTGAGGAATTTGAAACAATGATGATTGAGAAGTTAATGTTAGACACCAAAACACAGATCCAAGAAGCTCAGACAACACCAAGCAGAATAACAGCAGAAAAAAAAAAAAAACAAAAAACCCTACATCTAAACTTATAATTTTCAAGCTAGAGAAAATAGAAGATTAAAAAAAATCCTGAAAAAGGTCAGAGGGGAAAAATCTTACCGATAGAGAGGAGCAAAGATAAGAATTATATCTGACTTCTCCTCAGAACCCAGGCAAGCAAGAAGAGAATGTAGTGAAACATTTAAAATGATGAGAGAAAAAAAACAACAGTTCTGTTTGTGAAATTAACCCTCAATAGTAAACGAGGAATAATTAGACAAACAAAAATTGATTGAGGGAATTTTTTTGCCAATGGATCTGCATTGCAAGAAATGTTAAGTTCTTTAGAGAGAAGGAACATGATGTAGGTTAGAAACTTGGAGCTACATAAAAGAGGCACATAGAAGGAATAAGTGAAGGTAAAACCAAACCTTTCTTTTTTTTTTTCATTCTTAATTGATATAATAGATAATAATTTTTTCATAATTGTATTAGCAACAATTATTTGAAAGTGAGTGAACGGATCAATAAACTGTGGTACATTCAGACAAGGGAATATGATTCAGTGCTAAAAAGAAATGAACTATCAAGATAAGAAAGACACAGAGGAACCATAAATGTGTATTACTAAGAATGAGCACCAAAGAATTGATGCTTTCAAACTGTAGTGATGGAAAGACTCTTGAGAGTCTCTTGGACAACAAGGAGATCAAACCAGTCAATCCTAAAGGAAACCAACCCTGAATATTCATTGGACAGACTGATGCTGAAGCTTCATTACTTTGGCCACCTGATGCAAAGAGCTGACTCATTGGAAAAGACCCTGATGCTGGGAAAGGTTCAAGGCAAGAGGAGAAGGGGGTGACAGAGGATGAGATGGTTGGATGGCATCACCGACTCAGTGGACAGGAGTCTGAGCAAGCTCTGGGAGATAGCGGAGGACAGAGGAGACTGTCATGCTGCAGACCATGGAGTTGCAGAGACTCAGACATGACTTAGTGACTGAACATCAGCAAGTGAAAAAAAATGATGTGAAAAGTTATATAATGTCTAATTCCAATTATATGACATTCTGTGGAAAAAGCAAAACTATGGGGACAGTAAAAGGTCAGTGGTTGCCAAGGGCTAGGCATAGAGGGATGGTGAACAGAAAGCACCTTTCAGGGCCATGAAACTACTCTGTGTGATGTTATAATGGTGGATACACGTTACTATACATTTGTCCAAACCACAGATTGTACAACGCCAAGAAAGAAGCCTGTGGACTTTAGGTGATTATGATGTGTCAATGTAGATTCATCAATTGTAACAAAAGTACTGTTACCCAAAAAACTGTGTTTGCCTCTTGGTGGGTGTTGATCCAAAAGACACAACCAAGCCAAAGACTGGGAGAAGGAAGAACTTATTACTTTCAACAAGTAAGGAAAACACCGAGGATCTTTCCCTGAACAGTAAAATTGGGAAAGTTTTAATCTAAGCGTACATGTATATTAATGAAAGGGCTTTGGCAGAGAATTCAGCATAGAACTGGGGCAAAGGTCAACAGAGTCCGAGCTTTAGTTGAAGTCACAAAGGCCAGAAATAAACAATATCATTAGGCTCCAGTCTATCTGGTGGTTGTCTTCAGGCTAATCTTTACTACTAGAAATCTTTACTTCCCTGGGAGAAATATCAATAACCTCAGATATACAGATGACACCATCCTTATGGCAGAAAGCGAAGAAGAACTAAAAGAGCCTCTTGATGACAGTGAAAGAGGAGAATGAAAAAGCTGGCTTAAAATTCAACATTCAAAAGACGAAGATTATGGCATCTAGTATCATCACTTCATGTGAAATAGATGGGGAAACAAGGAAACTGTGAGAGACTTTGTTTTTTTGGGTTCCAAATTCACTGCAGATGGTGACTGCAGCCATGAAATTAAAAGATGCTTGCTCCTTGAAAGAAAAGCTATGACCAACCTAGACAGCATATTAAAAAGCAGAGACATTACTTTGCCAACAAAGGTCCATCTAGTCAAGGCTATGATTTTTCCAGTAGTCATGTATGGATGTGAGAGTTGGACCATAAAAAAAGCTGAGAGCTGAAGAGTTGATGCTTTTGAACTGTGGTATTGTAGAAGGCTCTTGAGAGAGTCCCTTGGACTGCAAGGAGATCAAACCAGTCACTCCTAAAGGAAATAAGTCTTGAATATTCATTGGAAGGATTGATGCTGAAGCTGAAACTCCAATACTTTGGCCATCTGATGTGAACAATTGATTCCTTAGAAAAGACCCTGACACTGAGATTGAAGACAGGAAGAGAAGGGGATGACAGAGGATGAGAGGGTTGGATGGCATCACCAACTCTATGGACATGAGTTTGAGCAAGCTCCGGGAGTTGGTGATGGACAGGGAGGCCTGGCGTGCTGCAGTCCTTGGGGTTGCAAAGAGTTGGACACGACTGAGTGACTGAACTGAACTGAGGAATCTTTACAACGGATACATTATTTTTACTATTGTTACTTGTCTTGCCTAATAGCAGTTATTTGTTCCTGTATTCTTTTGTTCTCTTAAGATCAGTAATCACTGAGACCCATTTAGGCCCATGTATTGATGAAAGTGAAAGTGGAGAGTGAAAAAGTGGGCTTAAAGCTCAACATTCAGAAAATGAAGATCATGGCAT
>NW_011495050.1:21173863-21188152 GCF_000754665.1 Bison bison bison | reverse complement strand
AAATAGATGGGGAAACAGCGGAAACAGTGACAGACTTTATTTTTCTGGGCTCCAAAATCACTACAGATGGTGACTGCAGCCATGAAATTAAAAGACGCTTACTCCTTGGAAGGAAAGTTATGACCAACCTAGATAGCATATTCAAAAGCAGAGACATTACTTTGCCAACAAAGGTCCATCTAGTGAAGGCTATGGTCTTTCCTGTGGTCATGTATGGATGTGAGAGTTGGACTGTGAAGAAGGCTGAGCGCCAAAGAATTGATGCTTTTGGACTGTGGTGTTGGAGAAGACTCTTGAGAGTCCTTTGGACTGCAAGGAGATCCAACCAGTCCATTCTGAAGGAGATCAGCCCTAGGATTTCTTTGGAAGGAATGATGCTAAAGCTGAAACTCCAGTACTTTGGCCACCTTATTTGAAGAGTTGACTCATTAGAAAAGACTCTGATGCTGGGAGGGATTGGGGGCAGGAGGAGAAGGGGACGACAGAGGATGAGATGGCTGGATGGCATCACTCACTCTATGGACATGAGTCTGAGTGAACTCCGGGAGTTGGTGATGGACAGGGAGGCCTGGCGTGCTGCGATTCATGGGGTCGCAAAGAGTCAGACACGACTGAGTGACTGATCTGATCTGATTTTGGCCAGGCTTAGATCACAAAATGGCTTAGACCAAAATGGCTTCTCCTATGTCAAGAAAGTCATGCCTGGTTCTCTTTCCCTTTGGACCCTCTTTCCTGGTTCTCTTTCCTATGGACACCCTATCATATCTACTCAGAGCACCATTCTGGTGGAGGATGTTGATCATGTGTGTACAGGATCCTGTTTTGATGAGATTAAGATTCGTTGTTGTTGTTGTTGTTATTGCTGCTGCTGCTGCTAAGTCCCTTCAGTCGTGTCCAACTCTGTGCAACCCCATAGACGGCAGCCTACCAGGCTCCTCTGTCCCTGGGATTCTCCAGGCAAGAACGCTGGAGTGGGTTGCCATTTCCTTCTCCGATGCATGAAAGTGAAAAGTGAATAAGATGTGTTAGCCTATGGTTATTCTTCAGTCCACCAATAAGAACTCCAGCCAGGTTCTGCTTAGTTCCCCATCTTCCCTGAGGCCTTTCCAAAGCCAATGTGGCTTCCCTGATTGAGATTTCAGAGAGGAAGCAGAAAGAAGTGTGATAAGAGGCTGAGGCCCCAGAAGCCTGTTAGAGATACTGGATTGTTTTGGGACGAGAACCATGAGCCACTCAAGAGCAGGGGTGCAGGTGGGGACAGCGGCCACCTATCCCTCTTTCACGGCATTTGAGAAATCTGGGTACAGATGAGCTTATTTATAAAACAGAAACAGACTCACAGACGTAGACAACAAACTTACTGTTATCAAAGGGGAAAGGAGTAGGGGAGGAATAAATTAGGAGATTGGGGTCAGCAGATACAAGCTACTGTATATGAAATAGATACACAAGGACTTACTGTATCACAAAGTATATTCAGTATCTTGTAATAACCTATAATGGAAAAGAATCTGGAAAAGAGTATAAATAACTGAATCACTTGGCAGTACGCCTTAAACTAGCACAACACTATACATCAACTGCACTTCAATTAAAAAGAAAGAAAAGGATCTGAAAAATTTTGAAATTACCTTCATTTGCATGGTCTGTTTTCTCATTTTTGTTTCTGGCTATTACCTGATCCCAGAAGCAGTTCAGAGCATAGCATCCTGGGTCATGGCTGCACATCCATTTATACCTACCTTCCCCTGGGTCTGGTGGGAAATATGAAGACAGGTTTCTCTTTTCCTGTTGCTAGATATCAGTGAGGAACACAATGAACAGCCATCTGGAAATGCAGGCTTCAGGTTCTCTGGGTTCTCCTTGCACAAGTAGCGTCCAGACCTGTCGGCTAACCTTGGACACACCCTTTCCTTTTTTCACTCCCTCTCCACCTCCTACCAGATCCTGACAGTGGCCTTCAATGCATCTTCTCGCCTCCACTCTCTTTGTTGCCAGCCCATCCTACACACAGCTCCTGGACTGGTTTTCCTAGAGCACAGCTGGTAAACTTTCTCCAAAAAGCTCGATGATGATAAATATGGCTTTGAGGGCTATTTGGTTCATGTTATGATGGCTCAGGGGCTTCCCTGGTGGCTCAGATAGTAAAGAATCTGCCTGCAATGCCAGAGACCCGGTTTTGATCCCTGGGTTAGGAAGATCCCCTGGAGAAGGGAGGGCTTCCCAGGTGACTCAGTGGGTAAAGAATCTGTCTGCAGTGCAGAACCACAGAATACTTGGGTTCTAACTCTGGGTTGGGAAGATCCCCTGGAGAAGGACATGGCAACCCATCCCAGTATTCCTGCCTGGAAAATCCCATGGACAGAGGAGCCTGGTGGACTACAGTCCATGGGGTCACAAGAGTCTGAGCACAACACTTGTATGTATGATGGTCCTGTCCTTCCCTGGCAGAGAAAATGTAGCTATATTTGGGGATAACCTGTGATGTAGCAATAGTGACCAGAACCATTTTTATTGAGGTTCTCAGGAAAGAAGTCTTAGCCTGGTTGATTTTGTTCTACAGGTTACTAGCCAGTCTACTGCCTGCATTTGGGTCCAGTGCCTACCGCAACGCCCTCACCTATGTCTTTGTATCCTGGTCCCGAAAAACAGACCTGGGGGCTTAGAAGAGGCTCTGGATAGGAGGCTGAGTAAACACATGAGGCCCGTGCCCCTTAACTGGCTCCAACCCCTTTCCAAACCATTTTCCTTGACACTCGAAGCCAAGCACGGCTTCTGCTGCTTTCTCCACTCTGTGGAGTCTCCTCCTCTGCCTTCTACCCTAAATGTTCTCATCCCCACTCCTACCTCCAACCATGTCCAAAAGCGGCCCAGCTGTCAAGGCCCAGCTGAAAATTCTTTTCCTCTCCTGGAAGCCACTGTGTTCTTGCTTCTTTTTTATTTTTTGGCCACCCCAAACATCTTAGTTTTTGGATCTTAGTTTCCTGACCAGGGATCAAACCTGCACCCCCTGCACTGGGAGTGTGGAATCTTAACCACTGGACCACCAGCAGAGTCCCCACTGTGTTCTCTCCTCTGAGTGTTCATATCACACTTTATTCCTATCTCTTTTAAGACACTTTCTGTTTCTTACACTTTGGTCACTCCTAGTATAAGTTGTCTGAAAGCAGGACTCAGGTCAGATTCAGATTCATACGTGTATCCTACAGTTTGTGCCTAACACCTGACTTAACAAACCATAGATCCTCAGGAATGGTTACTGAAAGAATGGGTGGTTGAATCAATGTACCTGTGATGGAGGCTCAGAAGCATGGGTAGGAGACCATTTGGCAGGAATCACGGAATACAATAATCTAACCATTGTAGAATACTTACTATGTTCCAGGCATTGCACCAAGAGGCTTTACATGGACTTTCTTCCCTAGTTCTCACAACAGCTTGACAAGTTTGGCTGGGCTGCATCCCACAGGCCTGCAGGCCCTGTATCTGCCCAGCCTCAAGCTGGAAGAAAGAGCCCAGCATCACTGACCAGGACCTCAGTGGCTTAGTGGACAGAGGATCTTACATGTCTGAAGCAAGACCCTTGGGTGATAGTCCACTGTGGGCAGCAGATGGCAGGCAGACCATGGAAGCAGTCTTTACTCTGGGGGAAGGTGGAGGATACCCGGATGTCAGTTGGCTCACTGGTTACCAGGGAAACCAGGAGAAGAGCATGCCCTTCACAGCCCCTTTGATAAGCTATGGTAATAGAGACTTTCTGATCTAAAGATTAAAACAATCGCTAGCTGGGGCTGGGAGCTCTATGATTAAGAGGGAAGATCAGCCATGTGAGTAGGTGTAGGTGAAGAAAGGGCTGATTGGACTTCCCTGGTGGCATAGTGGATAAGGATCCACCTGCCAAGGCAGGCGACACGGGTTTGATCTCTGGTCCAGGAAGATTCCACATGCCATGGAGCAACTAAGCCCATGTGCCACAACTACTGAGCCAGTGCTCTAGAGTCTGGGAGGACAACTATCGAGTCTGTGTGCTACAGCCACTGAAGTCCATGTGCCTAGAGCCTGTGGTCAGAAACAAGAGGAGCCATAGCAATGAAAAGCCCGTGTACTGCAATGAAGAGTAGACCCCACTCACCGCAACTAGAGAAAGTCCATGCAAAGCAATGAAGACCCAGTGCAGCAAAAAATAAATAAAAAAAAAAAAAAAAAAAAAAAAAGAAGGGTCTTATTGAGTAGGGGACATAAGAGAGCAGAAGAACAGGCATCTTGGGTGGCCTGATCATACAGGTCCGTGCAATAATTAAACCCATTTACAAGAACACGCAGCTAGTGGTAGAGCTGGGATGCAAACCCAAGCTCCAAACCACCTCACTCGGCTGTCTGGGAAGCTCACTTGGGATTTACCAGGGACGTGGGGATATATCATCAGGCTGTCCTTCCTACGTGACATTGAGTCTTCCGTTGTTGCCCTGTTATTCCAGGCAGGCATGGAATGACTTGGGAAATTTAGCTTTGGCCCTTCCAGGGCATCAGAGTCAGGATAATTCCCAGTTGTGTAGTACCAACATCCATTTTCCAAGAGGTTAGAGGCTCCAGGCAGGTGAGGCAGGCAAAATGAAAGAGGAGAGACAGAAAGCCAGGCAGGAAGGGAGTCTCTGCTCTGTAGAACCTCTCCCTGCTGCCTTACATCTGCTGATCAGTCATGGACTTAACCCTCACTAGGCTGCTTCACTGTCTATTTCTGAAAAGTTTAAATGCTATTTTTCATTCAATCACTGAATATCAGTTGGACAGCTACTCTGTACCAGGCATCTAAAACATCAATTTAATCACCTAAGTCAACAAAAATGTGAGGAAATAAGAGGTTTGAGGGAGTGGGGGAGGGCGAGAGCAAGTTCTGATATGTTTCTTATGCTCATGCCCATAATTAAATCTCTCTTAAGAAGTGCCTTCCTTAGTGCACTCCAGACGAAAATAGAATAGAAACCTTACCATTTTACTTGGCTAAAGCTGAACATTTGGCTTCCCCGTGCACCAATAAGTTCCATATACGTCTATCAAAGTGTCCTGTGATAACAGACAATGGGGTCACACACCCCATTTTGGTGTTTATTCCTGAACCTGCCTCTCTGCCATGCCTCAGTCATCTCTTATGGGTTAGGAGGATATTAACATTACTGAAATGCTGCCCCAGCCAACATTTTTGCTCCTGCTTCTTCCCAACTAAAGGGATTCCTTGACCCATCCTTTCAGAATATGCCACAGTTTCTGTGCTCAATGCTTCCCATTTCAGTCTAGTAGAGCTAAAGGCTGGCCACCACCAAGTTTATAACACAGAGACACGCATCATCCTAGAACTGACTTAGTGGGGTCGTCTAGGCTACATGTTTACACTTACTTAAAAACTTTTTTTTTATTAATTAATTCAGCTGCATTGGGTCTTAGTTGTGGCACGCGGGATCTTCACTGAGTCGCGAGGGATACTTCATTGTGGTGCACAGACTCTCTAGTTGTGGTGTGGAGGTTTAGTTCCTCTACAGCATGTGGGATCTTAGTTCCCTGACCAGGGATCGAACCTGCATCCCCTGCATTGCAAGGTGGATCCTTAACAACTGGACCACCAGGGAAGTCCCCTTATTTTTGTATTTTTAAAGGTACATTCAGATTTGGCAAGAAGATGCCTGGATGTGCACACACGTGCACACTTGCCTGCACATCACTTCAGTATAAACTGGATTTTGGACCAGCCTCCTAGATCAACCAGAACCCACCTCCCTCTAGAGCTGCCTTGGGCTGGTCACACTGAGAAGCAGGGCTCTGGGAGGAAGGAAAATCTTTGCTGAAAGCCCATGCGCAGGGGCTATTTGGTCCTGGGGAGGACTGAGTCTCAGCTTTCCTGAATGCATGTCCTATCAAAGAATTCTGCTAAGCTTCCTGTAAATCGTTATATGGCCCCATTTATATTGTTGTAAACAAACCTATGACATTGTGACTGTATTCCAGACCCTGTTTATAACAACCTCACACTGGATAGCTAAGGGTTAATTTTACTATCTTGCCCTTTTGAAGAACCTTTCAGCAAAAGATTTCAGAGAATTTTACCAAACGATCCCACACCCTCCCCCTCCCATTTGACAGGCAGAGGAGCTGAGGCACAAGGAAGCCAGAAAAGCATAGTCCAAATGTAAGTCAGAGATGGGGCTGGCTGGGCTGGTTGCACCTCCTTGCTCACCTATGCTTACGCTGTTGTCACAGACTTCCTGGAAAGGGGTAGCTTCTTCTTGGCTTATCTGGTGAGTAAGCATGGCTGTGGGCTTTCAGTGTTTCCCCAGGTCGGAGGAAGCTGTGTCCCTGAGAAGGAAATGAGAAGGAGAGGGCCCCCTTGGTCAACACGTTTCCCTGTGCGGGTTTATCTGCAGTCCTCAGAATCCCGCCTCCTCCTATTGTGATGTGTTGCAATACCTTTCAGCAATTCCTTAACAAATTATCTCTTAGAAGTCCTCGGGGTCACATTGCTTTCCCTGCCCCAAATCCTACCCCAGTGTGTAGGAACAAAACTCTTTGGGATGGTAGGGTCATCTGTTTCACGTGCTGTTATATGGTCCCATTTCCATGAAGGTGAGCTTTGCTAAACTTTCTGCCCCTCCACTGTCTACGCTGCCACCAGCTCCACGTCTGGTCTCTTTCCCAGGGAAGCTCTTCACTCTGTGAAGGGAGAATTCAGAGCAATGGCATTTCTGCCTCTACCACAAATGAGACCTATACCTTATAACGAGACTTACACCTATCAAGATCTCACAGAATTTAGGGTTGACTGAGTTAGGAGCGGAGAAAAAATGCTCCCAAGGATTAAAAAAAAACCAGAGTGAACTCTGATTCCATCAAAACAACCATGACACTAGATTCCAAAACAAACCTCCTCTGTTGCCAACTGGCAATCATTCTTTTCCCTTTTCATAATAAGAAACTGTGTGAATGTGTTTTTGAAAGGTAGGCGTTCGTGAAAGCAGGTTCGGTTCCATTTTTTCCTTGGATAGATAATAAGCTATGAATGCCTTCTTTAAGAATATTTGTAAATGTGCCCAGAGGTTAGTGAAAAATAAGAACATTCGATATAGCAAATAATGCCAGCTTTGTGTGCTCTCCCGGAAGTTCTCTAAGCTTGGATCCTAAGCTAGAATCATTTTCTCCAATATCTTAAGACTACATGAAATAAAACTTGGTATAACCCAGGAAAGTAATGTTTACAAACAAATCAAAGAATTTCTCAATTTTCTGTAGATAAGTGTAACTTTAGAGGAGGAAAAATCACATTCAGGGGAAAAAAAAAAAAAAAAACCAACTTTGACAGTTAAAATAGCTATGACAAAGCCCAAGCACTTACTAAGAGGGAGACCCCCTCCATCCTTCTTCAGGGCTTCTATCTCTTAGTTTGCACACATTTCTACAGGGTATAGTGTCTGACTTGCATGGACCATTTGAAAAAGAGCCATTGAGGCAAGCAGGGCTCACATAACAGGAGTGACAGCTAGAGAAGAGACAAAAGCTATTTGTTGAAGCTTAATTTAAGAATTACTGATCCTAATTCTAAGAATCATCAGCATGATTCATTAAGAAAAAGTTAGATCATGTTCATCATCCTCCTACGTAATCCCTTTTAGGTTATTGGTCAAAAAAGTGGTTACAAGGGTGAGCTGCAAGCATGTGAAACATTCCTTAGGTGGACAGTGACCTCGCTCTACAAGGAAGGCTTCCCGGGCTTCCGCCTCCTGCGGGTGGAGTTGGCTTCCTGCCTGACTCACCGGCTGTTTATAGGCAGCTGCTGGTTTCTCAGGCCGCTTTGCCTCCAGTAAAAAGGGGGAAGAAGCTCACGAGTACTTGGTAGGGAGCCCCGGAGACCTTTGATGGCAAGTTCTAAAGGAAGGCCGGGCTTCACAATAGGGCAATTACGCTTTAGGCTAATTGGCGCCGAGACGCTGTAAAAGCACTTATTTGGAACGCCGCACAGAATAGCACGAGGGTGCTGGCGTTTGGTAGTAATGCTGTTAACACCTCGAGACACAGGGGAAGCCCACTAGAAGCCTGGAGATGCGCCTGCCACTCTGCACGGCCAGCCCTCCATACCACCTGGGCCAGGACCAAGTGGAACCACGGAGGGGGCGGCCTCCACTTGACTCTTTGTGAGCTTTCGGTGGGGATTGGTACCTCCCTTCCAACTCCCCAGCACGGCCCAAGCAGCCTGCCAGACACCCCAAGGGAAGAGGTAGTCAGGGATCCAAGACAGGGGGGCGTGGCCAATTCCTTCCGCCCCTGCCACCCATCCCCCACTTCCTTCCCCTTCCGTTGGATGCACCATGTATACTGGAGACGCCACCGTGAGGGTCAGAGGGGACATCTTAAAATACCGATGGAGGTTTTTTCTCCCCATTTTTTCCTTGCTCCAAACTGCGAAGCCACCTACCACGTGTGGTCACTGAACACCTGAAATGTGGTTCAGAAAGAGAAAGACAAATACTCTATATTAATGCATATATATGGAATTGAGAAAGACGGTACCTACGATCCTACATGCAGGGCAGCAAAGGAGACACAGACGGGTAAAGAACAAGACTTCTGAGAACAGCACTGAAACATGTACATTACCATATGTAAAACAGAAGATCTGTGCAAGTTGGATGCATGAAGCAGGGTACACAAAGCAGGTGCTCTGGGACAACCTCGAGGGATAAGGTGGGGAGGGAGATGGAGGGGGGTCCAGGATGGGGCGGGACACATGTATACCTGTGGCTAGTTCATGTTGATGTATGGTAGAAACCATCACAATATTGTAAAGTTATTATCCTCCAATGAAAATAAATAAAATTTTAAAAAAGAAAAAGGTCCTTGGGGAAAGGGAATCCTCTTCACCAATGTCCTCTTCAAGAATAAAATGTATTATCTGGAATCCTCTCAGGGATTACATATAGATGTAACAAACACTTTAAAATGCTTGTTGGTGTTCACTTGTGAAAATTCATCAGGTTGTATACATTAGATTTGTGCACTTTTCTATTCATGTTGTATTTCAATAAGAGTTTACAGAAAATATTCTTTAGAAATAAAAAGAAATGTGGTTAGTGCAAACCTATGGTAGTGCTGTGAGCATAAAATATACATGGAAATTCAAAGACAGGACAATAAAAGAGAAATTATCTCATTAATAACTCTCATACTGATTGCATAGTGACATGATAATGTTTTGGATATATTAAGTAAAATAGGGTAGTAGTAATAAAATTAGTTTTCATGTTTTTAATATTTTTTAATAAGACTACTAGAAAATCAAAAATTACATAGATATGTGACTTGCATCAGTGGCTTGATGAACTTTTTTTACTGGTTGGCGCTGCTGCAGGTGACTCTGGTCTCTTAGCCTGGCGGTCCTTGGCTCACTGCCTTAGGAAGGGAGGGGCTCAGAGGCAAAGGCTTTCATCAATTCAATAATTTGGGCCTATGGGGCAGAGGAAGCACTCTGGCAAAGCCAGATCTGGAAGAATCGTGGAAAATGATATGGGGCAAGGCTCCCCAGCCCCGCTCTAACACATCTCAGATCTAGTGAAGACTCCTCTGCTTGGAGAGTAGAGGGTGAGAAAGTCGGCAGGGAAGTGAGCAGAACTGAGGTTCCGATGTGTCCTAAAGAAAGGGGAAGGGATCAGCCCACCACAAATCTATGTTGAGCGTCTGGCCTGTGTGCCTAAGGTGCTGGGTCTCTACAGTGAGAAGCAGACAGAGTCCATCCCTATGTGCACAGTGTTATGAGACAGAGAATAAACATGGGAACAAATGAAGAAGAAAACTGCAGGTATTGCTAAGTGCTACAAAGACTCCAACGGATTTGTGGGCCTGGAGAACACGTATTCTTGAGTCCTCATCTCCTGCCCTTTCAGCCAAATGAGTTTTCTAAGAATGCCTGGTCCTAATCATTTTAGTTCTTTACATTCCTTTTTAAAAACAGTTTTGTTTGTTTCCTTTGTTTAAGCCACTTTAGGTTTACAGAAACCATGAGAGGAAGGTACAGAGATGTCCCATACACCTCCTCCCCCATCCCGTGCCTAGCCTCCCCTACTGCCAACATCCACCACCAGAGTGGGACATTTGTGGCAACTGATGAACCTATAGTGACACATAAGTATTACCCAAAGTCCATGGTTTACCTTAGGGCTCATTCTTGACGCTGAGCATTCTATGAGCTTAGACAAATGTATGAAGACACGTGTCCACCACTATCGTTTCCAAAAATCCCCCCTCCCTCTCTTTTTTCTAAATCTTTTGGCTATGCTGTGGGATCTTAGTTCCCTGACCAGGGATTGAACCTAAGCCCTCCACACTGGCAGAGCAGAGTGTTAACCATTGGACCGCCAGGGGATTCCCCCCAAATCCTCTGTTTTTAATTTTAATGAAATCCAGCTTGTCAATTATTTATTTCATGAATTGTGCCTTTGGTGTTATATCTACAAGAGACATCACTATATCCCAAATCATCTAGGTTTCCTCTTATATTACCTTCTAGGAGTTTTACAGTTTTGCACCTTACGATGAGGTCCATGATCCTACTTTTGTGAAGGGTGTTAAGGTCTGTGTCTAGATTCACCTTTCTACACATGGATGTCCAGTTGTTCCAGCACCATTTGTTGAAAAGAACATGTATTTTTTAAAAGTTCACTTGTTTCATTGATTTGTAAGTTTGCTTCATTTATTTATATTTTCAGCTTGTGCCTCTGAAAATAATTTCTCCTTGGAGGTTTTTGCCACTGTGCCCAGCCCAGGGAGTCATACTCTCTGAGCTTTAACCAACGTTTACGTTGGCTTGTTGCAATTTAAAGTTAAATGTGTGTTGCTTAATTTGCCCTGCAGAGAAGCAAGAGCCCTGCAGGAAATCTTAAAATATTTTGTAATAATCTAGTTAGCTTGATATTAGAATGTTCCCTTGTGTTTATGATTTAAAATTTCCCCTGAATTTTATTTCATTATGTCTGATTGTATCTGCTATAACAGTGCTACTTAATTTCTCACTCTTTCTTTATGTTTTGAACTAATACATGTTTAACTACTGTACTTTTATTACTCATCCCTCCAACTGATACTAAACTGCCCTGGCATCTCCAGGCCTCCTACATCTGAGCTGGCAGGCATACCTGTGGGCTAAGCTTTATTCTCTCTCTGTGTGAGTAACAACAGGCCTTTAGGTCTTCCTCCGTGGCAAGTGGGGCCTGTCTCTCACCAACATGCACACAGCAGGCATGTCTCTAAGTACAGGAAGAAGTTAAAAGGCGTGGCCCCCTGGGTCTTTTTTTTTTTAATCGTTTTATTTATCGATTTATTTTTGGCTGTGCAAAGCCTTTGTTGCCGCATGGGCTTTTGTCTAGTTGTGGTACTGGTGGCTGTGCTCTCGTTGCAGTGCGCAGGCTTCTCATTGCGGCGGCTTCTCTTGCTTTGGAGCATGGGTTCTAGGCCTGCGGGCTTCAGTAGCTGCGGCTGCCAGGCTCTAGAGCACAAGCTCAGTAGTTGTGGCGCACGAGCTTGGTTGCTCCGAGGTATGTGGGACCTTCATGGACCGGAGATCAAACCCGTATCTCTTACACTGGCAGGCAGATTCGTCATCCAGTGGTAAAGAATCTGCCTTGCAATGCTGGGGATTCGGGTTTGATCCCCAGTCAGGGAAGTAAGATCCCTTATGCTTTAGGGCAACTAAGCCTGTGCTGTAACTACTGAGCACTCTGGAGTCCATGTGCCCCAGCTAGATAGCCCATGTGCCGCAACTAAAGATATACCCTATCATGCAACTAAGACCAGGAACAGCCAAATAAATAAGTAAATAAGTAAATATTTTTAAAAAATGCTCGACCCTTGGTCCCTCAGCTGCCAAAGCTTGCCTGTCCCCTATAGGTAGGCAAGCCTTGAAGAGATATGACTTAGTGCCTTTATGACAGGAGAGTAAGGGACAGATATGTGACCTGTGGGCTTTCTCTTCCAACTCCGGCTTCTCTTTCTGGGAAAGTAGACAGTGTGCCATCGGAAATGTGTAACTAGTTTGTTTCTGTTGGTTTTGAGTAGCCTGCTTCCATTGACTGACTTTTGGTTGTGCTGGGTCTTCCTTGCCATGCACGGTCTTTTCTCTAGTCTCTTCGGGGGGGTGGGGGGTAGGCTTCTCATGGTGGTGGCTTCCCTTGTCGCTGAGCACAGGCTCCAGGCGTGTGGACTGCAGCAGCTGCAGCTCTCAGATTCATTAGTTGTGGCCTGTGGGTTCTGTAGCTCAGCCTGCCAGTTGTGACGCACGGTCTTAGTTGCCTGAGGCATGTGGGGTCTTCCTGGACCAGGGATTGAACCTGTGTCCCCTACACTCACAGGTGGATTCCTATCTATCCTAGCACCAGGGAAGTGCAGTTTGTTTGTTTGTTTTAATTTTTATTGGAGAATAGTTGGCATGAAAGCATGAAAGAAACAATACTTGCCTAAAATATACTGCTTTCCAGTTATGCTTATGAGTCACTATATAGAATCCATCCCTTCCAATACAAAGAGGAAAGATTTAATAGTCATGTCTCTGCAATAATCACTAAATAATGCTGTCTGGAAAAAGACAGAGTCACAAATATTCAGCAACAGAGAGCAGAGAAGAGACCCAGATAATTAACTGAAGATAAATTCTTATCACTGGACTGATCACAAAATGATGTTCAAAGGTGGTAAAAATATTAATCAAACCTTCATAGTTTCCAGCAAATAAATCCAGATTCTCTAGCCTGGCATTCAAGAGTCTTCAAAATTAAAGTTCTATTCTCACAGAACATAGATGCTAAAATACTAAACAAAAAAATTTTAAGTAATGCACTATGACCAAGGCAATTCAATTTTAGGGCTGCGAAAGTGGTTCAACATCAGGAATTCTATTAATGTAATTCATTATGTTAATAGATTGAAGGAGGAAAAATCAATTGAATATCTCAGAGATATCGAAAAACTTTTCATTAAATTCAATACCTATTGCTACTAAAACTCTCAATAGGTGGAACAGAGGACTTTCCAGATGGCTCAGTGGTAAAAAAAAAAAAAAAAAAAAATCCCCTGCCATATAGGAGATGTGGGTTTGATCCCTGGGTCAGGAAGATTCCCTGGAGAAGGAAATGGCAACCCACTCCAGTATTCTTGCCTGAGAACTCTACTCGATATTCTGTAATAACCTATAATGGAAAAGAATCTGATAAAGCATGTGTGTGTGTATATATATATATATATTTATATATGTATGTATAAATGAGTCACTGTGCTGTACACCTGAAACTAACATGATCTTATGGATAGAGGAGCCTGGGGGGCTACAGTCCACAGGGCTGCAAAAGAGTTGGACATGACTCAGCAACTAAACAACAACAAGACAGACTAGATGAAAACTTAGCTACTAGGACCACACGATAAACATGATACCTACGGGTGCAAGTATAGTATTTCCACTAAACCAGGGAAATGCCAGTATTACTTTCTACATCTACTACTATTCACTGGAATCTACCAAAAGTCTTACTAAATCAATAAAATACATACAAGAAAAGCAGTATAAGGAAATTTCCTGGCCATCCAGCAGTTAAGACTTCTGGGTTCCACCCCTGGTTGGGGAACTAATATTCCAGAAGCCTCACGGTGTGGCAAAAAAATAAATAAAATGAAAAGTAAAAATACTTTTTTCAAAGTAGTATAAAGATTGAAAGGAAATTATCATACTAAGTGAAAAAAGAGAAAGACAAATATCATATGATATCACCTTATATGTGGAATCTTAAAAAAAAAGGTTCAAATGAACTTGTTTCCAAAACAGAAGAGACTCACAGACATGAAAAACAAACTCATAGTTACCAAAGGGGAAAGGTGGGTGGGAGGAGGAATAAGTTAGGAGGTTAGGATTAACATATACACCCTCAGTTCAGTTCAGTCACTCAGTCGTGTCCAACTCTTTGCGACCCCATGAATAGCAGCACGCCAGGCCTCCCTGTCCATCACCAACTCCCGGAGTTCACTCAGACTCACGTCCATCAAGTCAGTGATGCCATCCAGCCATCTCATTCTCTGTCGTCCCCTTCTCTTCCTACCCCCAATCCCTCCCAGCATCAGAGTCTTTTCCAATGAGTCAACTCTTCGCATGAGGTGGCCAAAGTACTGGAGTTTCAGATTTAGCATCAGTCCTTCCAAAGAACACCCAGGGCTGATCTCCTTCAGAATGGACTGGTTGGATCTCCTTGCAGTCCAAGGGACTCTCAA